>NC_065883.2:76948838-77357358 GCF_932274485.2 Patella vulgata | reverse complement strand
TCGGTTCAGTTCAGTTATCTTCCCTTGTTCTCGGTTCGGTTTAGTTATCTCCACTTTTCCAGGTTCGGTTTAGTTATCTTCCCTTTGTCTCGGTTCGGTTTAGTTATCTTCCCTTTGTCTCGGTTCGGTTTAGTTATCTTCCCTTTGTCTCGTTTCTGTTTAGTTATCTGCCCTTGGTCACGTTTCTGTTATTTTATACTCCCTTTGTGTCGGTTCTGTTTAGTTATGTACTCTTTGTTTATATTAGGTTCTGTTTAGTTATCTTCCCATGTTCTCGGTTCTGTTTAGTTATCTGCCCTTTGTCACGGTTCAGTTTAGTTATCTTCCCTTGGTCTCGGTTCTGTTTAGTTATCTGCCCTTGGTCTCGGTTCTGTTTAGTTATCTGTCCTTTGTCACGGTGCAGTTTAGTTCTCTTCCCTTGGTCTCGGTTCTGTTTAGTTATCTGCCCTTGGTCTCGGTTCTGTTTAGTTATCTGCCCTTGGTCTCAGTTCTGTTTAGTTATCTGCCCCTTGGTCTCGGTTCATTAAGCTTTATTTAATGTAACAATATGAGAAAAATGTCTGTTGAGTAAAATGGTTTTGTTGGACTTTATTTGAAGATTAAAGGCACAATATTGTAGACTAATTAATCGGTGAATGACTTCTATTGGCTACGAGCGTGGTGCTATCTTGTTCCGCCTTAGAATAGTTACATAACTCGTTTCTTACAATGAACATCGATGTCACGATAGCATCTACATAATCTAGCTTTTGTTATTGATTTTTAAATGTTGAATACAAAAGAGAGAGAGAGAGAGAGAGAGAGAGAGAATTTAACGTCCACCCGGCACAAATTAGGTCATTTCAGGACTGACACATGGTTCAATTTTATTTAAATAATTCGCTAGCGCGTAAGCGTTTTTAGTAGTGGGAGGAAACCGGAGTACCCGGGGAAAACCCACGAGGTTGGACAGGCGACCCTACTCCTTGTCACGTATAACCGGGGAATCGAAACCCCGCCAGTTGACTCATAGACAGACCTTATGATGCTAACAAAAAAATGACTATAATGTGGCTTTAATTACATACCATAGATACAAACAAGTTAACAAATATTAAAGCTGAAAGGCGATAAATATTCCATTTATATCACATGAATATGGAAATTCCGGTCTAGACAATTCTGAGCTATATTTGGTATCGTTATACAAATTTTTAATATTTAATTAACTTTGCATAAAATTTCCGAGTAGATATTACAGTGAATGTCTGAAAGATTTTTCTATAATAGCAAGTTGTTATGTGTGAGCATTAACCTTTCCATTCTCTTTTTATATATCACAAAAGATTTCTAGAGAAATTATGATCTTAAAATAGATACGATATTTTAAACAGAGCGTTTTATTATGTTATTTTAAACCATGTTTCTACAAAAAGAAATGATATTTTTGTTTTATGTAATAAATATTCAACTGGATAGAAACCGCAATCAACTGAGAAGAACTGATTGTTATGTGTGTCGAAATAACGTGATGGAATCATAATTTTTATGGAAGTATATATATATATATATAGGGGTCAATAGTATGGAAGCGCATAGGGGTTAATAGTATGGAAGCGCATAGGGGTCAATAGTATGGAAGTGTATAAAAGAAATGAAATAAAATGGGGTTTAACGTCCTACTGTTCTGCTCCTATACTGGGTTAATGAAGACGGGCATGCGCCATACAGTGTGCTATGAGGGAAATTTTGCCCGGGCAGGGGCACTATCGTCTACTCTTATATCGAATTGCAACTGTCAAGGGATCTTTTACGTGCATTCCAATGTATACACGGGACATCTGTTTTTTTGTATCATCCGAAGGACTAGACAGCTGTCCTTGTCAGACCCTCCGTTCTGCACCACTGACAAGGGGAAACCACGTCGGAAAAGCGGGATTTGCATTAAGATATTGTTATTCTGAAGCACTGGTAATATAACGTCGATATAACGTGATGTCATGTGTCGATATAGCATGATGCCATGATATATTTAATTTAATATATCGATATAACGTGATGTTATGATATATTTAATTTGATATATCGACATATCATGGTGGTATTTGTCGATGTAACGCGATGTTATGATATATTTAATTTGATATGTCTATATATTGTGATTTTATGATGTACTAGCAGGATACCCGGCTTCGCTCGGGGGTCATAACTCCAAAACCGGAAGTGGTAGACTAACGCCGCCTGGCCTATGCTACTCCCCGGTCCGAGCTACCCCTATACCCAAAATTTCAGACTCGGGGCAGACCTAGTGTAGCCGCCAACCCGAACAGACCGTCTTCGCTCGGGGGTCATAACTCCGAAACCGGAAGTGGTAGACTAACGCCACCTGGCCTATGTTACTCCCCGGTCCGAGCTACACCTATACCCCAAATTTCAGACTCGGGGCATACCTAGTGTAGCCGCCAACCCCGAACAGACAGACTTCGCTCGGGGGTCATAACTCCGAAACCGGAAGTGGTAGACTAACGCTACCTGGCCTATGTTACTTCTCGGTCCGAGCTACCCCTATACCCCAAATTTCAGACTCGGGGCAGACCTAGTGTAGCCGCCAACCCCGAACAGACCGGCGCTTCGCTCGGGGGGTCATAACTCCGAAACCGGAAGTGGTAGACTAACGCCACCTGGCCTATGTAACTCCCCGGTCCGAGCTACCCCTATACCCCAAATTTCAGACTCAGGGCAGATGTAGCCGCCAACCCCGAACAGACAGATTTCGCTCGGGGGTCATAACTCCGAAACCGGAAGTGGTAGACTAACGCCACCTGGCTTATGTTACTCCCCGGTCCGAGTTACCCCTATACCCCAAATTTCAGACTCGGGGCAGACCTAGTGAAGCCGCCAACCCCAAACAGACCGGGGTCGCTCGGGTGTCATAACTCCGAAACCGGAAGTGGTAGACTAACGCCACCTGGCCTATGTTACTCCCCGATCCGAGCTACCCCTATACCCCAAATTTCAGACTCGGGACAGACCTAGTGTAGCCGCCAACCCCGAACAGACAGACAGACAGACAGACAGACAGACAGACAAACGACAGTCTCAAATATATATATAGATTTAAAATAATATGTCGATATATGAGCTATCGTAATGCCTTGTAGAATGGTTTAACGCTTATACTTTGAATTATAGGTATATCATTGAGTCAAGTGGTACGGTTTAGATTCCCCGCTTGTAGGCTAGCCTGTTCGAGACCTCGTGGGACGTTAATAGCCCCCCCCCCCCCGTAGTAATATCGTTGTTGCGACATTGTTTTTAAGTTTATAGACAAGGAATAGACATATAAGATGGTTCAAACTATATTTGTATCTTTACAAATTATTCTCTATTGTCGGAATATTAGCCATGATATGAGTTTATTTAAAACGCCCATTAGTTGTTTATGAAATAGTGTGAGAATAACAGGAAAGAGGGTCTAAGTTCAAGGATAGATTGTGTCAAAAAACATGTGACTGGAAATTTACCTGTTGCGTCATTTGGTTTAGTTTGAACAATCACATGATTAATTACATCATAATTAGCCAATAGAATAATTAATGGGTGTTAATTTGAGAATATATAATTAATAGAATGCGCGTTCTAGGGTAGCCAGCCATGTGGTTTTCGTAGGGAGAAGATGTAGGAATTTACATCAGCAGACTCGCCGCATGAGATCAGGTTAGAAAGAATGTCTTTATTCTACTATGCATTGTACCATACGTAATCAGCTATGATATATAAAATGTAAACTGTTGCATTGTTATTCCTGGTAAGACAAACGTCTTTAGAAAACAGTAAGAAGTAAATACACAACGTGAAGCAGAAGCAAAGACAGCTAGAGACACATTCTAGACGACCACAAGATGTAGTAGGAAAAGATGCATGGGTCATACATAGGATGTGACGACCGGTTTTCCCCCGCCCGCTCTCCACGTCTGACAGAAGACTCATGGTACTACACCCCCCCCGCCCCCTCTTATACGTGACAGGGAGGAGGGTGGTCTGTTCAACCTCGTGGGTTTCCTCCGAGTACTCCGGTATCCTCCCACAGCTAAAGACCCCGACGCGCAAGACAGAGAGAGAGAGAGAGAGAGAGTGTGTGTGTGGGTGGGTGTGTGCGTGAGAGAGAGAGAGAGAGAGAGAGAGAGAGAGAGAGAGAGGTTAATGTTCATTCGACACAAAATAGGTCATTTCGGGAGAAAAAACTATAGTTCAGATTTTCATTTCAATTCTTTAACAGTGGCGATAGGGAACTGAAAAAAAACCCACAAGGTAGAACAGGCAATCATACTTCTTGTTACGTGCAAGTGGAACATCGAAACCTAGCCAGTTCAATAAATGACAGACCTTATGATACAACGCGCATGTGCTAACGATTCGGCCACCCTGATAAAAAGTGTAGTTTGCGTAGGACTCTAAAAGTGTTAAAATCTGCCAGGTTGTCTTTTTAAATTACAAACAGTACTAGTAGTCAGCTTTTCTCGTGTAAATGGCGTTGCTCCAAAGATGTGAATATCTGCCAGTTACTAATATTCATGTGTTTTTAAATTATGTGCAGTAGCCGACTTGTCTTCACAGCAAGACGTTATATTGATATTGATGCCCAGCTCTATAGAAGAGTCTAAAAATAAAAAAGTTTGATTTATTGATCTGTGTATTACATAAAACTGATTTACCGACTTGTCTCTACATGTATCACATTATATTAGTATTTATGGCCTGTTTCATAGAGATAGCCGCAGTGACTCAATGAGTAAGACGATGGCTCGCTAACTTGGATTTCCCGTGTTCCATCTGACGTGCCTTCCATTTGTCAGTAGTGCAAGACAGAGGATTTAGTGCTCAAGTCGTCTTGAGAGAGAGAGAGAGAGAGAGAGAGTGAGTGAGAGAGGCGATCGATTCATTTATTGGTCTGTATTACACTAATTAAATATATTATTGATAGAAAACAGAGAAATAAAGTAATAAAGTAAAACCCAAGGTCGCCATTACTACCACCATTAATCAATTAGATGTAATGTACATCACTTAAAATAACAACTCTGTCTTCTTTACTTCTTCTAGTTAAAAGACATGAAATAGAGTTTAACGTCCTACTGTTCTGCTCCCACTGGGCTAATGATGACGGACCTACGCTATATAGTGTACTATGAAGGAAATTTTGCCCGGGCAGCGGTGCTACGGCCTACTCACATACCGAATTCTAACTGCCAAGGGATATTTTACGTGCACGCCAATGTGTACACCGGACCTTCGAACAACTAAACAGTTGTCCTTGTCAGCCCCCCCCCCCCCCCCGTCCTGCACCACTGAAAAGGAGAAACCACGCCGGAGAATTCCGATGAACCTTCTCGTTCAACAACGGGAGCGAATCCGCGAACTCCAGGCGGCATCTTACTCACATAGCCGCTTAGTTTTCTTTCGATCGTATAAATACGTTGTCTATTTTTAATGTAAATACTTAGCAGCATCTGGCGCCTGGGGGTCTTAAGAGAAAACTGGAATAAAACACAAATTACTTTTGGTCACGTACAAGAATTGACTACTACCCTTGATTTACAAATTTCTACATCTCTATTAATTTATAATCTTTTTTTTAGAGATAGGTGACCGAAGTAGGGCCTCTTAAAGTTGTTGTAGATCATCTTAATTTCAACAGGTTTTTTTTTATATTTATCAAGTCTTTTAATCCTTCTGACATTAATGTCTATTGTGTCCATAATTTATTGCCCTAAGAAAAACATTTCACATTTTATCGTTTAGCTTGATAAATAAAAAGGAATAAAAGGAATACAAAGACACAAACTAAGTCATTTTGGGACTAACATATGGTTCAATTTTATTTCAATAATTTGCTTGCGCGTAGTGGTCTTTAGCAGTGGGATGTAACCGGAGGATCCGGAGTAAACCCACGAGGCTGGGCAGGCGACCCTACTCCTTGTCACGTACAACTGGGGAATCGAAACCACACCAGTTGACTCAATGATAGACCTTATGATACAACGTGCACACGCTAACCATTTGTCTACCCAACCCCGTTCTGTCAAAACGAATCGAACGAAGTGTAGCAAATCTACGTTTATTCATCAGCCAATAATTGTTCGTTTCGCCCTGGCAGCGTCTTATTTAGATTTAGATCTATAAAGAGATCTTTGGTCTGCCTTCTTTTTTTTCTGCCCATCAGAACGATTCAAGTGGCGGTCCTGCTTCCCTAACAACAGGGGAACCCACGCTGATAAAATCCATCTGTGCTTTCTCGCTAACACCGAAATCGAAACGGAGACCTCTGACTCCCGAAGCTAAATAGATCAACAGACAGTGGAATAGCTCAAGGGGTTCGGTTGGCCAAGTGGTCTAGAGAGTCGCGCTTCGACCTCTAGCTGACCGGTCAACTCTGGCTTGCGGTTGTGGTTTGGATCCCTGGTGTCAGCGTATGTGGATTGGAGGTAGGGGCACCTTCTCAACCTCGTGGGTTTACTCCGGCTACCCCGGTGTCATCCCACAGGAAAGACACCGGCTAAGATAATAAAATGAAAAATTAGGCAACTTGTCTGCGATATGACATTCGGTAGAAGCGGACGTTAAACACTAAGAACAACAACTGGTATTGCTCAAGGTTTTCTTTTCAAATCAAGCAAGTTTCGAAAGAGAAATGAAAACATATCGATTTTACTTTCTTTCTGTCAAAATATTTGTTTTCATGTAACGAGGATTTATTTCTTATCGTGATACTTCATTCCAATGTTATAGGCGATAGAAATAAAAAAACAACAACAAAAGCATCCATTATGGTTTCATCTTATTTGATATTTTCAAATTCGTGATAAAACGGAAGAAGAAAAACAACCAGTGTTGATTTATTAGTATGTAAGTCACGTTGTTCGGTTGATGACCTGGCACCGAGCTTACAAAGGATTCTCAGACTCAAGTTAAGAATTTACTCAACTTTCAATCACTGTTTATGAGAAATATCTTTGATCCAAAAACACAAAACTTTGCACATAGTTTCTTTTTGATGTATTTGATACATTAAAACAACACAAGTTTTATAAAGGGCTATAATTTAGTTAAAATAAGGCTAACAATTTTGAGTAAATTGTTAACTTAAGTCTGAAAATGCTTTGTGAACTCGGGGCCTGATGTTACAGCATGACACGATCTCTCTAATTATCTCTAACACCGTTTTATTTGGTCTTATTTTGAATTCCACACCACAACATGCCTCGTTCGTTAGTTCGTTCGTTCCTAGAGTTTTGCGTTCACTTACACCAATGGTAGACAAGTGCTTCCTAAGAAACAAGTCAGAGGAAGCCACAAAAATTGGTTTCATCCAGCTTTTTTGGGTAACACACAATGTCTTTGCAGGAAAACGCCCAAGGTGAATTTCATCCAAGGGAGAAGCTCGGACTTCCATTTCTGATATATGGTTGTATTCAATGGTTCACTCGAGTGCATCCCTGTCGCAGGGAAACACTCTCTTGAACCATTGAATAACCCGTTCGGTATTCAATGGTAATTGAGTTCTATCTATTAAGATATGTCAACCCGAGTTATACGCCGAAACCAAAACCAAAAGACAGCGATGGGGGTCTATTTCAACATTCCTTATATTGCAAACTACAATATTAAAAAAAAGAAATACCAGTTTAACAATGGTTCAGTTCTGTTCAGTATTGACAAAGATACGATGAACTGAAAATATGTCAACATAATTTCTCTACCAGGCATCTAAACAAGACAGTACAATACGAGAGAGGGGATATTTTGATTTTTTTTACTTAAACATACATTATGCAAGAGCTAAATCTGTCTATTGCAGGTCTTTCTTTAGGCCTGAAATGTTATCTAAATTATTAATTAGACATTTAGTAACTTATCCAGACCATAATGAACTCTAGGTGGCACCGTTAGCCTGCGATCTTAAGTGGATTGTGAGCAGATTTACTGCATAACTTTCCTTCTCGATTAAACGATTAAATGGATAACCGAGAGTATGCTGTTTATCGTACTGACTTTAGTAATGATGACCGAGGCGAGGCAGAAATTTCATTCGCTTAGTTTTCGGTTCATAGTGGATCAATTTGAATGAAATTTTCAGCAAATTGCCTTTACATTATCTAGTTTTTAACTATTATAGTGAGAACTTCCAACTCGTTATCGAATCTCCCATAATGTATCTTTAATAAAGTTTTAAATCACCAACCTGAGTACATGTTATCGTGAATTAAATATTAAACATTTAACATGGGTTCATATTAGCGTGAATAAAATGTTAAATAATTAATATGGGTACATATTATCGTGAATTAAGTGTTAAAAAATTAATATGGGTTCACGTTATCGTGAATTAAATATTAAACATTTAACATGGGTACATATTATCGTGAATTAAGTGTTAAATAATTAATATGGGTACATATTATCGTGAATTAAGTGTTAAATATTTAATATGGGTACACATTATCGTAAATAAAGTGTTAAATAATTAATATGGGTACACATTATCGTAAATTAAGTGTTAAATAATTAATATGGGTACATATTATCGTGAATTAAGTGTTAAATAATTAATATGGGTACACATTATCGTGAATTCAATGTTAAATAATTAATATGGGTACACATTATCGTAAATTAAATGTTAAATAATTAATATGGGTACATATTATCGTAAATAAAGTGTTAAATAATTAATATGGGTTAACATTATCGTGAATTAAATGTTAAATGATTAATATGGGTTAACATTATCGTGAATTAAGTGTTAAAAAATTAATATGGGTACATATTATCGTAAATAAAGTGTTAAATAATTAATATGGGTACATATTATCGTGAATTAAGTGTTAAATAATTAATATGGGTACATATTATCGTGAATTAAGTGTTAAATAATTAATATGGGTTAACATTATCGTGAATTAAGTGTTAAAAAATTAATATGGGTACACATTAACGCGAATTAAACCGTGGGAAATTTGATACTGTCCGAAAAATGAACTAGATGATAATGACTTTAAACTACCACTCAACATGCTAATGATATAAAAAAGGAGTTTATTTTTAAAAAAAACAAAAACAAAACAAAGCAAGATCAGCCAAACTTGACAATTACTTCCGCATATGGTGGTTTAACTTTGATAAGCGGCCATTTCGTAAAGGATTTATTTCAAATACCAATTATGTTATTCTGTTTTCTATCATCCAGACAGTTTGACAGTTCCTGTAACAATTTTTGACAGTTACATTTATCATGGTAGAAATCCATCACATTTTATAGTTGGAGTATTTGGATTAGAAATATAAAAAAAAGCTGGCTTATTTTTCTCAATTTGCTTGTCTGAATTTCCCCTTTTAATAAAACCCAGTGACAAAGTAGGCGGGAGTAGAGATAATTCGATCAATTCCTTCTGGAAAACAATTTATTTAATAATGTATTTATTTATTTAAAGATATATTATGGGAGATTAGATAAAGAGTTGGCAGTTCTCACTATAATAGTTAAAAACTAGATAATGTAAAGGGAATTTGCTGAAAATTTCAGTCAAATTTAGCCATTGAATTTTAGGTGTAGCCCCGATAATCATTGCCAAAGTCGGTATACGAAACAAAAAACATATTCTCGAATATCCAGTTTTTGATTTAATCATCTATAAGCGTTGACCAGCATATCGGATTCGTGTCCAGTGGTCAAATCATCAAAGGAGAAGACCCATATTTCACACGATATTCGCCGAAACATTAGATACAAATTAAGCACTTACTGATATGGGTCTATTTTCACGTGCGTACATAAGTTAATACCTGTAGAGGGAGCTGTACCACATCGCGCATAAACAAACACCCATATGACAAACCCGTGGAGTAGACACAAAATATACTAGTTGTATTGACGCACAATATATTCAGACATTGCAAGAAACACATAACAAACGTGTATTAAATCACGCGAAGGGATGTGGGGTGTTAAAATGTCTTCGACTCCAATGATTGTACATTCATACTAAGTAATGCTACATACAATATTAAAACCAATGGCAAATCACACACCATCGTCCTACATTGCTAATCACACGCTATCATCCTACATTACTAATCACACACTATCGTCCTACATTGCTAATCACACTCTATCGTCCTACATTACTAATCACACGCTATCGTCCTACATTACTAATCAAACGCTATCGTCCTACATTACTAATCACACGCTATCGTCCTACATTGCTAATCACACGCTATCGTCCTACATTACTAATCAAACGCTATCGTCCTACATTACTAATCACACGCTATCGTCCTACATTGCTAATCACACGCTATCGTCCTACATTACTAATCACACGCTATTGTCCTACATTACTAATCACACGCTATCATCCTAAATTTCTAATCACACGCTATCGTCCTAAATTACTAATCACACGCTATCTTCCTAAATTACTAATTACACGCTATCGTCCTAAATTACTAATCACACGCTATCGTCCTACATTACTAATCACACGCTATCGTCCTAAATTACTAATCACACGCTATCGCCCTACATTGCAAATCGCACGCTATCGTCCTACATTGCTAATCAAACGCTATCGTCCTACATTCCTAATGCGTAGCATACCTTGAACCTGGATGTATTACATGTCTTAAGATGTGGGAATACCCCTTTAAAATGGTTATATTACATTTCTTACGTGTTTACATTATTATGACTACCCTTTCAATCTGGTTGTTTGAATTTCTTATATCGACGTGTCACTTTAATCTGGTTGTATTGCATTTCTTAGGTGATACTTCGCCTTTAATTTGGTTGTATTGCAATTATTATGTCTGACTCTGGCTGTATTACATTTCTTATGTGGGAAAACCCCTTTAATCCAGTTGCATTACATTTCTTGTTGATTTCATTTCTAAAGTGTCACTGCCTCTTTAATCTGGTAACATATACTAAGCGATCATTATGTCGCTGTTCGGATAAAGACAGATATATCTGAAACAAATCTATTGCCCTCTAGCGGTCATATCTATCACGTATTAAACACATTCAATATAAAAGTAAAAACACGGCATGGGAGGATTAAAACAATCAATGGAACTAAAATAGTTGTATCTATGACACAGCATGAAACTAGTATCAATGGAGAATTGCAATATTTTTCAGGATGAAAGATCAATCGATATAAACTAAAATAGCTACATCTGTCACTCTTGTCAAGTATATCTTATAATGGGTGATATCTTAGTCGTATTAACCGACTTTAACATGTTTTAAAACTTAGAGATGTATTACAAAAACATGGGGGCCTACATTTCTGTCAACTTAATGTGTGTCCGTAAGTTCTAATTAGATTCCTAATGGCGGGGTGTGTGTGGGGGTGGCTAACGGTGGGTAAATGGGTAAGACGCTGGCTCACTAGCCCGGAGGTCGGGTATTCAATCGTTACATTGGCCGAGAAAGTCCATCCATATTTTCCGGTGTGGTCCCCCCTTGTCAGTGATGCAGGACGGACTGCCTGACAAGGAAGCTGTCTAGTCGTTCGGATGGGACGAAAAACCGAAGTTCCGTGTACACATTGGCGTGCACGTAAAAAAAATCCCTTGACAATCGGAATTCGATATAAGACTAGGCCGTAGTGCCGCTGTCCGGGCAAGATTTCCCTCAGAGAGAGAGAAATGGGCTTTAACGTCCAGGTCATTTCGGGACAAACATATGGTTTATTTTTATTTCATTAATTCGCTTGCTCGTAGGGGTCTTTAGCAGTGGGAGGAAACCGGAGGACCCGGAGAAAACCCACGAGGTTGGACAGGCGACCCCATTCTTTGTCAATTACAACCGTGAAATCCAAACCACGCCATTCGGCCATCCACCCCACCCCCTCCACCAAACATTTTGCCCGGATTGCGGTGCTACGGCCTACTCGTCAAGGAGTAAATGGATAGACCTTGGTTTTCCGTCCCTTCCGAACCACTAGACGTATTTTCCATAATATTGCTTCCACGAATGCAGTTCGTCTGTGTAGGATAAAGCACGAGACTGAGGTTATTCTGGGGAAAGAAAGACTGAAGAAAATAACCCGAGGAAAAGAAAAACCGAGGCCGGCAGGCCGAGGGTTTTTCTGTAGAGGGTTTTTTGTGAAGTCTTTCTCCCCCAGCATAACCGAAGTCGAGGACTTTATCTTGCTTATAAACCGTCTAAGTTTACATGTACGCAAGATGAGAATATCCCAGAATTCCCGTAAGAAAAACCTTATATCATGTTTTCTTATGGGAAAAAAACCTACCCTGGAAGAATAATCTGTTACAGGTTTAAAGAAAAACTTTCAGAAGAATAACCCCAAATTTCACTGTATATATCCAAAACCGGCCCTGACTTTCAGACCGCAAGTTATTCCGGGCATAGAATATACTCCAATGATCAAATAGATTTACCGTTACAAGTTTATAAATATACAGAAATCGTTTCTTTTGCATCTTTTCCAAATTTTCCGTGGCAATTTTTTTGGTTGACTTTGTGGTAGAATCGAAGAAGAGTGTTTGAAATGACATTGTCTGGCAGGGTTTCATGAATATTCATGATCAGGAAACAAGCAGACATAAATTACGAACACTACCTACGATAATGACGTCATTGTCTATATCATCCTTTGACCCGGCCCCGAGTTCACAAAGCATTCTTAGACCCACTGCTAGGTCCAGGGTTAGGATTTGGATTAGCGCTAGCCCTGTTTACATCTCGTGAACTTTGACCAAACCTGAAGTTGGCCTTATGAATTAGACCTAATCCTTGTATACGGCAGTACATTATGCTCGGGTTTGAGATAATTAAAACTCCTTATCAACGGCATAACCGTGACAACGGTTTAATCAAGTTTAAGAACTTACAATTACATCACATCGAAATACATTTAAAAACACCGGCCTCACTGTCGTCTGGTCACTTCCGCCCGTGAAGCGAGTGACGTAACCAAGCCCGCAAACAATATGCACCGCTCCTTACAGCGCATGGTGCCATTTACCAATACGAATTACAAAAACCCATACACCTTGTAATAGATAGCTAGTGTGGTATGGAGTTATATTCATATACCTTTCAGTTTCCTTAAAGATACATTATGTAAGATTTAGATAAAGAGCTAGCCATTCTCGCTATAATAGTTCACAAATAGATAATGTAGAATGAATAATTTGAAAATTTCATTCAAATTACTCTATTGTGAGCGAAGATAATGTTAGCCTTTAAAGGTTTAAGACAAGATGTGTGCAATAATTTCAACCACCGTACTGGTTGTTCGAAGGTAAGTCTCGCTCCTCCATTTTTAAATTAAATCAAAACATGGCTGAACCTTTCTAATCTATTTAATATCGGAGAAATCTGATGCCACCGAGAGTTGATTATGGCCTGGATCAGTTAATTAATGTCTAATTAATAATTTAACAACAGTTCAGACTTAAAGAAACACCTGAAATAGGCAGATTGATCTCTTGCATAATGTATGTTTGATACTAACAAAAAGTCGGTTAATGCTACGATCGGTCGGCATGCCTTAATACATCAAGCAGGATAATTAAATTGGTTGCAGGGAGGAAGACAGATCAATCAGGGTAAACTAAAATAGAAGAGCGAAAACTTCTAACGTCAGCTAATATATCTTTTAACGGCAATGTGCAAAAAAAATTATTTGAAAACAGCACCAGATTATCTAGCTAGAGGCCAAGCGGAAATGTAACTGATATCAAAATATCTACATTTATATCAGTCATTTATATCGTATCCAGACTAAGTGGGTGGGCTAAAGAAACTTATCTAGACTAACTAGGTGGGTTAAAGAAACTTATCTAGACTAACTGGGTGGGTTAAAGAAAGTTAAATAGACTAACTGGGTGGGTTAAAGAAACTTAACTAGATTAACTTGGTGGGTTAAAGAAACTCATCTAGACTAACTAGGTGGGTTAAAGAAACTCATCTAGACTAACTAGGTGGGTTAAAGAAACTTATCTAGACTGACTGGGTGGGTTAAAGAAACTTATCTAGACTAACTGGGTGGGTTAAAGAAACTTATCTAGACTAACTAGGTCGGTTTAAAAAACTTATCTAGACTAACTAGGTCGGTTAAAGAAAGTTATCTAGACTAACTGGGTTGGTTAAAGAAACTTATCTAGACTAACTGGGTGGGTTAAAGAAACTTATCTAGACTAACTAGATGGGTTAAAGAAACTTATCTGGACTAACTAGGCGGGTTAAAGAAACTTGTTTAGACTAACTGGGTGGGTTAAAGAAACTTATCTAGACTAACTGGATGGACTCAATGAAACTTGTCAACGCGAGAGGGGGCACTAGTCCGCTGGTGCACTAGTCCACCGCTATAAAAATACTACAAATATGGGTATCAAAAAACCCAGTAGGTATGATGGCTGGTTGGTATCATGTCTTGATGTCGTGGTGTCGCCCTTATAAGGCGACAAGCCGACATCACGACGTTTTAACCCGATACCACGACAAGCCGACATCACGGAACTGTAAACCGACAATGCGACATTAAAAATGTCGTAATGTCGCGTATGAAATGACGTATTGTCGCGTTGTCGGCCATCTTCCTCTCAATATACAGTTTGATTATGTACACTGATCCTGGTGTTGGTCAAGTAAGTTCCCCGGAATTTTGCAGCGTTACTTTCGATCATTTTCAGCATTTTTTCATGATACAAGAATGGCTGCGCATTCAATTTCAGTGCAAATGACCTGATTTGACCTTTGACCCCTAATATCTCGGAAACGCCCCAATAATATAGTGTATTAAACCATAGAACTAGAACACTAACGGGAACGCCCACTCGGTGACGTATAACGGTGATGACATAATTATGTTGTACATCGCATGCGCGAAGTCAATAAGGCACAAGTAACTTCCGGCCGTATGTCAACATGGCAGAAGCGTTAGACGTCCTGGAATTTCAAGAACTTGACGGTGTAATAGATGTAAGTTATTCATAATTTTAATGAGTTTTTTTTAAATTAGTTATATAACATACCATCGGGAGTATAAACCATTTATTTTCGGACATTAAATTATCCGAACACACGTTTGTGTATCATTTTCTACTACATATTATAAAATTATTATTAATAAATTATGATGACATTCACATTTTATTTTTTTTATTTATTGTTTTGTGTATATTGTTGTTAGCCTTTGGCATGTCCGTGCCAGTTTTGGCTGGTTTCCCAGTGCCCTTTTCTTGTTTATAACAAGGGGTTTTACATAGGCTAAGCCTGTTCCCCAATCCCATTCAGACATCTTGAATAAAAATATTGTTTATAAAAAAAAAAATGTGTATTCTTTACTACAGCTTTTCTTTGCTAAAGATTTGTTTGAGACATCTCAACCTGTCGTTCCAGTAGCATCCGTAAGTTTTCTACATATACAACATACATGCATATAGTCACATAGTGTTCGTAGCAAATGGGCAAGTTATGAAACTCATTATAGTCTCGACCATGTCTATATATTTTTTTTCTTCTCAAACGATCAAATTGCTTTGGAAATGAAATGAAATGGGGTTTAACGTCCTACTGTTCTGCTCCTATGCTGGGCTAATGAAGACGGGCATACGCCATAAGGTGTGATTTAAGGGAAATTTTGCCCGGGCAGCGGCTCTATCACCTATTCTTATATCGAATTCCAACTGCCACGGGATCTTTTACGTGCATTCCAATGTATACAGGTGACCTCGGGTTTTCGTATCATCCGAAGGATTAGACAGCTGTCCTTGTCAGGCCCTCCGTACTGCATCACTGAAAAGGGGGAACCACGCCGGAAAATCTCGGCCAATGCAGGGATCGAACACCCGACCTCCAGGCTAGCGAGCCAGCGTCTTACCCACTTAGCCACGTGATCCCAAATTGCTTTGGAACAGTTTCTTTTATTTTGTATAATATTTACTTTAAAGGGACAATAACACTCTTGCTGGCTTGAAAGCTCCAGAAAATAAATAATATCTCTATCTAAGTACTAGATGTTTAAGTGTCCCACCTGTTGTGTAAATTATCCATTACATCCTATTTTACTTGTCCAGAGGGTTCGAAAATATTTTTAAATCGAAGTTTCATTTGAAAAGGTTTACGTTAGACGTTTCAAAGCATTATGTTGAATTGTTTATATAAGGTGTGTTAAGATGAAATTTGTATCATCAATTAATTGAAATATTCTAAAATAGCCTTCAAAGGCTAATATCTTCACTCGCAATAGAGTAATTTGAATGAAATTTTCAAATTAGTCATTTTACATTTTTTATCTTCGAACTATTATAGCAAGAATGGCTAGCTCTTTATCAAAATCTTACATAATGTATATTTAAGAATAATTTAATACATTTATAAAGCTCACACATTACAAGTTGTGCACCTGTATAAAATTTATATAAATTTTGTTATCATTGTTAATATTTTATACTGAGATGCAATAAAAATAATACATCACTTTTATAAATGGATGAATGTAAATCTTGTTTGAAATGAATCCAGGTTTAACGCCCTACTTAGTACTTTTCAGCTCAATTTTGTTTTAAAGATTTGCTTTAATCTTGCAATTAAGGATGTAACAACATCATATTACGATGATAACATGTGAGAATGTTTTGAAGATTGCGTAAACGCACCCCGAACAATTCTCAATCAAAAAAATTAAACCCAACAGAATCAGTATGTTGATTTTTCTGGTACACACGTGGGGTATATAATGCAGCTTTTAAAAAGCTAGGTTTTGTGGAAGGTGCAAAGTTATGCCACGTCATCTCAGAGGTGCTATTTCATTGCGTCTCGATATATTTTGTTTACTATTATCAACCTGGCCCCAAGTTCACAAAGCATTCCCAGACTTAAGAATTTGCTCAACCTTCAATCACTGTTTTTGAGAAATATCTTTGATCCAGAAACACAAAACTTTGCACAGTTTCTTATTGATATATTTACATTAAAACAACAATAGTTAGTAAAGTGCTATATTTGAGTTAAAATAAGACAAACAATTTTGAGTAAAACCTTAACTTAAGACTGAGAATGCTTTGTGAACTTGGGGCCTTGTTTTCTTTTCATTACTTATTAACTACAATACAGTAATAACAAGAAATACAAAATCTGTAGAACACTGCTGATTAAGTTCTAGATTTAATCCTAGATTCAATCACATTTATATTTTTATACTTCCAATATTGATATTAATTCCAATAGAGCCAGGAAATGTTTAGTTTAATTATACACTTTCTATTTTGTTGTATGAAATTATCTGTATAATCTGTGTTTTTGTTACTTTCATTGTGTGAAATGCTTGCAGCAAAGTGCTGTAAATAAAATACCTGACATCACTGATCACAGTTTAACTCTATAACTTCTCATTTGACCTCAAATCTATGTGGAGTCGAGTTAGTTGGAAGAAATAAATCAAAATGGAGTGAAATCTACATTTTAATCAAATTCATACCACATGATTATATTATATCACTGTTTGCTCGTTTATATGGCAACTATATATTATTGCTAAGCTATTTTTGAATTGTAAATTACATTTACAAGTATGTAAATATTGATTCTTTGAATTATATATTGTCAATCAAAATCTGAATATGCAATGTGCTATGTAGCCATATATGTGAAATAAACTATTATTATTACTATTTACTTTCTCTGTAAATCTCTGTTAATCTGTCGACAACTTAAACAAATTTCTTTTTGAGTGTCCTCAACAAAACTATTACATACAGAAGCAAGTACACAGCTTTCGTAATTTCTATGTTGACTTATTTGTGTTCATGAAAATATCAACCTGTCTGATATATCTTACAGTTGTAGTCTGACATTGAGAATAAGACTGTAAATGTTTTGATGTTATGCCCCCACATATCTTCATATTCTCAACAGTTCTTATAAGTAAATCTATAGATGTAACTTTAATTTGAACAGGAAACAAAAATTATTATATTGTACTTCACAATTCAAGTCCTTGTCAATGGTTAAATGGTATGTTACACTTTTATCTTCAGTTTTAAACAGATAGATATAATCACTTGAAGACTGACATAGCCACAAAGCAGACATTTGACATAAAAATGATTTCTGCAACATCTGAAAGGTTACTTCGTTCATATGTAAACATTGAGTTTCCTCGGTTTTCCTTGGACTCTGAATAAAATAGACAAATTCATAAAATTCAATTAAAACAAGAAGAATTGGATTCTGATACATGTATTCATAATTTTCTCGGTTTCTGAATAAAATCGAAAAAATTACAAAAGTAAATATAAAGAAGAATCGGATATTCATACAAGTATTTATAAATAAAATTATGGGAGATTACAGAAAGAGCTAGCAGTTCTCATTATAATAGTTAAAAAATAGATAATGTAAAGGGAATTTGCTGAAAATTTCAGTCAAATTCATCCACCCTGAACCAAGTATTTAAATGATTAAATTTTGGGCCTAGCCTCGATCAGCATTACTATAGTCGGTACGATAAAAAAAAACCATGGTCTCGATTATCGATTTTTTGATTTAATCAGAAGTAGCAGACTGGGCTCTAATTCAGTATATATCACAGGCTAGCGATGCCATCGAGCGTTGATTATGGTCTGGATAAGTTAATTAATGTCTAATTAATAATTTAGATAACATTCCAGGCCTAAAGAAAGACCTGCAATTGACAGATTTAGCTCTTGCATAATGTCTGTTTAATATTGATGAATTAAATGTTCATATACTGATCTTTTATAAGGAAACATCGAATGTTCATATTCATAATTAAGTTAACAGAAATTTAAGTTACCGGTGACTTCCTTGGATTCAATTTCTTTGTTGTTACGCTTTTCTGTAGAAGAATTAAGGTTGATAGTCTCCCTAACCCTTCTTTTAATCTTCGATATGTGGACCCAGAATTTTTGTAAACATCTGAAATATTCATAAAATCAAAATAAAAAGGTTCCTACATACAAAACAAAAGGTTCAGATATAATTAATTTTTTTTCCATGCTTGTTGATTATTCATACCGGGAACAAGATTATTTCGGAATTTAAAAGTAAAAGGATTTGACAGGTCAAGGTCAGTCATAAATAAATATACAATTTTAATTTTTATGGAGCTGCTCAGTTAAAACTTTGACCTTTAAAAAAAAATAATAATTAGTAATTCATAAAATTAAAGTAAAAGAAGATTGTTGAGAGAGAATCGTCATGCTGTCACACACTCATCGGGTGTAGTATTCGTCAATTTCATAACAAATTGCAAGTAGACTAGGCCTAGCTACGGCACTAATGTAAACAAACCTATATGCATACAACTTTGATGAGAGAAAGGGTAAAATCTAACGGGCAAACATGAAAATACAGACATTCAGCTAGTATGGGTTTAACTTAACTTCATTGTAGGTTGTCAGGGTGGACTGCCAACTAGAATCTACATAATTAATTTCTTTTGATTTGAGTTTTCACTTACTTTTTCAACGAAATAATCCGGCTCAACGTGTCTTGAACATATTGTCAAGGTCTTGTCATTTATCGGGTCTGATCTGGTAGACTGTATGATACGTAATGATTCTCTCTCCACTCTATGTTGTTTTTGGGTAAGCGATATAATGATCAACCCCGATTTCTTTTATTGCAGGCGGAACATCCGAACAAAACACAATTCGCGCCAGGCATTTTGTTAGTGCGAGCAGAAACCGGAAGTAAGCTGTGCCCGATATCAGCGTCAGAGGCCCGCCGTCACATAAGGTAGTGACGTCACACGGTGGGCGTTCCCGTTAGTATTCTAGTTCTATGATTAAACATACATTATGACGTCACATTAATAATGACGTCATTGTATTAATCATATTCAACATACATTATGCAAGAGCTAAATCTGCCTATTGTAGGTCTTTCTTTAGACCTGGAATGTTATATAAACTATCAATTAGACATTAATTAACTTATCCAAACCATAATCAACTCTCGATGTCATCGCTAGCCTGCGATGTTTATTGGATTAGGTTCCGATTTGCTGTTCGACTTCCATTCATGATTTAATCATGAACTTGATAATCGAGACTATGTTTTTTTTTTATCGTACCGACTTTAGTAATGATGATGGAGGCTAGGCCGAAAATTCAATCGCTAAAATATCGGTTCAGAGTGGACCAATTTGACTGAAATTTTCAGCAAATTGCCTTTACATTATCTATTTTTTATAGCTATTATAGTGAGAACTGTGAGTTCTTTATCTAATTTCCTATAATGTATGTTGACGTCTAATTTGTTGGAATGGTTTCATATTTATTATGCTTTTAAGAAAAATTAGTCTTGGTTCTTGCTCATCAATCAGTTTCAGTTTTGATTTTGTTTTCAACATCAATATCGTCTATCGTCTACGTTTCTCGGTTATTGGAATCAGATCTTACTGTGGCATCTCCTGATGTTATACAGACATAAAGAAACCATACATTGTAGCTAGGATCCATGCCACGCTTTACTAAACATGTGACCTGTCAATAAATTTTTAATCTGAAATATTTGGCGTCATTGAAATAGAAATGAAATAAGTTTACGTGACAATAACACTCTTGCTGGCTTGACAGCTCCAGAAAATAAAAAAATAGCCTTATTCTAAGTTCTAGATGTGTTTGGGTCGCCTGTCTAACCTCGTGGTTTTCTCCGGGTCAACCGGTTTTCTCCCACTGCTTAGGATACCTACGCGCAAGGGAATAATTGAATTGAAATTGAACCATATGTGTTAGTCCCGAAATGACCTAGTTTGTGCGGAGTGGACGTTAAACGCCATCTCCCCCCCCTCTCTCTCTCTCTCTCTCTCTCTCTCCCTCTCTCTGACAAAGTGCTCTATAACTTGTAGAATATTATTATTATATGTTACACATATAAAATGTTTATTTAGTTGCAACAAACCCATTGAACCTCGTGTGTTATTGATCTACGATATTCATCTATTTAAAAGAAATGAAACGAAACGGGGTTTAACGTCCTACTGTTCTGCTCCGACTGGACTAATGAAGACGAGGCTTCTTTCTGTATGTAGGATTATGTTTAATATAAGAAGCATTAAGCTCTGTATGGCCATAATATATTAATGTCTTTACTCCGTGACTTGTCTCGATATGTTTTGTGAAAACACGACAAAATTGTTCTTTAAAGAGACAGTCGGTGTGTCGTTGAGCCAACTGGTGAGGTTTCAATTCCCCGGTTGTACGTGCCAAGGAGTAGGGTCGCCTGTCCAGCCTTTTGGGTTTTCTCCGGGTCCTCCGGTTTCCTCCCACTGCTAAAGACCCCTACGCGTAAGCGAATTATTGAAATAAATAAAAATAAACCATATGTTAGTCCCGAAATGACCTAGTTTGTGTCGAGTGGACGTCAAACCCATCTCTCTCTCTCTCTTTCTCTCTCTCTCTCTTAAAGAGACAGTGAGCAGATGAAAAAAAAATTCCTATATATTTTTCGCACCGATATCTTTCTTATCTTTTACAATCTTAACCATTTATGTTATATATACATTTGGGGAGGGGCGGGGCCACGGTGACTTAGTGGGTAAGACGCTGGCTGACTAGTCTGGGGGTCGGATGTTCAATCCCTTCATTGGCGAGAAAGTTCATCCAGATTTTCCGGCGTAGTTTCCCCTTGTCAGTGATGCAGGACGGAGGACTTGACAAGAACATCTGTCTAGACGTCCGGATGGGACGAAAAACCAAGGTCCTGTGTACACATTGTCGTGCACGTAAAATATCCCAAGACAAATGGAATTCGATATAAAAGTAGGCCATAGTGCCGCTGTCCGGGCACAATTTCCCTCATAGCACACTGGCGTATGTCCGTCTTTAGCCCAGTTCGGAGTAGAACAGTAGAATAGTAGGACGTTAAACCCCATTTCATTTCATTTCATTTCTTAACCACCTATGGGATATCGTCACCAAATCAGAATCACCTTCGAGAACATCTGTAGCTGGAAATAGACCAAGCATATTCACGGTCGCTAATATTATGGTCCATTACGATTTGAAAATAAATATTTGTCTAATATCGTTAATATGGTACAAAGGTTAGAATAGTGGCACACCGACCGCCAATAAGCGAAATATTCTACGTAGTTCCTGTAAACGGAAATGGATCGCAAATATTGAAGGCATGTAAAATTATGGGTCTTTTTTACAATTTCACAAAAAGTTTGACTAATATTGTTCTAAAGAATGAAGGGAATATTGATTGACTTGGCGACTAAATTCATACGATTGATTTTGATTTCCTTAGAAACCCGGCTTCTCCAACCTGTCATTGAAACCCGACAATTGACTGAAAGATAATTTAGAAAGTTTTTGTCCAGAAATAAAAACTGAAGAAGTGATTTTTAATAGCTAAAAGCAATCACATTGAATTGAAGCATATTCTTTTGAATTAAACGCTGAAAACATCCGTTCATCTAGTGACCGAGATGTCGTTTTTTTCCTGGATACAGTCAGTACCAAAGGGTTAAATGGTTTACGGCCGTAGAGAAAATAAATGAAAGAATATAGGGTTAACGTCCTACAGTTCTGCTTCAACTGGGCTATAATTAAGACGGGTATTGTCCCAAACAGAACGTGCGTTTGGCCACCAACACTCATCCCACTAACACCCCTTCCCTCATTTCACCTCACCCCTCTAACAGCCCTCTCCCACCTCTTCCTACCCCACTAACACCCCCCCTTCCCTCACTTCACTCCACCCCACCCACTAACACCCCCCTTCCCTCACTTCACCCCACCCCACCCACTAACACCCCTTCCCTCACCTCACCTCACCCCACCCCTCCACACCGCACTGATACCCCTTCCCATACTTCACCCCACCTCAACCCACTAACACTCCTTTCCCACCTTACCTCACACCACTCGACCCCACCCCAGTAACACCGATTCCCCTCACCTCTCCCACTCCACCCCTCTAACACCATCTCTCTCACCTTTTGTTATCCTCCCCACACCCCACTAACACTCCGTTAGGTATACAAAAATATAATTGGAGATGACGTAATGAACATGCGTTATTAGACTGGTTAATGGGGACTAGATGTAATCAACGTACTGTGATTAGACTGGTTAATGGGGACTAGATGTAATTGAACTACTGTGATTAGACTGGTTGGTGGGGACTAGATGTAATCAACGTACTGTGATTAGACTGGTTAATGGGGACTAGATGTAATTGAACTACTGTGATTAGACTGGTTGGTGGGGACTAGAGGTCGAGATGAGAACACGTGTCCTCAATCGTCAACGTTTAATAAGAGCGGCGAGCTTTAACGTCGTACATCTTGTTGTGATATACATAGCGAACTATGTCAATATATATTAATTTCGATTTATCGTCCATCCGAAGTACTAGACGTTGTACATTGCTTAAACATCTGACCTGTATCATTGACAACGCCCCCCCCCCCCCACTCCGTCCCTCTGCCTGAAAAATCAAACGGTGCTTCCTCGAAACGTCCCCCCCCCGCCACATACACCGTCCGACTCAGTGATCCTGCGTGGCTCCCAAACCTATATAGGCCAACTCATGGTGGAATAGTTCCGACTTGTCAAATCATATAAGTTTTGTATAAGAAACGAAAGAAATCTCAACTTGATTTATTTCTAATCGTGAAGAATACCTGGTAGGATATATTACACCAACGTCGTAGGCGATCGAAAACAACAAAAGAATCCATTATGCTTTCAGTTATTGGAGGATTCTTTTTACAATCGTGATGAATAGGAAGAAAGAAAAGCAATCAGCCTTGATCTATTTGTAAGGTCAATGATCCTGTATTATTATGTAAGTCACGCTGTTTGTTTTATGACGTGGTTGTGTTACAACATCCAACAGTCTATCTGTCTCTCTTTATCCCGTGTCTTTATACACAAAGTCAAGTCGGGTTTGTTTCCGTGGACATTATTAAACGGAGACATGGCTAATTAGGTAAAGACACGACGACATGATGACATACTAGGGTGACCCACCATAAATAAATATCTCCATATATCTCGACAATTTCGCCACAATATTTATATATATGCCAAGCCTCAAATCAGTTTCACACAATTATAGTCACTAAATAAACGATCATGTTGTACTTAATAAGCTATGACCATTAATCATCTATAAATAATAGACTGAAAACTGGTTCCATGTGTCGTCCATAACATCCAGACACTTTTGAGTAAAAGATAGGTTACGTGCCCTTGTTTTGAAATTAGTCTCGCTTAACCAGTCTATCGACCATTCTAGGGCTGATTGACAGGTCGGGATAATCAAGACTACTTTTTTACGAAACATAACAGAAAGCTAGAACAAGAAATTGAAGTTAGAAATGAGCACGTTAGCTAGCTCAACAATTGTTTTAAGAAGCTTGTAAAAGTAAAATGAAACTACTGCTAGTATCATGTTCCTGTCTAACCCGAGTGTTTTTGAGATATTATTTGTACTAAACCAAAAGATGCCGCTCTTAACGGTACAGTTAATGATAAAGCGATTTAAAAAATGAAACGAACGTAATTTCTAAATCTGCTGTAATAACCAAGAAGCTTAATTTTACTGCTATTCAAAATCGTCAACAATAATTTTTTTACGGCTGTAATAGTTGATAGATTTGTAGAGAATTGCACGTGCCATGGCTATTTATAGTATCATACTGTCAGAAAGTTGGCCTCGACACGGCGAATGTGCACGCTTCAGTGGTAGTCTCGAACTATCAGCGGTTGACTGTATTTCTGTAGGTGCGTGGGTCACCCTAACATAGCACGTGTGCAGGGTTTAATCAAAGTATGTCATACTTACTGGGTCCTATCATGCTTATCGGTTTCCATGACACATATTTTTACTAATTGAGGGAGCCATAGTTTCTAATTGGGGAAGACGCTGGCTTGCTAGCCTGGAGGTCGGGTATTCGATCCCTGCATTGGCCGAGAAAGTTGGAATGCGATGTATAATTTCCCTCAGTACATTGTAAGCCAGTACATTCTAGCCGAGAGTCTTGTATACTTTATTGTGTACTTTATTATAACCCGGTTCTTGCTCATCAATCAATTTCAATTTTCTTTCCTACATCAAAATCGTGTAAACTTCTCGGTTATTGGAATATAAAAGAGAGAGAGAGAGAGAGAGCGCGAGAGAGAGAGAGGGTTTAACGTCAACTGGACACAAACTAGGTCATTTCGGGACTAACATATGGTTCAATTCTATTTCAATAATTTGCTTGCTCGTAGGCGTCTTTAGCAGTTTATCAATCTGATTAGAATACAGATCTATATTTCGTTTCGTTTTTTATACTTTCGATGGCCTACACTACATAAAGATCTGACCAGTTCTAGTGGAAGGTCGCGTCGGGTGTCATACGAGCAGCTTTTGACCCTATGATGTCAGACATTGATTAACCACTCAGCGTTGACGTTTCTAGTGGTTTATCCAAAGTTCCGTGCACCTCACCCCCAAAACTTGCCGTAACAGACCGTTTCATTGGCTAATCCCCCACATCATCCAGAACGCGGGTTATATAACAGCTCTTCCAGATCCTAGTGTAGTACATCTTCAATAGAAGGCTTGATCTCGCCTTAACTATCTACATCCCAGATGTTGTAAAACTCGCGGTCGCTGCTTCAGGAACATGAGTGTAGTAAAGCCAAGTAAAACGAAATTTTGAACTATAAAAAACGAAACGAAATCGAATCTGTGTTTTAATCCGATTGTAAGTGAAATATTCCTTGATAAACTAGCACACTATCGCCATTCAAAAGACGACCACTGCCAAGACCGGTCTTTTTGTATATCAGTATTTATCGAAGCCTGGATTGCTACAGGCCCTGGATTGTGCAACGCAGTTGACGCTTCTGCTGCCCCCCCCCCCCCCGCCCAATCTATTTACTTGATTTGATATTTGTTGTATATTACTTACAATGTTTATGTAGTTGACATTGTCCGTGGATTTGTCCTGTCGGCTTGTTTTTGTGTGGAATGGGTTCTTCTTCTACTTACTACTGCAATGTCTATGTAGTTTGCCTTGTCCGTAGGTTTGTCTTGTCGACTTGTTTTTGTATGTTGTGAGGTTCCCCTGTACTTACCATTGCAATGTCCATGTAGTTTGGCGACTGGCGTGGTTTCGAATCCCCGGTTGTACGTGACAAGGAGTAGGGTCGCCTGTCCAACCTCGTGGGTTTTCTCCGGGTCCTCCGGTTTCCTCCCACTACTAAAGACCCCTATGCGCAAGCGAATTATTGAAATAAAATTGGACCATATGTTAGTCCCGAAATGACCTGGTTGTGTCGAGTGGAGGTTAAACCCCATTTCTCTCTCTCTCTTTCACTCTCCATGTAGTTTGCCTTGTCCGCAGGTTGGTCATGTCTGTTTATATTGCGTTTAGTGCGGTTACCCTGTACTTACTACTGCAATGTCCATGTAGTTTGTGTTGCCGGCTTGTTTTTGTATGTTGTGAGGTCTTCCTGTACTTACTATCCTGATACTAGTTTCACGCTGTATAATAGATTGTTTTCTTCCTCCCATGCAGAGTTTTACTTTGTATGATAGATGCAACTATTTTTGTTCCATTTATTACCTGTACGTGACAGGAAATGGGGTCGCTTGTCCAACATCGTTTCTCCGATTTCCTCCCACTTCTGAAGACCGCCACGGGAGAAACAGTTATTGAAATAGAATTGAACCTTAAAGATGCATTATGGGAGATAAGATAACGAGATGGCAGTTCTCGCTATAATAGTTAAAAACTAGATAGCGTAAAGGTAATTTGCTGAAAATTTCAGTCAAATTGATCAACTATGAGCCGAGAAAGAAGCTGGTGAAATTTTTGCATAGTCTCGGTCATCATTACTAAAATCATTAATATAAACAGCATAGTCTCGATTATCCACTTTTTTGATTTAATTATCAATGGCCGTTAGGGGCATATAGGAATCTAATCCAGCCAACATCGAAGGCTAGCCTTGACATCGAGAGTTTATTATGGTCTGGATAAGTTAATTAATGTCTAATTAATAATTTAGATAACATTTCAGGCCTAAAGAAAGACTTGTAATAAGCAGATTTTGCTCTTGCATAATGGATGTTTAAGTTAGTTCCGTTCGAGTTACGATAGGTTGTAATTATATTCTCCTAGTGTGTCCGCTTTGCTGAAGCATTCGCCTGAATGTAGAATTCATTAGCCAATCACCACTCATATCGAGAAGTCACGTGATTGTTTAAAGACATGGTCTCCGCCATGTTTAATCATGTTGCTTCAAAGGTGATGCAATCGACTGGTGACATGGGTTGGGCTGATCCCCTTGTCGATCCTTTCACTTGATTTGATATAGGCTACGTTTGTTGATTATTGCTTGCAATGTCAGAGGGGAGACACCATGGCTAAGTGGGTAAGACGCTAGCTCGCTAGCCTTGATGTTGCGTGTTCGATCCCTGCATTGGTGGAGAAATTTCATCGGGATTTTTCGACGTGGTTCCCCCTTGTCAGTGATGCAGGGCGGAGGGCCTGACAAGGACAGATGTCTAGTTGTTCGGATGATACGAAAAACCTGGTCCCGTGTTGGCATTTGCGTGCACGTAAAAGATCCCTTGGCAGTTGGAATTCGATATAAAAGTAGGTTCGTAGTGCGAAATTTCCCTCATAGCACACTGTATGGCGTATGCCCATCTTCATTAGCCCAGTCGGAGCAGAACAGTAGGACCTAAAACCCCAATTTATTTCGTTTCATTTTTGCATTGTCTGAGTATATTGTGTGACGTCGTTGCTTGTTTGTGGCTGTGTTCATGCGCGGTTCGGTCCTTATACACTTGATTTATTTGACTCCAGGAGTAGTTTTATCCCGCTACACCAGGGTGTTTAATTATAACATGAAGTACACAGGTACCGAGGTAGAGTCAACATGTCCTGGAATTAATTACACTACCTTTAAACAGTTATTACTTTGTTATGGACAGTCTGCACCTGAAGTTAATTACCATACCTGTAAAGTGATATATTTGTTTTGTTCTAGCGTCATCGATGTTATTACCTTTTTTTTTTTAATAAATTGACTGAAATCTATCGTTTTATTTTTATTGTAATTCATACACGAGCATAGTTTCCTGTAATATAAATATTTAAACATACATTATACAAGAGCTAAATCTGCCTATTGCAGAACTTTTTTAGGCCTGAAATGTTATATAAATTAGACATTTATTAACATGAAAAACATTAATCAACTCTCGATGTCATTGTATGTGTCGGATTTTCACGGGATTTGAATCCGATCTGCTGCTCAACGTTCATTGATGATTAAATCCAAAAACTGGATAATTGAGACTATGTTTTTTATCGTAACGACTTTAGTAATGATGATCGAGGCTAGGTCTAACATGCAATCGATAATATCTCGGTTCAGAGTGGACCAATTTGACTGAAATTTTCAACAAATTCCCTTTACATTATCTAGTTGTTAACTATGATAGTGAGAACTGCCAGCTCTTTATCTTATCTTCCACTTTTATCTGGCCTTTTAAAGATTTTTCAATGAAATGGAATAGGTTTACTGCCCTGTTCTGCTCCGACTAGGCTAATAAAGCACCATGCAGTTTGTTATGAACTTCTGCCCGGACATCCCTTATATCGAATGCCAACTGCTAAGGGACTTGTTACGTATACGACAATGCATATAAGGACCTCGGTCGTTTGTTCCATCCGAACGACTATATTGTGGCTCAGTGAGTAAGGTTGATCGCTGCTTCACCTGGTAGCCACGGTCACTCAGTGAGTTGAGTAAGGCTGATCATTGGTTCACCTGGTAGCTACGGTCACTCAGTGAGTTGAGTAAGGCTGATCATTGGTTCACCTGGTAGCTACGGTCACTCAGTGAGGTGAGTAAGGCTGATCATTGGTTCACCTGGTAGCTACGGTCACTCAGTGAGTTGACTAAAGCTGATCGTTGGTGTGGCGGGATACATTTAGTAAATATATGATTTATTTACACCGGAACATAATATAAAACAGCTACATAATTACAACAGGAACTAAACTAAATCGGGAAAATAAACAATTACAGTACATTAATATGGTACATTAAGACAACCACCCCGTCCTCTTGCTACGGCAGCGACTGAACTTGTCTCATCCCCGCTGTCAGCAAACTCCTGCTAATATAGCGCCCGACAATAGGGAAATAGATAAGACATATAATCATATATGGAATTGTCTTCTTATCACTTCATGGCATGATAACTGACCAGTGCGTATTCATTTGAAGCAATGCGGAGGTGTGCACAGACCATATGTAGTTTGTAAATGACATATGGGATTAATTACATGTTTAATTAGAACGTGACTAAACAGAATTATATACAGAGTTGAAAAGTCAATATCATATATTATCAAAAACTAGCTTAGGTCAATAAGTTCTAGAGTACTTTGTCACAGGCGACCCTACTCCATTTTACGTTTATAATAATAAAATTGTGTTTTGAGACTAAGTTCGTTATAAGATGTTCCGGGGGTGGATGACCGAATGGTTAGCGCCTGCGCGTTGTATCATAAGGTCTGCCATTACACGAATTCAGGTGAAAACTAGTTGCCACTTCCAGCAGTGAAACCAGCTTGATGAACTCAGACAGTATAATGTTACACCTCATTAGTTTACACCCGTGGGTGTAGATTAAGCATTACCCCTCAAGGATGTTTTGTAAATTACACTTCTATTTTAATTATTACACCAACGTGGGCGCAGTTTGTTTTATATCTATTTTAAGCCTACGACTTCTAAGTTCAGAAAACTTGAAATTGTCTATCGGTTTGTATGATAATTAGTATAGGGCGTTAAGCCCGACCCATATTATGGACAGACCGTCGGCTACTTCGTTTCATTTTACAACGCCATTAAATTGATAAATACACATCAGACGGATTCAAATTCAACTGAGGTTGGGCAATTAGACAATCTGTACCAATTGTCAATGAATATAAATCATGAGGAAAAATCAATACACATATCCTTACAACTTAGCTGAATAATGTGGTTTATTTTATTATGCACCTCACCTGAATTATTTTGGAACATTTACACGTCTTTAAGTGTATACAAGCTAAAATAATCTATACTTTACTCGTTATGAGTAAACACTCTAAAATGAGTTATAGTTGTATTACTAGTGCAATTAACGCCATATTTTACAAAAAAAGAACCCCCCCCCCTCAAATTGGAGTACACAAATAATTTTGTAACGCAAGATACGGTGCAAAATGTTTTCCTAAGATAATTACACCTGTTGGTGTAAATGCAATAAAACGCTTGTATAGGAGTAGCTCATCCCAAACACCCTTTAGCAGCTACAATTACACCTATTTTAGTACTCATGAATATCGATTACACTTTCACAACCCAATAAACGCTGTAAAATTAACGCTTTTCTATAATTTATTCCCCAATAATAGTAACACCCTTTGGTGTAAATGGAGTAGAACACTGGTAATGGTGTTGCTTATCCACAACACCCACAATTACACCTATTCATGTGTTCAGTAATCATGACTATTGGTTACACTTGTTAGGTGTAGTTCTTTTAGTTGGTTACCCGTGGAAAGGTATTACATTCAAAACACGCTAGCTGTGGTGTAAAGTTTACAGTTAATTAACACTTCTTATAGTTTTTAATTACACTCATTTTTAACAGTGTATTAACTATTTGACACTGACAGTGAGAGAGGGAGAGAGAGAGAGAGAGAGAGAGAAATGGGGTTTAACGTCCACTCAACACAAACTAGGTCATTTCGGGACTAACATATGGTTTAATTTTATTTCAATAATTCGCTTGCGCATAGTCTTTAGCAGTGGGGGGGGGGGGCGGAGTACCCGGAAAAAAACCACGAGGTTGGAGACACTGACAGCAACGTAACGAAAATCCGTAGTCCACAAGATGAACTAATATCTCTAGGGCGAATAGAAGTCATCACTGTGATTTGGTTTGATTCAAGATAAAAAGATTTAATTCAGTATGAATGTTTTTAGCTATTTAAAATGACTTCTTCAGTTTTTATTTCTACAACAACTTTCCTAAATTAACTTTCAGTCAATGAACCGGGTATGTTAGGAAATTAGAATCGATCGTATGGATTTAGTTGCCCAGTCAACCAACATTTCTTTCATTCTGTAAAAGAATATTAGTCAAGCTGTTTTTGTGAAATTTTAAAAATAACCCATAAGTTTATTGAACTTCAATATTTGAGATCTATTTCCGTTCACTGGGTTTTCTTAAATTGTGTTGCCGTGTTAATCCAGTCGAAGCAGAACAGTAGGATGTTAAATCCCATTTCATTTCATTCTCTGGACAGTCGCCATGCTACTATTCTAACCATGTTATACGATATTGGATAAATATTTATTTTAAAATCGTAATTGACTATTATTATTTTCACAACTGTTTACATGTTTTGTCTATTTCCCGCCACAAATTTCCTCGGGGGTGGATGGCCGAATGGTTAGCACGTGCGTCATTGAGTCAACTGGCGTGGTTTCGAATACCCGGTTGTACGTGACAAGGAGTGGGGTCGCCTGTCTTACCTTCTGGCTGTCTCCGGTTCCTCCGGTTTTCTCCCACTGCTAAAGACCTCTACGCGCAAGCGAATTATTGAAATAAAATTAAACCATATGTTAGTCCCGAAATGACCTAGTTTGTGTCGAGTGGACGTTGAATATAGCCACTGCAATACAGCCTCCCGACATCGACAGCTCCACAAAGTCGTGACGTCACCTACCACTCTCCGCGTAGCATACAAGAATACATCACATGATCACAATCGATTGTAAAGCGCATGCGGGTTGTTATTGTAAAAATAAGCAAGGGTTATTTATTCTGATGGGACCAAACATTGTATATATATTATACATTATTACTTTGTTTAAAAGCTGGTTAAATATACATTATGCAAGAGACAAATCTGTCTATTGCAGGTCTTTCTTTAGGCCTGAAATATTATCTAAATTATTAATTACACATTAATTAACTTATCCAGACCATAATCAACTCTCGGTGGCATCGCTAGCCTGCTATATTTACTAGATAATCGAGACTATGGTTTTTATGGTACCCGACTATAGTAATGATGATCGAGGCTAGGTCTAAAATTCAATTGCTCATGTTTTGGTTCAGAGTGAACCAATTTGACGGAAAATTTCAGCAGATTCTCTTTACATTATTTATTCTTTATCTAATCTCCTATAATCCCCCTTTAATGAAGATAAATTATTGGAAATTGCATAAATTTAAGATAAGGGTTACTGGTGGAGAGAAATTTCGGGACTTACACATGGTTCAATTTTATTTCAATTATTCGCTTGCTCGTATGGGTCTTAAGCAGTTGGTAGAAACTGGAAAACCTGGAGAGTCCTCACGAGGTCGGGCAGGTGACCCTACTCCTTGCCACGTACAATCAGAGAATTGAAACCACGTCAGTTGACTCAATGACAGACTTTATTGATACAGCACGATAAACATTCGGCAAGGTTTCTTTATGTCTGTATGACATCAGGAGATGCCACAGTAAGCTTAGACGATATTGATGTAGAAAACACAATGGAAATTGATTGATGAGCAAGAACTTAGACTAATTTTTCTTAAAAGCATAATAAAAAAATGAAACCATTCCAACAACAAGACATTTAATACAAAATATTATGATGTACGACATTTTATAAATATATATTATCAAATCATATCAATAAACTCTTGTCAGGAGAAATTCGATCAAGCTGTTCAGACAAAATAAGTATAAGTTTCGTCTAGATAATCTAGATAAGTATCATGGAACCTGATAAGTTTCATGGAACCAGATAAGTATCATGGAACCTGATAAGTATTATGGAACCTGATAAGTGTCATGGAACCGGATAAGTATCGTTGAACCTGATAAGTTTCATGGAACCTGATAAGTATCATGGAACCTGATAAGTATCATGGAACCTGATAAGTATCATGGAACCTGATAAGTATCATGGAACCTGATAAGTATCATGGAACCGGATAAGTGTTATGGAACCTGATACGTATCAATAATATAAATGTAGATCGTTTAATATCGGTCAACTTTCCTCTTCTTGTATTTTTAAACTAAATAATCTCGTGTTGATAAAGTTGTTTTGAAATGTTTTTGTCCGCCCATGGCTATAACAAGATATAGTACCTGATGTTGTAATTTATCGAAGTGCTATTTTAGTTTAGATTGATCTTTTTTGTTCTTGCAACTAGTCTAATACCTCTGGTGGATTTGTGAAGGCATATGGCGATCGATCGAGATAACTCTTATCTAGTGGTTGTATTAGCCGACATTTTATTTTATTAACCCTTTCACTGCGTATACCCGGTAGTACCGGGTATTATAAAATGTCGGTAAAATGCCCGTACCCGGTATTACCGTGTACTCAGTAAAGCCCTCGCTAAAATTAGTACCGTAACTGCAAGTGCCATCTATTGTATTTTCTATACACTAGAACATATTTCCACGTGTTTCAAAGCAGCAAACCGTAAAATGGCGGAGTGCATTGTGACAACGTAGACGATGCACTCTCGACGAAGTCGTGAATGACGTGTTGCTGACCAACATGTGGACAATTTCGAGGCGGGTGATACACATAATTCGTTTCCAGTTACTTGATAATGATAGTAGTCAGGACAGTGATTGGTATTATGAAGTGTGTGATTTTTTGCGCGACGTTCCGCCCATGGCTAGCTATGTCTCCCGTGCATGATGAACAAGCCCAGTGTGAACACGATAGCCCTGTGTCTGCAGTAGATTCTGACAATAATTCTGATGTTGATAATAATGCTGACCTGCTGGATCGTAAAATACGTAGGTAATTCCTGATTCCCGAACGTGTAGATCTATTGACTGACTATATTGATAATGATATGGGACTTGGGGATGAAAGTGAAAGTGAAAGTAAAAACAAGGTATTGCAATCCGCACGTGGTCATGGCAGCGGGAGACGTGATGCGCGTGTTCGCGGCGGCATTGCTCATGGCTGCTATTGATATTTTTGTTCATTTTATATATCTTTATCAAAATCCAGTAAAAAAAACAATATCTTTTAAGTATTTCATGGAGAAAAATTCGTTTTCGTGTTAGCTTTAGTGTGAAATGAGAAATCCAAAATGGCCGCCATGACGTCACGTGACTACATTATTATGCAAATTTCCAAAATTCTATTTTTTCCTCTTAGCCCAACCTCATGCCCATCCCAACAGACAAAAAGATTTTTCATAAAAGCTTCCATAAGTACTGCTTGGCATTCAGTTCCAACCTCCCTTTTTTCCTCATTAAAGGGTCTAGCACAGGCAGTGGATTTACGTCTAGCATTGAAAGGGTTAATATTAAGGACACTAAAACTAAAGAAATGTATATGAATATAACACATCAGCTATCAAGTACAGTACTTGGTAGCCGTTCGCGTGGGACGAAAATCAACCGAGTTCCCTTGTCACATTGGCGTTGGCGTAAAAGTTCCCTTGGCAAAAAGGTGTTCGATATAAGAGAAGGACGTAGTGCAGTTGTCAAGGCATATTTTCCTTATATATGTGCAGTCTTCATAAGTCCATTAGGACGTTAAAACCCATTTAATTTTATTTTCTTCGGTTTACACTAACTGCTAAATATCCCTACAGTCAAGCAAATTATTGAAATAAAATTGAACCTGGTTTCTCTCTTCTCCATTTGACTTGTTTGGTGAGAGAGTTAGCGACATTGGATTTAACGTCCACTCGACACAAACTAGGTCATTTCGGGACTAACACATGGTTCAATTTTATTTCAATAATTCGCTTGCGCGTAGGGGTCTTTAGGAGTGGGAGGAAACCGGAGGACTCGGAGAAAACCCACGAGGTTGGACAGGAAACCCTACTTCTTGTCACGTACAACCGGGGAATTGGAACCACGCCAGATGACTCAATGGCAGACTTTCTGATACAACCCGCATGCGCTAACCATTCGGCTATCCAACCACCCAAGGTTCGATTGTACTTCCTATAGTACTATGAGACTCGGTGGACATTGAACATGAGGCTAGACGAAACAATTTGTAAATTAATACACGTGTGTCACGTATTAAAAAAAAAATCCCAAGCAATTAATTTACTTCGTGTAAAATTTGATCCGTTTTTTTCCAGATTTCCATGGCAGTCAAATTAGATAGGATTGTTATGGTATTTTGTTCAGTGTATGACTTGTTTAAATAAAAGCTTTGAGATGAATGCATAGATTGTCTTTTCATGGTTAAAGTCACAATATGTAGACATTTTATCTTTATTAATATCGAGATATCATGACCCATTTACGCTTCCATATTAAATCCCTTACATTTATACAAGAATAGCGATATAATCCCTACTGAAAAACAGTCTAGAGGCACGTAAATAACTTTCTTTTTTTATTTAAGATAACAAAGTGCGATGATTCTGTTCAGATTAACAAATCGTCTAATTGCAGTCTGGTGCTTACATATAGACTGAAAATGAATATTTTTTTTATAATAGTAGCAAAAAGCACATAAATAACTTTTTAAAAATAATTTCGAAAATAAAGAGCGCAGGAGTCTTTTGAATTTGCGGGATTACAGAGCTTTAGCTAACAAATGAAAGTAACGAACCGTATTCTCTTTCACAAAATCTATATTTCGTTTCTTTTTTTTATACTTTCCATGGCCTCTACCATTTCTAGTTGGAGTTTGCGTCAATCGTAGCTCTTGTAGCGAAGGGCGTCGACCCCAAGACCGACATCAAGAACAACAAGGCGTGTAGCTCTTGGGAAACAGTCCTCAGTCAACATAATATCTATGAGAATCTCCGGGTGGTTTTATGTAAGATATTATTTAAAGTTAGATAATTCTGAGAATCTCTGGTAGTTTTATGTAAGATATTATTTAAAGTTAAATAATTCTGAGAATCTCTGGTAGTTTTATGTAAGATATTATTTAAAGTTAAATAATTCTGAGAATCTCTGGTAGTTTTATGTAAGATATTATTTAAAGTTAGATAATTCTGAGAATCTCTGGTAGTTTTATGTAAGATATTATTCAAAGTTAGATAATCTTGAGATCAAGAGTGATAGTGTCCCTTTAATATCATTACATGAAAGTCTAATGCGATTTTAATATGTTAATATACAATGTTACATAGCTGACTGTCAGTATATAGTATAGTGTCCCTTTAATATCATTACATGAAAGTCTAATGCGATTTTAATATGTTAATATACAATGTTACATAGCTGACTGTCAGTATATAAATGTGGAAATTCCTCTCATTATACGAAGCCATGTGGAGTGTCTAATGCCCCGTGTACATATTATAATCTACTACAATCCGCCTATAATGTAACCGAGGTTATCTCGTACGCCAGTAGAATCAAATTAAGCAAGTCGATAAACTATATAATACTAGTTAGACCTAACATGTAATTTAACGTCCTATTGTTCTGCACCGACTGGGCTATTGAAGGTGGACATATGCAGTGTGCTATGAGAGAATATTTTTCAGGACAGTGGAGCTACGGCCGCTTACATTTCAAATTCGAACTGTGGTGCCAGTGCCTTACTCACTACGCCACCTTTCTGGATGGCCCAAATTGTCAACGCGTGCGCGATGTATCATAAGGACTGTCATTGAGTCAACTGGCGGGGTTTCGAATCCCCGGTTGTACGTGACAAGGAATAGGGTCGCCTGTCCAACCTCGTGGGTTTTCTCCGGATCCTCCGGTGGTTTCCTCCCACTGCTAAAGACCCCTACGCTTAAGCGATTTACGGAAAACAATTGAACCATATGTTAGTCTTGAAATGACCTGGTATGTGTCGAGTAAACGTTAAACCACATTCTCTCTCTCTCACCTTTCTGGATTCTACAATTTAAGCTGAGGTTGAAACATATCATAAGTGTGCTTTGCTGTAGCCTATTTGGTTTTAATGTACAATATTACGCAAGTTGGGGAAAACGATAACGTAGCTTACTCAACAGATCACGTAGCTTATTGAAAAAGAATTAATGTGAAAATAAGATATTATATTTATTATGAATCTTACTTTCTTAAAGGGGGTGCGAGACTGAAAAACTTGTAATGAAAACAAAGAGCCTAGACACATGATGACGTCACTTTAAATGGCGCTGTACGTAGATAATTAACGTCATTATTGTATGAGTTTAACACCGCGTACATGGATACTATGACATAATGATATAATCGGGTTAATATCTTCAATAGGTTCAGTAGGTACATACTATATAAACCATTCTATATGTGTGTTAGTAGGGTAATATCTAAATCACCCGACTTGTCTTCTTTATAACTGACTTAATTACATCTGGAATAGAACTTGTTGGCTTTTTATAATTACTGTCCTTATAAATAGCGAAGTCGCCAGTTTGCTTCCATTCGCACAGAGCTAGGACTGCTTAGTACGTAGGTCCTAGACTACATGGAGTGCGATTTAAATCTTCGTGTACTATGTGACAAGGGGTAGGGTCGCCTGTCCACCTCGTGGATTTTCCCCGGGTCCTCCGGTTTCCTCCCACTGCTAACGACCCTTACGCGCATGAGAATTATTGAATAAAATTGAACCATATGTTAGTTTGTGTCGAGTGGATGTTACCTGTTACCCCCCTCCTCTCTCTCTCTCTCTCTCCCTCTCTCTCTCTCTCTCTCTCTCTCCCTCTCATACACACACACTCTCGCTCGCTATGTGAACAGGACTTGGTAAAATTCATTCGATTAATGTTGAGGCATCGTTAACCTATATTAGCGGCATTTTAACAGGACTGGTAGGCTAAATATTGAAATTGGAGCCACATTCGAAATATTGTTGTCTGTTTACCTACCTCCAGGAAGATGTGATTGGAAAAATAATAAAATGAAATGGGGTTTGACGCCCTATTATCAAGGCCTCTTTTAGGTGTTCGCCCATGTGTACACCGGACCTCGACTAGACGTTATCTTTTGTCTGACCCCCCGCGTCCGTCCTGCAATACTGACAAAGTGGAACCTCGCTGGAAAATCCTAATAAAATTTTTCGGCCAACGTAGGAATCAAGCATCGCCCCGTCCCGGTTAGTTGTAAAACCTGCTGACACTACATTCGTGACCTTCCGATTTAATTAGTGGTCCGACTCCTTTAGAAAATGAAATGGGGTTTAAAGTCCTACTGTTCTGTTCCTATACTGGGCTAATGAAGACGGGTATACGCCATACAGTGTGCTATGAGGGAAATTTTGCCCGGGGAGCGGCACTATCGCCTACTCTTATATCGAATTCCAATTGCCAAGGGATCTTTTACGTGCATCACGGGACCTCGGTTTTTCATGTCATCCGAAGGACTAGACAGCTGTCCTTGTCAGGCCCTCCGTCCTGCATCACTGACAAGGGGGAACCACGCCGGAAAATCTGGATGAACTTTTGCCCGTACAGCGGCACTACGGCCTACTCTTATATCGAATTCCAACTGTCAAGGGATCTTTTACGTACATGCCAATGTATACACGGGACCTCGGTTTTTCGTCCCATCCGAACGATTAGACAGCTGTCCTTGTCAGGCCCTCCGTTCTGCACCACTGACAAGGGGAAACCACGTCGGAAAATCCCGATGAACTTTCTCGACCAATGCAGGGATCGAACACGTGACCTCCAGACTAGCGAGCCAGCGTCTAAGCCACTGTGGCTCCCCGGACTCCTTTAGGCTCGGCATTAGAATGAATGTCAGTCAGTCAAAACAATGGCGCCACAGACTGTAAATTGAGATGTTTTAAAATTGCCGTTAAAGTACAAACTCCTACCGTTTCGCCGTAAAGTATATCATTTTATACAGAATGTGATGTACAACTAGTGGTTGATAAAATTAGTTAAAGATTCGGCGCTTGATTCACTTGGCAGTTCATCCAGATTTTCCGGCGTGGTTTTCCCCTTGTCAGGGATGCAGAACGAAGGGCCTGACAAGGACAGCTGTCTAGTCGTTCGGATGGGACAAAAAAAAACGAGGTCCCGTGTAGACATTGGCATGTACGTAAAAGATCCCTTGACAGTTGGAATTCGATATAAGAGTAGGCCGTAGTGCCGCTGTACGGGCAAAATTTCCCTCATAGCACACTGTATGGCGTATGCCCGTCTTCATTAGCCCAGTTCGGAGCAGAACAGTAGGACGTTAAACCACATTTCATTTCATTTCATTTCTTTCACTTGACTGCAGCAAGAAAATGGCGATTTAATTCAAGTAACGGTGATCGAGTGGTCTGCATTTTGTCGGAAAATATCCAATTTCTGACACTTTAATCAACTGTAATATTTAAAAGTTAATTAAAAAAACAAACTCAAAATATCAACGCTAAATAATCTCCAGACATCGCATTCAATCATTTATAACATAGGTCCATCAATTTTAAAATATGAATTAAATTCTGGAACCAGTTTGTGCACACATTAAAGAACCATTGGTAGATGGAATTCCCCCCAACGGCGGGGGATCAGGCCCGTAACTAGCCGGGGGGGGGGTGCAGCTACACCCCCTCCCTCCACACCTGGCGTCGAACCGAGCCCTTTCCATTGGACGCAATACGAAGCCAACAACCAACGTGCCTATATCAGTATAGGCACCCCATAAAGCCGAGTACGGGCCTGGGGTTGGATGGCCGAATGGTTAGCTCGTGCGCGTTGTATCATACGGTCTGTCCAACCTCGTGGGTTTTTTCAGGGTCCTCCAGTTTCCTCCCACTGTTAAAAGACACCTACGCGCAAGCGAATGGTTGCAATAAAGTTCAACCATAATATGTTAGTCCCGAAATGACCTAGTTTGTGTCGAGTGGAATTAAACCCCATCTCTCTCTCTCTCTCTCTCTCTCTCTCTCTCTCTCCAACGACATTGTGCATGTCCAGTCTGTGCAGAAGGAAGTGTACCTTTAACTGGGTCACTCATAATTTTCGCGCCATATTTAGATGACCTAATGAAGTTAATTGCGTTAATTAGAAATCACCATGTCGACCAGCCAGTGACATCACGTGAGATATTTTTATATATCATGATATATTTATATATAATGTTGTTCAACCAGTTGTAACTAGGCATCAAGTTGACCTCCGGTTAGTTTACAAGTACAATGACGTAACCCAAACACAAATGACGTAACACAAAAATATTTGGTTATTGTCATGATGTATTGAATGATCCTCGGGTGCCAATCGAAAGTCGTCTGAATTCGATGAAGAGACACAGAACTGTCATTTTCACGCCGCTATATCAGTTTAAGATTACTCATAATGGGCATAGCAACAAAGGGTGTGGGGGATATTAAATTCATCAGCGGGTGCAATTAGTAGCGTACTTCAGAGTTGGGAGTCACGGGGTTCGGCTCATTAAAAAAAGGTGTATAGTAGGATACGAACTAGCGGACGGTAACTACTTTTACTGATACCACTACACTGATACTACCACTACTACTACTACTACTACAACCACCACTACTACTACTACAAATATTACTACTACTTCTTCGACGACGACTACAGCCACTACTACTTATACGACGACGACTACTACTACTAATACTACGACTACTACTACAACCACTACTACTACTTCTACTACTATTACCACTACTACTACTACTACTACTACTACTACCACTACTACTACTACTACTACTACTACCACTACTACTTTCAAACACAAGCAGTAACTTTATTTTGGTGAGTACGGGTGAGTGTTTTAATATGTCAATGGTTAAATTCCACCAAAGATAATATACAAGCCATATTTTATGAAGATTCACTGAAATGATGGTTTGGAGTGTAGAATGTTTAACAACTATAGGACAGTCCCGGTACCATTTACGCTCAATGGGTCGCTCTATGAAGTTGCCAATTGTCAACTTTTTCCAGATGGCATCTATTAACATATTAGTACCATACAACAGCATTATATATAGTAATACAGTCATCAACCTTCCAGGGGTCCGAGACAATTAAACATGCAATTTTCCGCCCTACATTTCAACCTAACCATCATCTTAACCCTTGTATCCTTCCGCCCCAAAATCATGAATGTTCACCAAAACCTGGCAGAAAATGTCTATTCTTACCCTTTTCTTCAATTCTAAAACAAAAAGTCAACAAAGGTCGCCATGCAAAAGCAGTAGCGGATTACCAGTGAGGCTGATGAGGCTGCAGCCTCAGGCCCAAAGATTTTGTAAAAAAATAGGCCCTATTGTTTGGAGATCTGATCTTATTTTTTAAACGTAGGCCTACAATGTACGTTAAATCCTTGTAAGTTTTCGGTTATGTCTTGCTTAATATATTGTATCCACGTGACGTCATTTATGGGCATATAAAGTTACATTACCAATATCAAACGACTTTGGCTTAAGAAAAAATATCTAGCAAAAGATCTTGCGCTAGTTTCGATGTAAACACCCCATCATGAGGAAATATTATCCTTGAAAATAGGTGTATGTACAGTTGGTTTCCGGTGACGTTTCTGCTGTCAAAGCATTTTGTACGACAAATTTCAATAGTTATAACTAATATTTTAATAATATTATAACCTCAGTAACGAATCCAGTTTTTAATGTTAGCAACTACCGCCTCAGGCCTTGGTGGAGATTAATCCGCCACTGTGCAAAAGGGGTAAAAGGGAAAGGGGGAGAAGGACTAAAAATAACTTTGGCCCTTGTTTCGTGGGTGACGGCTCAGTAATTATTGGTGAGCTGTGTCCGTATAGAACAATAACGTTGCCAATATTATTTCAGTAATCACTGTACAAACTGCATATATCAGCAGTTCAAAATACGTATTTTAGTTTTACAATTTTTGCTATTTCCATTGCTTCACAATACCATTGTCATAGTGTTAAAATAAGAATACACTATTCAATAATACAAAATACAGTATAATAGTTCTTTTGCACATTACATTTTCCCATTCTGCATTTTGCATAATAGACAATGCATAACAAAACTTAGCGTATTACAACATATTCTTTTTGAAGCAACGAAATCGATAAAACATTAATTGATTTGTTAGGACGCCTTTTCAGTTGTTTGCTTCGGGGTCTGTCACCACTCTCGCCTCGACGGCCCTGCGTGCTAAAGAACAATAAAATGTGTAGTTACAATGTGATTGTTAATTTGTTCTAATTGTAACTAATAATTATATTGTATTAATCTTTGTATCACGGAAAAGGTTAAAAGTGAAACGGTTAAGCAATAAAATTAACACAATCCAGATTAGACCTCGATGATAATTACTATCAAAAAGGTCAATAATAACAAATGATATTATACTTTTGATGTTTAGTGTTACAAAGTACCGACAAACTTTATTAATAATTTTACGACTTTTAAACAAGTCTTGTTACATTGTTAAGAATCATCTCTGACCTACATTGTAGACATTATAAACATATAATTGATTTGTTCATTTTTAAATGTCAGTAAATGTAATAGAAAGATCGTTTGATGAATGATGTGTGAATATGAATGGCCAATACTCATTAATTCTTCATATTGATTTCGAGAGAGAGAGAGAGAGAGAGAGAGAGAGAGAGGGTGGGTTGGGTTCGGCTGTCCCGAGACTGAGATTTGGTGTATAGGGGTAGCTCGAGTCGGGCAGATACATGGGCCAGGTGGCGTTGCACATCCGCTTTCGGTTTCGGGGTTATATATACTACTTTGCACCCGTGCAGCGCCGGTTCATCCGCTAGTATACTATATTATCTTTAAACCTTTTGAACTTTACAATCCTTCACATTTCTTCTCAAAACTCTAATTCTTAAATTGGCTGGCTACCAAAATACTGTTTGTTTACATAACTGAAATGAAATGAAATGGCGTTTAACGTCCTACTGTTCTGCTCCTGCCAGGCTAATGAAGACAGGCATACGCCATACAGAGTGCTATGAGGGAAAGTTTTGCCCGGGCAGCGGCACTATGGCCTACTCGTATATCGAATTCCAATTGCCAAGGGATCTTTTACGTGTACGCCAATGTATACACGGGCCCTTGTATCATCCGAACGACTAGACAGCTGTCTTTGTCAGGCCCTCCGTCCTGCACCACTGACAAGGGTAAACCACACTGGAAAATCCCTATGCACATTCTCGGCCAATGCGTGAACACGTGACCTCCAGACTAGCGAGCCAGCGTCTTACCCACTTAGCCACCATGACTCCCTGTTTGTTTACAATAAAAACATTGTACTGAGATGAATCACGAGAATTTTAGGCGACTATTGTCTCTTTAAGGTCCTGGGAGGATCAACTACAGGGCAACGACATTATCCGAAGACCTTCAAGATGCGTTGGAGCCTGGCAATATTTAGTTTGTTTTTAAACATACATTATGCAAGAACTAAATCTGCCTAGAATGGTATCTAAATTATTAATTAGACATTAATTAACTTATCCAGACCATAATCAACTCTCGATGCCATCGCTAGCCTGCGATGTTTATTGGATTAGATTCCGATTTGCTGTTCGACTTCCATTCATAATTAAATCATGAAATGGATAATCGAGGCTATGTTTTTATCCTACCGACTTTAGTAATGATGATCGAGGCTAGGCCGAAAATTCAATCGCTAAAATCTCGGTTCATAGTGGATCAACTGGATTGACACTTTCAGCAAATTTCCTCTAGAGTATCTATTTTTTTAACTATTATAGTGAGAACCAGCTCTTTATCTAATCTCCCGTAATGTATCTTTAACTTTTTGACTGCCGAGCGACTGAAAGTGTCGCAGCCGGAAGGACGATTTATCAAATACAACCAATACTACCAAATACTATTCAGTACTAGCGAATACTATCCAATACCAGCGAATATAACTCAGTATCACCCCCAGGTACACTCAATACAATCCAGGCACAATGAAACTGTAATATCTTCAAGATATTGACGAGAATTTTGATTTACTATCAGATCTGCCATGGTTAAACTTTACTCTCTCTTTCCATTATTAAGTTGTTAAAAAGCAATCTGTCTGAAATATTTTATTGATATGAGATAGATATTTAAAACCAGACCAATCGATCATTACAAGAGAATTAAACCAGATATTAAACAGATATAATACCAGACTAATCGATCATTACAAAACAACTTATTGTTGTCTATGACGGATCTAAGCGAGTTGGCTTACCTAGGTCATCATATATTTATCGCTGTTAGGTCAGTTCGTGTTGAGTTTGGAGGATGTTATGTTTTGGTGGACCACAATGATTTTCAATGTAGGCAACTTGGGCTTGAATGACAACAGCAAGAGCAACATAAGATACTGACACGGTTGGTTAGGATATAACATGTGGTACGTCAGTGGCGAGAGGAAACCACAGTGGCTTAGCGAGGAAAGGGACTGGATCGCTATACTTGAAGTAGCAGGTTTGATCCCGGTGTTGAAATGCGCTAATGAAGACGGGCATACGCCATAGAGTGTGCTATGGGGGAAATTTTGCCCGGAGAGCTGGGCAACTCTTATATCGACTTCCAATGTGAACACGGGACATCGAGAGAGAGAGTTTTCTCCGGGTCCTCCGGTTTCCTCCCACTGCTAAAGACCTCTACGTGCAAGCGAATTATTGAAATAAAATTGAACCATGTGTTAGTGCCGAAATGACCTAATTTGTGTCGAGTGGACGTTAAACCCATCTCTCTCTATCTCTCTCTCTCTCTCTCTCTCTCACACACACATCCCTGATGATAACAGCTTGGGATAAACTTTGTTTAAAAACCTGCTCAACAGTCGAGGAATCAAGATATTATGGAATGGTTGTTTAGTGAAGGAGTTTCCGGTGTTGAAATTAACTTGTCTAGAAGAAAAAAACACAGGGCAATGTATGGCCGAACATATTTTAATTCCAGAGACCATACTGGCCTTTCTGCTTACAGTACTGTGTGGGTAAAACCTCAGCTAAAACCTTCTTGAGTTATCTTATATTGCAACATGCTCGAGTGCGAATCTTGCATTTTGATTGGTTAATTAGACACTGTCGATTGGACAATAACACCCCTCTGTTTTAGTAAGACGAATAACTTTACTTTTTGTTAATTTTTGTGCTCAATGATCTTCCTCAAGTCAAATCTTTATTGACAAATATCTTCAAATATTTCTGCTCAAATGACTTTCACACTATTTTCAAACTTCATCCGTTATCCATACACATCCCTGAAATACATAAAACAGTAGAAAATCAGTCATAGATTAATTAAAAATATTTTCAGGCATCAAAAATTATTCGTAACTAGGCAGTGTGGATATTTCTCTTTTTTTTCCACTCTGTAATGTTTACTTAAAGTGAAAACTATAAATCAAGGTTTGATCGAATTCTAACATAATCCGCCTAATAAAAGTCATTAGTCACAGGAAATCGTTTGAAAATATAATCAGGGAGGCGAAATAAAAGCTGGGATGGGTCTAATAATGGAAAATTATGCCAAAATTGACATTGGTTGACAACACGTCAGAACGGTATACATAGCAACCGCTGGAAACCTAGGCCTCAGATAGTTTTATAGGGTATTTTGGGGGGATGTAAGCAAGAACTGCTCTTCTCTGAACAAGAACTGGCTATAAAATTGAGTTGACGGGCTGCAAATAAAATAATAAAGGCTAAAATCCCACCCATGTTAATATAAACTTCGAAAACGCAGCCATCACTGTTGCCAAGAGTTACCCCTGTGTAGTCTCGGTTAGCAGGCCGTAACTAACGCGTCTTGGCTCCAAATGATCTCAGGACATGTCTATTGGCCAATAACACCTCTCTAAATGCGAAACAGGAAGTAAATGAAAATGAAATGGGGTTTAACGTCCTACTGTTTTGCTCCGAACTGGGCTAATGAAGACGGGCATACGCCATACAGTGTGCTATGAGGGAAATTTTGCCCGGACAGCGGCACTACGGCCTACCCTTATATCGACTTCCAACTGTCAAAGGATCTTTTACGTGCACGCCCGAAACAGGAAGTGTTATCTTTTAAACGCCACGATGTGTGTTACAGATATTTGTTGGATGTCGGTTGTTATTTTGATCTGAAGACATATTTAGAATCTGCTATAGATCGTCTGAATCCGTGACAAAAGCCCTTCGCATTCATCCCCCCCAACCCCGCCTCTACATTTCGGATTGACTACAGGACTGAGAGCTTCTAATTTAGATTTGAAAATATGAAGATCATTCTCTGAGACCTCATTCGGTCCACAATCGGGGGGGGGGGGGTGTCCTTTTTAAATCCAGGCTGTTGTGTCTCGAATGATCTAATGATAATTTGACATTTTCCTTGTATTTTTTTTTTTTTTTTTTGTTGAAATTCGATAAGAATAGAATACAAGTATATGTGAGAAATTGTGTGGGTTGGTAATGGGGGAAATTAATATAATATTCATTTATGTATTGCATTGTGCTTTTAATGTAGAAATGAAATGAAATGAAATGGGTTTTAACGTCCTACTGTTCTGCTCCTAAACTGGGCTAATGAAGAAGGGCATACAGTGTGCTATGAGGGAAATTTTGCCCAGGCAGCGGCGCTACGGCCTACCCTTATATCGAATTCCAACTGCATGGGGATTTTTTACGTGCACGCCAATGTATACACGGGACCTCGGTTTTTCGTCCCATCCGAACGACTAGACAGCTGTCCTTGTCAGGCCCTCCGTCCTGCATCACTGACAAGGGGAAACTTTCTCGGCCAATGCAGGGATCGAACACCCAACCTCCAGGCTAGCGAGCCAGCGTCTTACCCACTTAGCCATCGTGATCCCCCTTCTAATGTAGTTAGGCCAAGCTGACGTGGACTAGAATTGTCTTTTTAACGTAGCTGTCCCTGGTTTATTTTAGTGAATCAGTTGACGTTAACCACTCTTAGGGAGAGAGAGAGAGGGAAATGGGGGTTAATTAACCACTCTTAGAACCATGTAACTTTTTAAAGAAATGAAAACCTTCAGTTGACAAACGTTTTTGATCGTCAAATGACGCACTATTTCCAAGTGTCTGGATAACCATACAGAGTGCAAAGTGTTCGTCCCGATTAACAAGTTGCACATAAATTGAACATCCACGTTACAGTAAACGCCACCCTAAACATAATTCGCAATGTGTTAGTCACAATCAGACTGCAGTATTGCATCGGCCGTTATTTCGTGTCATGCGTGACCATGGGATCAGAATCAATAGAATTTGTATCCAACAAGAACTGGAGTACTGTCACGTGCTGTTATTTCATGTGATGGACGACATGGAATTGCTCTTCAGATTAAATGAATTTAATCAATCGAGAAAGCAACATAGGCTAGCTATTTCCAAGAAACCTCGACAAAAACTCTTCTGGTTTCACAATCTTTCATATAATGACACTTGCAGTAAAGATCAAGTTTTGCTGCTAAATAGAATAGAAATGAATTTTAAAGTATAACAAGAATGACATGATCTGAAATTTTGAACATAGATGGCTGTAGGGCTTCTGATTTAATTTCAGTGTCTTAAATCAATAGTTTGATGTACACATGCTAACAATTACAGTGAGGACATGTTTCCATATAGGACAAGGCCCCAAGTTCACAAAGCATTCTCAGACTTAAGTTGAGAATTTGCTCAACTTTCAATTACTGTTTATGAGAAATATCTTTGATGCAGAAACAAAAAACTTTGCACATAGTTTCTTATGGATGTGTGTGATACATCCAAACAACACCATTATTATAAAGGGCTATAGTTTAGTTAAAATAAGGCGAACAAGTTTGAGTAAATTCTCAACTTAAGTCTGAGAATGCTTTGTGAACACGGGTCTCGAGTTCACAAAGCATTCTCAGACTTAAGTTGAGAATTTGCTCAACTTTCAATTACTGTTTATGAGAAATATCTTTGATCCAGAAACACAAAACTTTGCACATAGTTTCTTATTGATATATCTGATACATTAAAACAACAAAATTATTATAAAGGGCTATATTTTAGTTAACATAAGGTAAACAATTTTTAGTAAATTCTTAACTTAAATCTGAGAATGCTTTGTGAACTTTGGACCGGGTTTCAGACTTAAAGATACATTATTGGAGATTAAATAACGAGTTGGCTGTTCTCACTATAATAGTTAAAAACTAAATAATGTAAAGGCAATTTGCTGAAAATTCCATTTAAATTGATCCACTATGAACCGAGAACTAAGCGATTGAAATTTCCGCCTAGCCTCTATCATCATTACTAAAGGCAGTACGATAAACAGCATAGTCACGATTATTTATTATGGCCTGGATAGGTTAATTAATGTCTAATTAATATTTTAGATAACATTTCAGGGCTAAAGAAAGACCTATAATAGGCAGATTTAGCTCTTGCATAATGTATGTTTAAGTTAAGAATTTACTCAACTTTCAATCACTATTTCTATATCTTTGATTCAGAAACACAAAACTTTGCACATCGTTTCTTATTGAAGTATTTGATACACTAAAACAACACCAGTTTTATAAAGGGTTATATTTTAGTTAAAAGTAAAGCAAACAATTCTGAGTAAATTCTGAAGCCTGATAATGCTTTGTGAACTCGGGCCGGTATGACCAACCCCTGGAGCATCTTCTAAACTCGGCACAATGGATGATTAGAAGTTGCACATTGATTTCCTTGTAGTAATAAAATAAGGCAGTAAGCCCCCTCATTATCATTACTGGTTGTGTTATTCGGTGCACATCCTTTATAACAAATGTTATCTACTTTATCATTATTTTGTTTTCATGTAACGAGTACGGTCGTACTAGGGACCAGGAACTGACCTTGATGCTGGAGGAAATACAAAAATATAATTCATCTAATCGATGCAGAATTGTTCAAAGAAGAAGCATGACAATGTTTTTGTCGATCGAACTTGAATTGGCGGAGCCTTAGACTTTTTTCGAAGAGCCTCACTCCAAGAAGAACAAGAAGAACAAGACGAGTAGAGTCACTCCAAGAACGAGAACAACAAGAAGAACAAGACGAGTAGAGTCACTCCAAGAACAAGGACAACAAGAAGGACAAGACGAGTAGAGTCACTCCAAGAACGAGAACAACAAGAAGAACAAGACGAGTAGAGTCACTCCAAGAACGAGAACAACAAGACGAACAAGACGAGTAGAGTCACTCCAAGAACGAGAACTACAAGAAGAACAAGACGAGTAGAGTCACTCCAAGAACTAGAACAACGAGAAGAACAAGATGAGTAGAGTCACTCCAAGAACAAGAACAAGAAGAGGAACAAGATGGGTAGAGTCACCCCCAAAACAAGAAGAACAAGATGGGTAGCGTCACCCCAAGAACAACAAGAAGAACAAGGCGAGTAGCGTCACCCCAAGAACAAGTAGAACAATAAGAACAACAATAACACGATGAGTAGTGATTAGCGACCAGTTCCTGGTCTAAAAATATCTTTAATTAATCAAACTAGGAAAGATGAAAATTGTCCTGTCATATTTTTACTAGAAGTGGGGGAATGGATGGCCAAAGGGCTAGCGCATGCGCGTTGTATCAAATAGTCTATTAATGAGTCAACATGCGTGGTTTCGATTGTCCGGTTGTACATGACAAGGAATAGGGTCGTCTGTCCAACCCAATGGGTTTTCTGCGGGCCCCCCTAAAGACTCATACGCCCAATCGAATTATTGTAATAAAATTGAACCATATGTTCATCCCGAAATAACATAGTGTGTTGTTCTCAGATTCTTAAATAATAACCTCTATAATAAGAGAACGGCATGAAGGGGGGCTAATAACCCTCGAACTAAATAATTAACTACCAATCTGTTGATTCAAGGCACGTAAAGCCTGACAAGCAATCAGGAAATATCAAATTATTTCCGCTCTCTCGGCCATGTTATTGTTTTCCTAATAAGATCATTACTTTAAGACATGTAGGTTCTTTTATAACAAGTCGTCGACAGACGGTCTCTTGTTGCTATGTAATTCCATTCTGCTGGTTGCTTGGAAACAAACTTGTTGTTGCAGGATGACGTAATGGGGTCAGCACCGACTGTCCTAATAAAGACAGGAATACGAACTGAAATGAAATGGGGTTTAACGCCCTACTGTTCTGCTCCGAACTGGGCTAATGAGGACGGGCATACGCCATATAGTGTGCTATGGGGGAAATGTTGCCCGGACAGCGGCATTACGGCCTACTCTTATATCGAATTCCAACTGTCAAGGGATATTTTACGTGCACGCCAATATGTAAACGGGACCTCGGTTTTTCATCCCATCCGAACGACTAGACAGCTGTCGTTGTCTGGCCCTCCGTCATGCATCACGTCGGAAAATCTGGGTCAGGCCCTCCGTCCTGCACCACTGACAAGAGTAAACCCCACTGGAAAATCCCTATGAACTTTCTCGGCCAATGCAGGGATCGAACACCCGGTCTGGCTAGTGAGCCAGCGTCTTACCCACCATGGCCCCAGACGGGAATACGCCATACAGCGTGCTATGAGGACTATTTTGCCCGGAAAGCGGCTCTCCAAATTTCAGGGGTTATTTTAATTGTACGCCAATATGTCCACGGGTTCTCTATCTATCATACCATCTGAACGTCTATTTCCTTCTTGTCAGGCCCTCTGTCCTACACCACTGACAAAGTGAAATCTCGCCCGAAAATCCATATTATGAACAGCGTGTTACAGTGGACGAAAGAAAAACCGTCAGCGGTTTCCCGATTTACACATTTCAGGGGAAGAGCATGCCAGGCGAACAAAGGCAGCAGTCCCTAGTCGTTCTGGGTTTACGAAGTATGAAAAGCCTAGATCTATCGTACACACATCCAAGTGACGTCCAAGAAGCCTGAACATTTGAAGAGTAGTCACTATTACCCAGAAAAATATTCTACGAATATAGGTCTGGATGCGTTGTCAACATTTGAGAATAATAGGTCATTGTCTCGATTATCCGGTCTTTTATATTATCATAAACAAAGTCTAAGGGTGGTAACTAGTCCTAAAACAAGATGTTGACGCCCGTGAAATTAATTTAAGAATGTCATTTCAGAAAATCCATTTGATTGCATTGCCAGTTTAATACCCAACACTCCTATTTTTTTTTATTTTAACTCTTTCTTGGCATGTCCAAATATACTGCATAATCAACTACATAAAAAAAACATGAGCAATGGAACTTTTCGTCAAGTATTGGCAACGTCCCAAGACCCTCCGTATGTTGAAAACTAGGGGGTTCTGGGAGATCGCGATCAGTGGCATTCTACCTCCTATCGCCACTAGAGGGGCCATATTTTCTTGCCGCCACCATTGAGAACCACCGAAGAATTTCGTATAAATAAAGTTTGATGTAATGTAAAACACTAACGAGTTTATATTTCAAACAAAATCCATAGTTAATGTGTTTTTACAAACCAGTGTTTATTTTTAAAAAAAATTTTTTTAGTTATTTTTAAAAAAAAAATAAAATAACGACAGAAAGGATCCCAGATGCAACTTCATAATCTATTTATAGCTCAAATGTACACGACTTGCGCGACTCTGATTCAATTATTCTGTTTTTCTACTTTCGTTTTCCATTTATTTTATAAATTTAACGGGTTTAAATTCGATGATGTGGCGTCGACATTTAAATAAATCAAAATTATTTTGTTAAATCGATAACATAAAAGAAAATGCAGTTATATTGTTCCGTAAAGTCTCTTTTAGGCCATTTGCACGTTGTACTCTAATTGATTTATTAAAATTTGATTAGGAAAACAAAATATCATTATCAACGGTAGATAATCTCCTGGATTCGATTTAAAGATACATTATGGAAGATTATATAAAGAGCTGGTAGTTCTCACTATAATAGTTAAAAATTAGATAATGTAAAGGCAATTTGCTCAAAATTTCAGTCGACCCATTCTGAACCGGGATTTTAGTAATTAAATATTGGGGCTAGCCTCGATCATCATTACTAAAATCGATCGGATAAAAAAACATAGTCTCGATTATCCATTTTTTTATTTAATTATGAATGGAAGTCGAACAGCAAATCAGAACCTAATCCAATAAACATCGCAGGCTAGCGATGACATCTAGAGTTGATTATGGTCTGGATAAGTTAATTAATGTCTAATTCATAATTTAGATAACATTTCATGCCTTTATAAAGACCTGCAATAGGCAGATTTAGCTCTTGCATAATGTATGTTTAATAAAAGGCTCTGCAAAGATTAGGCCTACTGTTATCTCTGGATTTTGACCATAATATCCTTTGTATATCGGTTCTTATCCCGTTCTTTGACTGATATGTCTGTTCCAGATCGGTGGCTGAGTTGTTGAGAGGTTGGCTCGCTATCCTGTAGATCATGGGTTCCATCGGGGTTTTTCCCTTTGTCAGTGATGTAGGACAGAGTGTCTGCCAAAAGACAACGTAGAGTTTCTCGGATGGGACGATAAACCGAGGCCCTGTTTATACATTGGCAGTTGGGATTAGACATAAGCGTAGGCCGTAGCACCCTGCATGACGTATGCCCGTCATCATTAGCCCTTAGTAGGAACACAACAGTAGAACGTTAGACACAATTCCATTTCCTTTTCCAGATTCAACTTTCATATAAAATATATTCATCCTTCTTAGATATCTGACATACATTACGTCATATCCGGTTCTAATCTGATAGACTACGCGACGATAAAAAAAAATAAAAAAATGTAGAGAAACCAAAGTCCACCTTTCGTAATTTTTGTAATTTGGACCCGAATGTCGCCAATAAAGTACTGACTAAAGGACGTTCCATCCATGCATTTACACATAATTTGTTCAAAATCAGATCATATTTCATTGTCTGGACTGTTTCCCTTTCAATTTGAATGACTTTGACCACACCTCTCCAAGACCTTGATCAATCAACGAAAATTTAGAAAAGAACAGATCTTATGGTGGGAATTCAGTCTGTCGTTTTAAATCATAAGGCCTGTCAATGAGTCAAGTGACATACTTGGCTTTCATACCACGCTTGTACGTGACAATCAGTATGATCGCCTGCCCATCTTCGTCGGTTTTCACTAGAACAGTTGTTAGTGCGACAAATGACCTAGACTGAGTTAAATTCAATATCTCTCTGTCTATAGATGTATATATTTAACATCTAAAAAAACAACAATGCCAAGAAACTTCCGGTGTTTCAAAAGACAGATATAAAGATATCAGAAAGCCCCCAAACTCTGGGGGATCACGGTGGCTAAGTGGGTAGGCGCTGGCTCGCTAGCCTGGAGGTCGGGTGTTCGATCCCTGCATTGGCCGAGAAAGTTCATCCCGATTTTCCGGCGTGGTTCTCCCTTGTCAGTGATGCAGGACGGAGGGGCTGACAAGGACAGCTGTCTAGTCGTTCGGATGGGACGAAAAACCGAGGTCCCGTGTACTCATTGGCGTGCACGTAAAAGATCCCCTGACAGTTGGAATTCGATATAAGAGTAGGCCGTAGTGCCGCTGTCCGGGCAAAATTTCCCTCATAGCACACTGTATGGCGTATGCCCGTCTTCATTAGCCCAGTTCGGAGCAAAACAGTAGGACGTTAAACCCCATTTCATTTCATTTCATTTCCCCCAAACTCTCGTTTATTAGCATGGAGTAGTCCGATTATTCAAATGGCAGTTAATATAACTTGTTGCATTTCTCTTCATTTCCATTTCATATGTTAGCCTGGATATGATTGAGTAGAATCGATGAAAAGGGCTGACATCTGCATATTCTTCCAAGTCTGGGCCAATATTGATGATTTTCAGACTCATTAACTCCAGAGTTAAGAGGCTGGTTACGTTGAAATGTAGGGTAGCCATAGGGCAGACAGTTGTATGTTATTTGTATGTTTCAAGGGTGACCTTCATGCATGATTTTGATCAAGAGGTTCTATCTGTCATAGAATACGCTCAACATCACGAAAATTTGAAGAAAAAAAAGTTTGATTCGGTGAAAGTCACGAGAATTAACATTAGTGTCAATGAGAAAATCAGTCGTGGTCAACTGCTCGGTCATAACGGTGTTTCGTTACTAAGTGAAGGGAGATAACTCCAATTGATGACTTTAATATGGAATCAGACTACTAATTCTCTTTTCACTGTATACTCTACGACATACATAACATTTTGTGGCCTATATATAACATTTTGTTGAACATTCCGATGATGTTAATCTTTATATATAGAGATAAAAATGAGGTTTAACGCCCACTCGGCACAAACTAGATAATTTCGCGAATAAAATAATGGTTAAACTAGGTTTAACGCCCACTCGACACAAACTAGGTAATTTCGCGAATAAAATAATGGTTAAACTTTTATTTCAATAATTCGATTGCGCGTATGGGTCTTTAGCAGTGGGAGGAAACTGGAGGACCCAGAGAAACCCCACGAGGTTGGACTGGCGATGCTACTCCTTGTCACGTACAACCGGGAAATCGAAACTACGCCATTTGACTCAATGACAGACCTTATGATACAGCACGCACGTGCTAACCATTCGGTCATCCAACCCCTCGTTAATCATTATAACCGCAAATATTGAAGGGGGTGATAATCTCAATATGCTTTCTTCTATATCCACACTCGACAAACTTCGGCAGATTCCGGTACTCTACATCTAGCCTCGGTTGTTCACACTTTGAAAGCTTTGTATGATAAAACCTTATCGTCTTTATCATGCAAATGATACAAATATGTGAATTGTGGGCAAATATATATAGAGTAATTGTGTATCCATAAAATAGTGTCATTATTCTCCCCACCTAATGGTCCCCTAATCAAAAGTGTTAAGCTTTAATTGCATTTGATTATTATCTTTGTTGCATATTCTGTATATATTCTGTATATATTCTGTATTTATATTTGCCTACTATTCACATACCTGTATCATTTGCTTGATAAAGATGAGAGTATTAACATTGAAACGTTGCTTAGTATCAAACTTAGTAATTGTGTATCCATAAAATTGTACCTTGTGTTAATATGTTCAATTACTAAATGCCATTCAAAGAAGATAAACAAAAATACATTTTACATATCTGATAGGACAAATGTCTGATTTGTGAAACAAATATTGATTTTAAGATACAGATGTTAATTTTAGTGTACAAATGTCGAAATACGACAACAATGAAGAAATAAGAATTAAGGACTATGAATTAATAACTAAGAACTAAGAACACTGAATAAAGAGCTGTTTGGTCTTACATGAAATGTAGGGTCCTTGAGTCTACTGAGGATTGCCGAGTGCTACGCCCATTCAGAGGAATCTATAGCCAGTGATGTATGTGGTTGGGTGGGGTCTTGGGAGAGGAATGTAAACCTATACGTATACGAACTACGTGTATGTGTGTGTGTGGGGGGGGGGGAGGGGTCAATAAAGTCTCAGCTTTGTATTTGTCTGTCTGGAACAAATATAACTGCAGCCGAGAATAGACCACATTACGGGAAGATATTAGCCTTTGTAGGTTTGACCAGTCTTGTGCATTAATTTCTACCACCGTACTGGTTGTTCGAAGCTAAGTCTCGCTCCTCCATTTTTAGCTTAAATCAAAATATGGCTGAACCTTTCTAATCTATTTAATTTTGTGAGGAATCCGATGCCATCGAGAGTTGATTATGGCCTGGATAAGTTAATTAATGTTTAATTAATAATTTAGAAAAAAAATCAGGCCTAAAGAAAGACCTACAATATGCAAATTTAGCTCTTCCATAATGTTTGTTTAAGTACATTTTATTCTAACAAAATGATGGTTTATACAGATAAGGTTTAAACAAGCGATTCAAATATACACACGCAAGACACAGATCTACATAACAAAACATACACATTACACAAATATACATACACAATACATAATATATATACAAAATACACAAATATACATACACAAGACGCAAATAACACACGGTATTTTAACAAAATGATGGTTTATGCAGATGAAGTTTAAAAAAGCGATTCAAATATACAGACACAAATATACATACACAATACACATACACAATATACAAATATACATACACAAGACACAAATATACATACACAAGACACAAATATACATACACAAGACACAAAATATACATACTCAAAACACAAATATACATACACAAGACACAGATACATATACAAAAGACACAGATATACACACACAAGACAATACATACACAATGCATAGATATACACAAGACACAAATATACACACACAAGGCACAAATACCACACGGAACATAACAAATAAGCCATTTAAAAACAAAACTATATGCCCTTAACAGTTTTTGTTCCACTGCGCTTTTGGTCAAAAACAAAATCCCTGATAGCCTACTGAAGATAACAAGCATCGTAACAAGATATTTAACTCACAAACACACTTAAAATAGTTTTACTCATCTTCTGTTGGTCAGAAAGGTACTATTATTATATCGGAAACCGTCTTCATTATTCCGACCAGACCAGAGCAGTAGGATGTTAAACCCCATTTTATTTCAATTATAACTAAAAAATAAAATGAAATGAAATTATGATTAGAGGCCTATCGGGTGTATTGTTGTAGAATCACTCTTGATAATTGGGATTCGAATTAATAGCAGGTCGTAGTACCACTGTCCGGACAAAATGTCCCTCATAGTACACTGTATGGAATACCCGTCTTTGTTAACCCAGTCCGTGCAGAACAGTCGAACGGTAAACCCCATTCATTTCATAATCCTTGAGTATCATTTAGCGATTGAACACATTAAAAACACAACACAGTTTATATGGAAATACAATCACTGGTTTATAAGTATAGCACGACGTTTCGACAAGTATTCTCTTATCGTTATCAAGCACAAATGATATTTAGTTAAACTAAAAGTTGATTTTTATAGTATAACAAAAAAGAAGCCATAGATAAATGGTGTTATAATACAAGATAATAACTAATATTTAAGTTTTAATTATCCTTTGATCAATTTATACCTTATTATACATTTCTTATTAATAGGGATTCAAATTGTGTTTATTTTGTCTATATCAAATATATGGCTTTGTTGCTCCCTGGTCATTGTTAACCCATGATTACTGTTAACCCCTTTCAATTAACTATATTTAAGTTTTAATTATCCTTTGATCAAATTAACTATTATCTTGTATTATAACACCATTTATCTATGACTTCTTTTTTTCTTTCTTCTTTTTTTTTTTTTACTATAAATATCACCTTTTAGTTTAACTAAATATCATTTGTGCTTGATAACGATAAGAGAATACTTGTCGAAACGTCGTGCTATACTTATAAACCAGTGATTGTATTTCCATATAAACTGTGTTGTGTTCCCATTCATTTCATTTCGTTGTGAAAATCAAAATATTCCTAACCAATGTTTTAGGCGAAGATACATTGAAGTCTATTGGGACAAACAATCCAGCGCCCGTGTACCTATTGGCGTCTTTGATCCCTGCATTGGCCGAGAAAGTTCATCCAGATTTTCCGGCATTATTTCCCCTTGTCAGTGGTGCAGAACTGAGGGCCTGACAAGGACAGCTGTCTAGTCCTTCGGATGTTACTAAAAACCGAGGTCCCGTGTATACATTGGAATGCACGTAAAAGATCCCTTGGCAGTTGGAATTCGATATAAGAGTAGGCGATAGTGCCGCTGCCCGGGCAAAATTTCCCTCATAGCACACTGTATGGCGTATTCCCGTCTTCATTAGCCCAGGTTAGGAGCAGAACAGTAGGATGTTAAACCCCATTTCATTTCATTTCGTTGTGAAAAACAAAATATTCCTAACCAATATTTTAGGCGAAGATACCCTGAAGTCTATTGGGACAAACAATCCAGCGCCCGTGTACCTATTGGCATTTTATGACGTCATATGTGGATTATGGGTTAAGTGCGGGTTAGACTTGGCTCAGGGTTAGGGTTAGGGCTAGCCCTGTCTACATCTCGAAACTATGACGAAATCTGCAGGTCCTAGCCCTTACCCTAACCCTTATCCTAATCCACATTTGACGTCATAAAATGCGCAGGACCGTCTCCGATCTAGCGTTCTCCCCCGAAATGACCTAGTTTGTGCCGAGTGGACATTAAACCCCACTTCTCTCTCTCTATTGGTGTGCACGTAAAAGAAACCTTGACAGTTAGAATTCGATGTAAGAGTAGACCCTGGTGCAGCTGTCCGGGCAAAATATCCCTCATGGTATAGGTATAGGTCCGACTTCCTTAGCCTAATTCGGAGCAGAACACCATTACGTTAAATCCCTTTTGATTTCGTTTCATTCACTCACCATTATACGCTCTGAAGAACTTATTGGTGGTTGACTTTCTTGAACAGCTGTAAATCCTATAACGAAAATAAACAAACAAAATGTATCACATTTTTGGCGCGAAATATTTTTCATCTAAAAGGAAATATCAGTAGGTTGATTTTTCATATTCCGTCACAAAATAGCCTTTGTGGTCTTTGTAATTATTTTATCGATATGAAGGTCATAATCTCTATTGCCAAAACTAATTGCTTCGTATATTTTTCTAAATTTTCTTATAATCAATGGAATAACAAGAAGGTCACTGGTTCGGTCCCGGAGTAGACTGAGAAAAGTCCTCGGAATATTCCAACGCAGAATCCATTTGTCGGTGATATGGGACGGAGGGGTTCGGCGTCTTGTCGCTGGGAAGGCACAAAAACCGAGATCCAGTTACACGTTGCACGCGAAAGACCTCTGACAATTGGAATTTGACGAAGTGGCGCCAGGCAGGGTAAGCTTACTCTTCCGGACACCTGTTACCACTGTTTGTCGTGTATTTTGTACACGAGGAGCAGTCCATTTGCTGATTACACTATTTTGCTTGAATACACTATTTTGCCTATAACGTTTTTTAGGACTTCGAATTCTATCTTATGGTTTGGATTATTCGTACTTGGTTTTATTTTATTGTCTGGGAGGAATTTCACTCATAGCACATTGTGTGGCATATTCCCGTCTTCATGAGCCCGGTTGATGCAGAATTGTAGAATTTAAGCCCTATTTCATTTAGACCTGATGTTAAAAGACATTGTCCTAGCTTTACAATAACAATAAATAGTATTTGCCAGGCAACGACACACACTCAACACCCCACATAGCTTGTGGATCTTTAGGTAAATGGAAAGCAAAATAGAGAGTTCACAAGATTTTACAAGTTGAACAAGGGCCACAACTCTAGAAATAATTACCCTTAATTGTTGAAACTATACAGGATATTGGGTTGTGCTATTATAACAATGCATAGAAATGGCAAACACATAGGAAATAAAAATAAAATGAACTGAAATCATTAGATTCTTCACAAGATTTTACAAAGAGATCAAGGGAAATAACTCAGGGAGTTATTATCATAAACCGATACAACAGGTAACTTTTAACACGATCGGGTAATAAATGTTTTCTCTAGAGTGTTCACAAGAATTTGTGGAAGACGCATCGACGGAGGGGTGGACGGGGTTGGTGGTAATCCACAACCATGAGGATTTAAATAAGCATCAAAGAACAGCATGTTTTACCATTAGATGTGCAAACGTCTATTGCGCAATCCCGCTTGCTTGTGTCTGTGTTTAACATGATCAGGTAATAAATGTTGTCTGTAAAGTGTACACAAGAAACTGTGGAAGGCGGGTCGAGGGACAGACGGACAGGGTTGGTGGTAATTCACAACCACAAGGCAACAAAGAATAATGTGTTTTACCATTCGATGTGCAAACGTCTATTGCGCAATCCCGCCTGTTTGTGTCTGTGTTTCCCTGTTCTAGTAAATCTTGTTGCACTGTAAAGATATATAAGACATATGTATAACCATATATAACCATATATAAATCATATGTATACACTTCATGCTGAAAGATGTATTATGTAAGACCTAAATTTACATATTGCAGGCCTTTCAATCTGGTTAAACACAGATCCTATTTCGTTTCGTTTTTATATTATTCAAAATTTCATTTTACTTGTCTTTACTACACTTGGATCTAAAAGAGTTGTTATTTAACTCGTGTTCTGAATGGTGTCAGGGATAAGCCAATGAAACGGTCTGTTACGGCGAGCTTTGGGTGTGTTTTGCACGGAACTATGGGTAATCCACTGGTAACATCAATGCTGATTGGTTAATAAAATGTCTGACGTCATAGGGTCATAAGTCGGTCTTTTGATCCCTGACGTGACCTATCGCTATAACTTGTCAGATCTTCATGTAGTGTAGGCCATCGAAAGTATAAAAAAAACGAAACGAAATATAGATCTGTATTTTAATCAGATTGCAGGTGTTGATATTGGCTTCAAATGCTACATATTTAGATATTTATTCACATGACAAGCCCATACACAACTCTATAAACCATCGGATGGCGGAGATTTAAATGGATTAAAATCCGGTCGCCATTTAATGATTTAATTAAAAATGGTGAATCATGGGATATCGTTAATATTTTAATGAATTATATCGTTTATGATTATTAAAATTAAGACCAAATTGTGCAAGGTAGGTCTAATACAACGGGACTCTCCGACAGGACAAAATTCACCATTTAATCTATAGTGTCTATAACTAATATATACAAACTATTCAATTAATAGTGCTTTTTCATTATTCATATCATACAAGAAGCTAGATTTCACTGAAAAGGAACTGTAGGGCTATTTGTTCGTGGTGAATCATATGCGTGAACGACATAATGGCCTACAATTCCTTTTCAGTAAAATCTAGCTGAAGCAATTGAACACATTAAAATAAACACAACAGTTCTATGGATAACTGTTTTCTTTTAAGCTACGTTTCAACAATGATTCTCTTGTCGTTATCAAGCACAATACTGATACAGACAGAAGGTACGAAATATATACACTATGTGCGTTAGATCAGAAGGTCTGTCATTAAGTCTAATGGTGTGGTTTCAATTCCCCGCATGTAATCTCTCTCTCTCTCTCTCTCTCTCTCAATCTCTCTCTCACTCTCTCCTATGTTTAATCGAAATCCTAGAAAAGATGACTGGCAAGCGAATATAATCATTATTATTTGACTCACCTTCCACCCTACCTCTGGTTCTTCCCGATTTTTTCCTACAGAGTTTAATGAGTATTGCAGAAACAACTACCAGACCTGGTACTCCTATTGCTACAACAAAACACAAAATATGTCATCGTTAGATTCAATCAGTTTTATTATTGTTGTTGTTGTTTATTACAATATTAACGTCCAATTATAAGTGAAATGAAATTGAGTTTAACTTCCTACTGTTCTGCTCCTATACTAGGGTAATGAAGATGGGTATACGCCATACAGTGTGCTATGAGGGGAAATAAATGAAATGGGGTTTAACGTCCTACTGTTCTGATCCGACTGGGCTAATGAAGACAGGCATACGCCATGAGGGAAATTTTGTCCGGACAACAGTGTTACATCCCACTCTTATGTCGAATTCCAACCGAGCCACCACAGCTGCCATTTTGCGAATGATTCGTACATAGAAGAGTGTGAGGTTGTGTACTATATACCTATGGCGTGACCTTTATTCCACCCTTGAACAATACTGCTGGTGACAGGACTTGGCCGTGTTGTAGTGTCATATGATCTTGGCCGTGTTGTAGTGTCATATGATCTTGGCCGTGTTGTAGTTTCATATGACCTTGGTCGTGTTGTAGTTTCATATGATCGTGGGATAGTCAATATTGACGTTGGCTGGTTTGTAGCTTCATATGACCTTGGTATATTCAAGGTTGTCGTTGGGTAGGCAGTAGTTTCATATGACCTCTGTATATTCACGGTTGTCGTGAATTGTTTCAAATAATCTGAAAAATCAGATAAACACAACATCAATTGTACGGAAGCGTATAAGGACCAAATTCTCAATAAGTCCTAATTAGGGGATATTGCGACCTAATCAGGAGATATTACGTTCTAATCATGGAATATTACAACCTAATTAGTAGATATTACGTGCTAATCTGGAGATATTACGTCCTAATTAGGAGATATTACGTACTAATCTGGAGATATTACGTCCTAATTAGGAGATATTACGTACTAATCTGGAGATATTACGTCCTAATTAGGAGATATTACGTACTAATCTGGAGATATTACGTCCTAATTAGGAGATATTACGTACTAATCTGGAGATATTACGTACTAATCTGGAGATATCAGGACCTGATTAGGAAATAGTAACTCTTATAAACAAGATTTAAAGTCCTAATTAGGAAATATTAACTCCTAATTAAGGAGGAGGGGGGGGGGGGTAACGTCCTCTGTAAACAAACTAGGTCATTTCGGGACTAACACATGGTTCCATTTTATTTCATTAATTCGCTTGCGCGCAAGGATCTTTAGCAGTGGGAGGACCCGGAGAAAACCCACGAGGTCGGACAGGCGAATCCACTCCTTGAATTCATTTCCTGTCTTCCGTAGTAAAATTAAATGAAATAGGGTTTAACGCCCTACTAGTCCCATTGTCCGTACACGGTACAATATATTTCCGATGTTGTCAATGTCACGTGATATACAATGATCAAAATAATTATGGCGATCAGTTATCAAAGTATTACGAGAGATATTAAAAATGAAACCTGCTTGGGTAAAATTGTTCAATAGTCATCAGGTATTTCAAATAAGATCATCTACAGGTAATCGTTTAGTGTGACCTAATTTTGTGTACTATTCAAAGATTACAATATCCCCGACCGGGTATTCCCAATATGTCATAACCTATCCGAACGTCATTTACCTACCTTAGTTAAAGGGACATTACGATTAGATAACCTATCTCAACGTCATTTACCTACTTTGTATAAAATTAGTTAAAGGGACATTAGGTACGATTAGATAATGAGCATACAGTTCTCACTATAATAGTTAAAACATAGCTAATGAAAACAAAATATGATGAAAATATCAGTCAAATTGCTTCACTCTGAACCGAGATATTAACGATTCAATTTTAGGCTAGCCTCGATCATCATTACTAACGTTGATATGATAATAAAGAAAGTCTCAATTATCCATTTTTACGTTAAATTATACATTACAAAATTTATTCAAATCCACTAAATATCACGAGCTAACGATATGTCTAATTAAAGATACATTATGGGAGAATCGATAACGAGTTGGCAGTTCTCACTTTAATAGTTAAAAGCTAGATAATGTAAAGGCAATTTGCTGAAAATTTCATTTAAATTGATCCACTATGAACCGGGAACTAAGCGATTGAAATTTCCGCCTAGCCTCGATCATTCTTACTAAAGTCAGTACGATAAACAGCATAGTCTCGATTATCCATTTAATCGTTAAATCGTGAAGAAAAGTTATGCAGTAAATCGCCTCATAATCAGCTAAAGATCGCGGGCTAGCGCTGCCATCTAGAGTTGATTATGGCCTGGATAAGTTAATTAATGTCTAATTAATAATTTAGATAACATTTCAGACCTAACGAAAGACCTGCAACAGACAGATTTAGCTCTTGCATAATGTATGTTTAATTCAGGCCTAAAGAGGTAGATTTAGTTGTTGTATAATGTCTGTTTAACGCTATGCTACCAGGTGTGGATTATTTACTATTTAAGGATAACGGGTATTCCCAACAGGTGTGTCTAACAGGTGTCCTATAATAACCTGTTATTCTTTATCATAATAAAAGTTACAGTGGATTGGTTTTCTTTGATCAGGGCCTAATCCACTCAGGTATGTGACCCACCTTCATTATATAAATATGCATTACGTAACAAATGAAATGAGGTTTAACGTACTACTATTCTACACCGACTGGGGTCAACTGGCGTGGTTTCGATTCCCCGGTTGTACGTGACAAGGAGTAGGGTTGCCTGTCCAACCTCGTGGGTTTTCTCCGGGTCCTCCGGTTTCCTCCGGTTTCCTCCCACTGCTAAAGACCCCTACGTGCAAGCGAATTATTGAAATAAAATTAAACCATATGTTATTCCCGAAATGACCTAGTTTGTGTCGAGTGGACGTTAAACCCCATTTCTTTCTCTCACACCGGCTGGGATAATGAAGACGGGCATACCCCATGTAGTTTGCTATGAGGGGATTTTGCCCGGACAGCATCGCTACGGCCTACTCTTATTTCGACTGTCAATGATTGTATACATTGTTATGTACCACTGACAAGGGCGAACCACGCCGATGAAATGGGATCCAACACGGCACCTCCAAGTTAGCGAGCCAACGTCCTACTCGCTGACCCACCGCGGCTCTCATCGACTATACTATCTCGTCGAACACGGGACCCCCAGCTGAGCTATCCAACTTCTTACTCACTGAGCCACCGCGACTCCGCCTCGATTATTCAATTGAAGTACGTCAATCAAGAGCAACTGTTTATACCGGAAGTGTGTAGCAACGGCCGCCACAGTGATTCGGTGAGTAAGCCGCTGGCATCATTAACCAAGAAATCCAGGGTTTGATCTCGGTGTTAGCATCAACTTTTACAATATTATAATATGGGAAAGATTCCTGTATTGCTAGGGAGCCACGGTGGCCCAGTGAGTAAAACGTTGGATCGCTAACCGGGAAAGTTCATCTGGATTTTCCGGCAAGGGACAGCATCGTTTGGTTCAACACGCAAACAAAATCTCGATGGCATTGGTACCAAATTAAGAATTGCACTTACCCGGACAGTTGGTCAGACATTCTGATAACTGACCTCTGGCTTCAGCCTTTTTACACAAAACAGCACAATAAAAACATTCCCGTAATCCACTGTCGTAATACTGTTCCGGTGAACAACCATTGTCTTTAGGTGTTTTAGCTTCAACTATCAAAATTAAAACCAGCCATGTCATCAGATCTAGATGTCTAGATGTAATCAAGCCCCGTGTCATGCTCCCACGCTATCAATCGTAAGAAATAATTAAAGAGTCAGCCCTTTTTTCTTTTATGATTGTTAAACGGGAATGCCCTATGAGCTATTTTTAACACATGGGTGGAATTACCCAGATAGGAGCCTTTTTATAGATATTGCAATTAAACAGTCAGCCCTTTTTTGTTTATGATTGTTAAACGGGAATGCCCTATGAGCTTTTTTTAACACATAGGTGGAATTACCCAGATCGGACCCTTATTATAGATATTGCAAATTGCCAGATTTCTATAACCGTACCTTTCTAGATATAATCAAGACCCGTGTCATGCTCCGACCCGTGTCATGCTTCGAACATAAGAAATAGTTAAACAGCAAGCCCCTTTTTTGTTTATGATTGCTGAACGGTAATGCCCTATATGAGCTATTTTTAACACATGGGCGGAATTACCCAGATCCGACCCTTATTATAGATATTGCAAATTGCCAGAATTCTATAACCGTACCTTTCTTTCTACGTATTGGAAATGAACTGTATTTAACGTTCGACTTTTCTACAGCAATCTAGATAATGAAGACATCAGTGCAAGAAAAAAAATTCTATTGTTCATCGGATTTCAGCTGCGTGCGCGCGTGCGTGCGTGTGTGTGTGTGTGTGTGTGTGCGTGTGTGTGTGTGCGGGAGGGCGGTGGGGGGGGTGGGGTGACTGATTGTCACGTATGAAAATATTATCTTTATCATATTAAGTGGATATGGGTTACGGCATAGTTTGCCGTGGTTATACCAAGTAATCGTTGTATATTCACGCTGGTATTGCTGCATATTTCAAGGTCAGAAGTATTTGTACATTAGAAAATATAGTATATATGTTATTGTTGTTTATTACAGTTTATGACAACTGGTGAACATGTTTTCAGATTATGGTAATAAAGTTTGATTTATAAACATTTGATGGTGTAGTTTATTTGTAAGATGTATAGTAGTTAACATTTGCTTAGTAAGTGCTAACATTTTGCTTGAAACTTTGGGGATTTGTGTTCTTGGTGTCAGAAGCTTTCCAAAAATGATAGTTTGTTTAGCAAGAAGGACTTTGTAAAAGAACCTCATGCTATAAATTCTGGCTGCAGAGAGAGAGAAAGGGAGAGAAAAAAAATGGGGTTGAACGTCCACTCGATCAAACTAGGTCATTTCGGGACTAACATATGATTTAATTTTATTTCAATAATTCGCTTGCGCGTAGGGGTCTTTAGCAGTGGGAGGAAACCGGAGCACCCGGAGAAAACCCACGAGGTTGGACAGGTGACTCTACTCCTTGTCACGTACAACCGGGGATTCGAAACCACACCAGTTGACTCAATGACAGACCTTATGATACAGCGCGCACATGCTAACCATTCGGCCATCCAACCCCGGTGTTGGCTGCAGGTTTACAGTCGATAAAGTACAAAAAACACCGCGTTTGTCCGCTGGTGAAAACGCGTACATGGAATGCGGGACCTAAGTCCGTCTTTATTAGTCCGATTGTTGAAGAAAAGTAAAACATTAAATCCTATTTCATTTGCCCCTCACCCCCACTCTCACCCCACGACCTCCTCGACCCACAGCTAGTGTCACCTGGATTCTTACTTTTAAATATGTGAGGGTGGTGGATGGCCGAATGGTTAGTGCGTGCGCGTTGTATCATAAGATCTGTCATTGAGTCAACTGTCGTGTTATCGATTCCCCTGTTGTACGTGACAAGGAGTAGGGTCGCCTGTGGAGGGGGTGGAGGGGGGACGGGGTGATTGTCAAGAAAATGTCAGTCTGGAACCAATATGACTGTAAACGTGAACAGAACACAATTTTTATGGGAAACAATCACAGCTGGTTTTATGCTAACGGCAAGAGGATACTTGTCGAAACGTCGTGTTTATAGATTGTGTCCCATCTAGTTTACCTACACTACTGTTACATTTTAATTAAGTCAAATGTCGTATTAAACATACATTATGCAAGAGGTAAATCTGGCCCCAAGTTCACAAAGCGAGAGAGAGAGAGAAATGGGTTTAACGTCCACTCGACACAAACTAGGTCATTTCGTTACTAACATATGGTTTAATTTTATTTACATAATTCGCTTGCGCGTAGGGGTCTTTAGCAGTGGGAGGAAACCGGAGGACCCGGAGAAAACCCACGAGGTTGGACAGGCGACCCAACTCCTTGCCACGTACAACCGGGGATTCGAAACCACGCCAGTCGACTCAATGACAGACTTTATGATACAGCGCGCGCACGCTAACCATTCAGCCATCCAACCCCCCTAAGTTCACAAAGCATTCTCAGGCTTAAGTTAAAAATTTACTCAACTTTCAATCACTTTTTAAGAGAAATATCTTTGATCCAGAAAAACAAAAATTTGCACATAGTTTCTTATTGACGTATTTGATATATTAAAATAACAAGAGTTTTATAAGGGGCTATATTTAAGTAAAAATAAGACGAAATATTTTGAGTAAAATCTTTATCGTAAGTCTGAGAATGCTTTGTGAACACGGGGCCAGTCTATTCCAGGTCTTTCTTTAGGCCTGAAATGATATATAAACTATTAATTAGACATTAATAAACTTATCCAGACCATAATCAACTCTCCATGTCATCGCTAGCCTGTGATATTTATTGGATTAGAACCCGGTCTGCTGCTGCTGAGTAAATAAAATCTGGATAATTGAGACTATGGTTTTTATCGTACCGACTTCAGTAATGATAGTCGAGGCTAGACCCAAAATTCAATCGCTAAATGCTCAGTTTAGGGTGGATTAACCTATATTTTATTCAATAAGAATGGGATTAGGGGACAGGCTAGGCCTATATCCCCCTCTCCCTTCAACAAAACAATATAATTACAATTAGTTTACTTAAATACATGTATATAGCCGAAACTATTCATATTGTGTTATTAATTAATACAATTGTGCAAGTATACAATAATATTCTACAAATAAAATCTTAATTGATATACATGATGACTATTTTGGTTTAAGGCCTGAAAGTGTACAAATACATGTATGTAAACAGAATCTACTGTCTGAACCATCGTAAATTTTAAACGGATGTCTTCGATTATGAACAAACTACTTAACTTTGGTTATTATAAATTTACCTGTGTGTTTGAAATCAACTCCCGTTAATTAAAATCCATTGCACAATTTAATATCCCAACGAATAAAAAAGTTCTCTCTTGAAAAAATTGAATTCCCACAAACTTTTGACATGGAGAAATACCAAAATGGAAGGCGATTACATCACTCTTCGGGAGAGATCATTTCGTATAAAGAGGTTACAAGATGTCACGGTGTGTGGTACTTTTACGACAATTCAAGTTTTGTGTAATCCCGGTCGGTATTGAGTCTGGGCGTTCACACAAATAACTGTCCGTATTTCTTTAGTTTGTTACTATCTTTAAAGAGCCAATCCCGATAATATTTTGGAGAATAAAACTGGTTAATTTTGTGTTAAAATCACTGAAAATCCTCTACCTTAGGGCCGAGCAACTAACTCAATATATTTGATACGTTTTCAATCAACTTAAACCCGTCAGTCTTAATCTGGAAGTGGGGATCGGTCCCCAAAGCTGTTTTATGCAGTGTCTTAATAAAACCAGCCTTTTATTTTATAAAAATAATGTGTAGGTGAAATTTACCTTTCATTATCAAGTACAACACATGGGTCATTCACTGTGTAAACCTCTAAAAAAACGGGAATCGATTATCAGGTCACCCAACGAAAGAACTGACCCAAAATCTTAAAAGGGTTACGTGTCCGGATAAGCAGTTTTGACGTTCATGTCCAAATGACTCAATATTTTGAGCTGAAATTTTGAGACAGGGAAATACACAATTTCTTTATATTTTGGCGCTTAACTTTCATACGTACTCGGACTTTTAATTTTGAGACTCTGTTCGGGATAGTCCCTTTAACATTCTAGTAAAATCTCTGCAAAGTTTATAGCTTTTACCTGTTGAAATATTTTGTTTTAATCATATTTTTGATTAGAGTCGGGTGAATGAATTTTCTTTTGAACACAAATACGACACAAAAACAATGACATTCGTTTTACAGGTCTTAAATTTTACCCATGAATATCTTTAATCTGATATAAAACATGATAGATCTAACGTACGTGTACAGGGTATTTAAAATTATAGGGCTATATGCATGTTCCTGAAGCAACAACGATGAGTTTTACAACATCAACTTCAACTTCAAATTCAACTTTTTATTTACGTCCATTAAGAACATTATACAAAACATACGCATACATCAATATACATGTATACAAAAATATATTTTACAATCTGATAAGATGTACGTAGTTAAAGCGAGATTAAGCCTTCTATTGAAGGTCGGGGCTATGGTGTGATCTAAGTATTATTTACAATAAATTAAAACAAAAATAATTGATAAAGAATATATTTTCATGATGAACAATAAATATTGCACAATATCACAATACGCTCAGAACTGTCTTCAGTTGATATTTTTCGTTGCCCAAACTCAAATGAGGACGCTTTGTTTTGATTGCAACACGTGGTCATACCCCGCAACAGATTCATTGGTTTCTTCCAACACGGGAGGAAAGCCATGTGTCTTGAACTCAGTCAAAAATACAAGTAAATACGTCAATTTTTTCAAGAGAGAACTTTTTTATTCGTTGGGATATTAAATTGTGCAATGGATTTTATTTAACGGGAGTTGAATTCAAACACACAGGTAAGTTTACAATAACCAAAGATAAGTACTAGTAGTTTGATCATAATCGAAGAAATCCGTTTAAAATTTACGATGGTTCAGACAGTAGTGATGGTAATGATAAATGACGATTACAGTACTTAAAATCTATTACTTAATTCTAAAAAGTTTTGCACCTCAGAAAATATTAATTTATTTTGTTCATCGACTATATCTCTGGACAACAAACTGTAAATGTGGACAGATGCCCACTCAATACATCCACCAAATTATGTCTACAATTTCATTTTTACCCTTATTTTGAGCATGGAATCCTTATACGGCATTTAGTAACTGAACATGTAATATAAAAACACAATTTACATGGAAAACAATCACTGGGTTTATTTCACACTACGTTTCAACAAGTTCCTCTCGTCGTTCTGAAGTAATTAATGGCTGTATAATAGCAAGAAATAGAGAATCTCCTACCAGTCTTTTTTAATATCAAAAAATATCAAGTTGATAAAGTAACAAAAAACGAGGCTCTGCCGAGTTTTATTTTACTTTATCAACGAGTGTTGATATTTTTTGATATCAAAAAAGACGAGTAGGAGATTTTATTTATCACCCAATCCCTTCTTACATGCACAAATAGATAAATATAATTCTTTGCTGTAGATTTCACTTTTACTGAACATCACGGCGCAGTGATACATCATCTTTTGACAGCAATTCAACCATTGCAGTGTCATAAAATGCGATTTAAGACTAAATAAAACTTACTAGGTCCACATTGAAACAATAGAAATAATCAAAAACAAAAGTCATTCATTGAAACTTCTGATTATTCAAAATGTATTGAACATCATACATCAAATATTATTTTTCAATCGTGGCGAATCCAGCCTCAACTGTTGTGGCAACTGATCTACAAATTTTTTCACCAAAATAAAACGAAACGAAAAATTATAAATTGGTAAAATAAAATATTTTCAATAAATTAATGTTCATTCTAAGACATCCCAGGGGACATCACTCGATAGGAATATCGATAAAGTTCGAAATAATAATGAAAATTTAACTTTGAAATCATCATTTTAGAAAATCTTTCAGTCACGTTTAACCTTAAAATTTCACAAATCAAGTCTTTCTTCCTTTTTCATCAATAAAACTAGTTTAGTTACTGGACGTTTCAATACATTCCCATCTGAATATTTTACATCCACAATTCGTACTAAATTATCATCTCCGGTATAAGTGTTTATAATCTCTGCTAACTTCCATTTTCCACGTTTAACATTTTCATCAACGACCAAAACTATGTCTCCTTTATTAAGGTTTTCTCGGGTGTTTGGCCATTTGTCGCGAGGTGAAAGTTTCTGAATATTATTCATCCATCTACGCCAAAATCCGTCTATCATTGTATTACAAAGTTCTCTTCTCTTACGAAGATTTCCGGTGTATTCTTCACATGGAACAACTGGGTTTTTTAAATCTCCTCTACATATAAGAAAATGATTCGGTGTTATCGGCGGATCATCCAAAGGTGACGATGAACTTAGGGTTAGTGGGCGACTATTCAATAAACCACTAATTTGAGCAAAAATTGTTTCCCATTCAACAAAAGAAAGTTTGTCTGCTTTAACTAAATGTCTCATCGATTTCTTAATTTCCTGTACCATACGTTCTACAGCTCCCTGGTGATGCGGTCCACCAGGAGGTCCGAACTTCCATGTTATATCAAAACGTTGACAGTTCGAGCGTATTTCATCTTGATTCAAACGTAACTGTAGTTCGCGTATTTCATTGTCTGCTCCTCTGAAGCATGTAGCGTTATCACTGATTAAAAGTCCTGGTGCTCCACGGATACTAATAAAACGTTCTAGCGCTTGTAAAAAAGCTGCAGTAGATAAATCCTGAACACATTCTAAATGTACTGCTCTTGTCACTGCACACGTGAAAACTGCACAATAACCTTTTGTTACTGTATTACGATTAAGTTTAACATTTACTGGCCCTAAATAATCCACCATTGTAGTCTGAAAAGGCGGGGTACATGGCTTTATACGAAAGTCTGGCAAATCAGCCATTCGTTGCTCTACTGTCTTCCCACGATAACGAATACAAATTACACATTGGCGAACTATTTGGCGTGATAAATTAATATCTCCAATAATCCAGTAAGTCTTGCGTATTTCAGCTGCTGTTCTTAGATGCCCTCCATGTAATGAATACTTATGTCTCTCTAAAGATATAAGATAGCTAATATAACTTTTCTTCGGAAGCAAATACGGATGACGAATATCATACGAAATCGGTGCATTGTGAATTCTTCCTCCAACTCTATATACTTGATCTGTATCGTCGTAGATTGGTTCCAGTTTCATTATATGACGGTTATCGAAATCCAAATCTTTTTGGGCATATCTAATCCAGTATAATTTTGCTTCATTGATTCTTTTGCGAGAAGGCCAACGAAATATGGTCGTCGTTAAATCCTTTAACCATTTATTCCTAGGGATATCCTTAAGCGATATGATTCTTGCTGTTACCATTACCAGACGAGTCCAACTTGAGAACCGACGAGGATCCAATAATGTATTGTCTTGATCAAGTCGAGCAGCTAATATTTTGGCATTTCTGACGTGGTATTTCTTAAGTTCTGTATCTTCTCTATCAATAGAAACATTAGGAGTTATTGGCCACTCATTCGAAGATTTACGTAAAAATCCAGGCCCGTTGATAACTGTACCTAGTTCATTAGCTTTGACTCCTCGGAACACTAAGTCAATCGTATTCTGATCACTTGGAACATACGCAATGTCTTTCACAGGATTAAATTCAGACGTAATCTCCCCAACACGATACGACACATATGAACGAAAAGATTTAGACTGTCCGCGCAACCAACTAATTGCTGTAATACTATCTGTCCAGATCTTCATGTAACTTATCTCAAGTCGTAAAGCGTTTCTAATTGTGATCATCAATCTCGAAAGAAGAAGTACTGCTTGTAGTTCTTTCCGTGGTATACTTGATTGTTTCAACGGCGTAAGTCGAGCTTTTGCACATACAAATGTCAAATCAGCTTTATCTTCGTTGTCTGGCCATCTTAACCAAACTCCTATTCCCATGGCATCCTCTGACGCGTCGCTTAAACCATGTAGTGAAGAACTTGGTAAATTGGGCTTTCCACGTAACCTCTCAGGTATAAGACATCGGTGAATTTCTATCGCACTAACATTCTGCAAATCATGTTTAATTGTCTCTAAAGTTTTATGTAAATCACTATATGGACTAATCGGATCATCCCAGCCCATTTCATACTGCCAGAGCTGTTGTAATAGAATTTTCGGGCGTACCAAGATACCAGATAAAATTCCGTAAACATCGTAATAACTAGCTGTCATCCTCAAAATATTACGTTTTGTAGGAGTGAAATCCTTTAATGAAACTTCCTTCACACTCAGAGTATCTTTGTTAAGATTCCATTTCGTTCCAAGTACCGTTGTCGTACTGTCATCAGGATAATACTCGGGATCACAAAGTTTTCTCTCATTCGATAACCATTTTCGAATTTTAAAATTTCCTTTCTCTAAGGTCGATATAAGTTTAGACTTTAGTTGTTTGGCATCATTTAACGATCTTTGTGAATCGGTCAAATCATCAACATAAAATTGGTTGTTGGCAATTCGTTGAATTTCAATATCATTAGGAGCATGTTCAGCCGCGACATGCCGTAGAGCAATAATAGCTGCTGCTGGAGAAGGCTTATCTCCAAACGTAACTGTTGTCAATTCATAAACTTCTATAGGATCTTCGGGTTTCTTACGAAAAACAAAACGATGAAATCTAGAGTCATTTGGATTCATTCTAACAGCTTGAAACATTTTACTAATGTCTGCGATTACTCCGATTTCATACTCTCGAAAACGTAAAGCGATATCAAATAAATCAGTGTTCATGTTTTGACCTTTGGCAAGATAATCATTGAGAGAATGTCCTTGAAATCGAGCCTTTCCGTCGTAAACTACTCTAACAGGCGTAGTCTCCGAATCTTTGATTACTCCAAAATGAGGTAGAAACCACATCTTCTTGTTGTTGGATATGTCTGCATCAAATTCCATCGTTGATACAAATCTTGCGACTCCTCGAGTAACTTGATCATCCATTTGTTTGCAGTAAATTTCCCATTCTTTCGGGCGATTCTTAAATTGTTTCTCTAAATTCTGAAGACGTTTAACAGCGTAGTCGTAGTTATTCGGTAAATCATTCGGTGATTTCTTCCAAGGAAGGTTAATTTGATAAACTCCATCACACAATTGTGTTACGCTTTGTTGCATTTCGTCTGTCGCGATTTTCTCTTCAGCTTCAATAGAACATTTACAATGTTTAGGTTCAATTCCCATCCGTTCAATTCCTAAAAAATCTTCTATTTCACTAATTGCTGTTACTTGAGTAAAGTTTATTAAAACATTAGATTCGGTTTTAGTGTTACGACCGCCTTGAATATACCATCCTAAGGGACATCTTGCAGCAATTGGATCATCTTCTGTAGGACCTTTGACGTATTCTAGAGCTGTCAACAAATCACTATTTTCAACTCCAAGAAGAATGTCTATTGTCTCGGTGGTCGCTTCATCAATTTCAACACCTGATAAATGTGGATACTGTTGAAGTTGTTCGTTCGTAACGATGGGCGTGTCACCGCAGGGATTTTCCATCTCTGTAAGGCGAACTTGTCGTGAAAATTTACCATCTAAACTTTCAATAACACATTCTAAAACTCGTAAACGACAGGTTATAGAATCACCTCCTACTGTAGTAATGTTAAAGTCTTGCATAAGTGCTCCATCGCGTCTTTTGATGATTCCAAAACGTATGAGCGAAATCTGACTTCCAGAATCGAGTAAAATTCTAACGATAAAACTTCTAGAACCATGACGTAATCTACCCATGACGGTTGGTAATACACATGATATAAAGTTAGAGTTTATTTTGGGAATTAACATCGAATTAACTCGTTTCTTTGTAGGTGTAAATTCTGTAGTTTGTTCATTTAAATTAGAAGTCGTTTGCCCCTGTCCGTCGTAATGTTGATATCCTTCAAGCCCATAAACACGAGGACAGATTGACGAGAAGTGAGTGTCAAGTTTACAAGCAGGAATCTGACATGGTTGAATAAACTGGCACTGTTCATATTTATAAGGTGGTTTACCAGATATACAGTTATCATGTCCACATCGATGACATATACCATTCTTATTCATGATTTCAAATTTCTCAAGCTGTGAAAGTGTCTTAAATTTATGACACCCTTTCAGATAATGATTTGAGAATTCTGGGTGAAGTGGGCATTTCAGAGGTTCAGAGTTGTCTGTTTTCGCGGTGTCTCTATCCCTGTTACCACTCTTATCTCGGCTTATACTTGGCTGTTGACTACTAGTATTACGGTTATAACCAGGGGACATCGTTGAGAAATTCACAGATTTATTAGACCTCTGAAATTTCTGATAATTATTAGGTGATCTACTATCACGTGATTCGATAAATGGACCTTTAGCTTTCTTAAGAAGAATTAATTGCGAGTGTAACCACTTTATGAGGCTATTCAGAGAATCGTCTATGTTGTCATCACGAACCTTCTGAAGGAATAAAATACGATGATCTTCTGGTAATTTGCGTCGTATTTGGGTAACCAAAACTCTTCCACTAAGATCTGCGCTTTTGCCTAAAGAGTCCATTTGAGTTTCAAAGTTCTGAAGAAATTCTACAAATTTTTCCATTCCACTAAGATTGGTTCTACCTTTGACCTCATAAGAGTTGATATTCTCTAAATCTGTCATAAGAGCTTCTACAACTTGATCTTCATCACCATACGCTTCATCTAATATCTCCCAAGCTCGTTTAATACCACTACAAGCTTTAATCTTATTTCTCTCTCGTGAACGTTCCATAGATTCTGTCAGTTGATAAAAACATTCTATATCATTGAGACTCTGCGAATAATGTCGAAATTGTTCCTTAAATCTTCTGTAATCTCGTATGTCACCAGAAAACGTTGGAAATTTCAATTTAGGCATCCTAGTATGTACAGGTTGCGGGGTTGATGTAGGCCTTACTTCTTGCTGGGTATGTTTCTCATCCTCGATTAATATTAAACGTTTAGTTTCGCGAATCAACTTGTGAACAAGCGGAATAGCGCTGTTGCTTACATCTGAAAAATGATTTTCTTCGGCATTTGCAATTTCCTGTTCGGCCTTATCCATATCATGTTCATTACTGAAATCGTCGGGCTTCAATTCAGCACACTTGAGTCCAATCACTTGATCATTTGTCCACTGTAGAACATCTAAATTTTCTCTAATAAGATCGGCTAATAATTTATATTCTTCGTGAGGAATACCTTCGCCGGCGAGAAGGAGCGAATTTCCATCTTTCATAAGATTGGTAAGTTTCCTTTTAGCGTTTCCGCGAAGCATTTTAGCCTCATTAATGGTGTTGGGTACTTCCATAGCTGATATGAAATTTCGGCTTGTCTTGTACGGTAAATATACGAATAACCACTTGCTTTTGTTTGTATTGAGTCACTGTAGTTGATAACAATAAACCAGCGGTGAAAAACAACTCACAGAATGACCAACGTAAACAATGTCAGTGCCGATTCATAAGTACGTTCAAATCACGTACAACAACCATACAACGTTGCCGGATTTTCTTCACTAACAGATTGAAAAAGCTGTCATAAAATGCGATTTAAGACTAAATAAAACTTACTAGGTCCACATTGAAACAATAGAAATAATCAAAAACAAAAGTCATTCATTGAAACTTCTGATTATTCAAAATGTATTGAACATCATACATCAAATATTATTTTTCAATCGTGGCGAATCCAGCCTCAACTGTTGTGGCAACTGATCTACAAATTTTTTCACCAAAATAAAACGAAACGAAAAATTATAAATTGGTAAAATAAAATATTTTCAATAAATTAATGTTCATTCTAAGACAGCAGAGTCCTTTATATTGACCCAGTGTTTCCATCAAGGTCAATTGAATAATAATAGTTCATTTTTAATTAAAAAAAAGTTACTTTTAATAATAAATGAACTGTTTTTTTAAAATAAAAAAAAAGTAGTTTCTTTTTGATTGACCAATCAAATTCATGTAAAGCCATTTCTTCTAAGGAGATATCACAGTAGATTATGAAATGTCACACATAATAAAATGATCTTTAATAAATTCAAATAATTTTGGTCTACTGCTCTTTTGGTTATAAAGATGTAATCAACTGAAAAAATAAAACAAAAATGATATTATGATTAGAAAACCATAATATATGAAATTATCGTTTTTAACGAACACTTGAAATAAGAGTATGCCGTAGCGCCGCTGTTCGGACAAAATTCCCTTATAGTACACAGTACGGCATATGTCCGTCTTTATTAGCCTAGTTGATGCAAAAAAGCAGAACGTTAAATCCAATTTGATTTGATATCATTTACTTACCGTTAAACGCTCAAGGGAACTCCTCGGTGGTTGAGTGTCTTGAATAGCTGTACATCCTAAAATAAAAACAAGAGTTGCCAGCTAACAGGAACGACCGATTTGTCAATTTTCGAAATTATGTCACAAAATAGCCAATCTTATTTAATACTTTCGAAGGCCTCAACTACATGAAGATCTGGTCAATCGTAATTGGAGGTCGCGTCAGGGATTTGATTAACCAATCAGCGTTGATGTTTCACAAGTGGGTATTTGGAAATACAACGTTTGCTTTTTCTTCACTTCGAATGGATATTCACAGTTCCGTGCACCATACGTCAAGAACTAGGGGCAACAGACCATTTCATTGGCTAATCCCTCATATCAACCAGAACTTGGATTATATAACAACTCTTCCAGATCCTAGTGTAGTAAAGACAAGTAAAACGAAATTTTGAACTATAAAAAACGAAACGAAATAGGATCTGTGTTTTAATCAGACTGCAAAATGGCTTTTGTGGTCTTTGTAATTACGAAGTTATATTACTGTTGCCTAAACTAATTGTTTCATTTCTTATTCTAAACGTTCCTACAATCAGTGGGATAATCAGTGAGTTCCCCCGGGACTTTCCAAAGCGGATTGGACGGAGATATAGTGGGGGGGGGGGGGGTCATCGTCAAGTCGTTGGGGGGTAAAAAAAACCGAGATCCAGTTACACGCTGCGCGTCAACCAAACTCTGACATTAGGAATTTTGCGAAGACTAAGGGCAAATGCCACTGCCTGGTGAGAATTTGACTCATTGCACACTGCCTGGCATATTCCCTTCTTCATTATCCGGGTTGATGCAGAAATGTAGACAAGTAACTTTTAACATGATCAGGTCTGTAGAGAGATCGCAAGAAATTGTGGACGATGGATTGACGGACAGACAGACGGAGAGGGTTGGTGATAATTCACAATCACAAAGCATCAAACATTAATATGTTTTACCATTCGATGTGCAAACCTCTCTTGAGCAATCCTGCCTGTTTGTGACCATGGTTTCCAGTTCTAGAGAGTCTTGTTGTCCTGTAAAGATATATATACACCCATACGTGAATCATATACACTTCATGCTAAAAGATACATTTTTAAGAGTATATCTGCCTAATGCATATCTTTATTTTGGCTTCAAATTTTATATAAATCATTAATTTTAGACATTTATTCACATGACGAGCCTGAAGTCAACTCTCTAGACTATCGGATGGTTGATATTTTCAACGGATTTAAAGACAATCGCCATTTAACAAGTACAGTTGTTACAATAATAAACAGTCTTTGTCACATCTTGTCAAAACAGTGATAACTTAGCTCAGAATAAATTAATTTGAATGAAATTTTCAATCCATTCATTTTGCATTATCTATTTTGGAACCGCGCGTTGTCTCCGGACCCTCCAGTTTCCTCCCAAAGGTAAAGACCCCACGTTCAAGCCAATTATTGAAGTAAAATTAAACCATAAGTTGATCCCAAAATGGACGTTAACGCCCCGCAATCTCTCTCTCTCTCCCTCTCTCTCTCTCTCGGGCAAGAGAATAAAAAAGGATTTATATTTCACTAACCTTCCACCCTACCTCTTTTCCTACAGAGTATGACAGAAAGTAGGAGTAGACTGGGTATTACAGAAAGAATAACACCAATAATAATACCAACTACTCTTATTTCTGCAACTAAAACACAAAACATGTCACCAGTTTTAAAAACAATAAGATAATTTACATATGAGGCAGGAATACACCGTAAACAAGCTAAACTTATTTGATTTTATTTTTCAACGTGGTTTCAGGTGTCCAGGTTATAGGACAGGAGGCCCAGCAAAGAACACTGTTCAGTCGTTCTGACGGGACGTCCACAGTGACTATGCGTAAAAGATGAATGTACAGTAGGAATTATAGATAAAAACAATTTTTTAAAAGAACACAACACGGCGTATGACATTCCTCATTAGTAAAACGTTGGATGCTCAGAGATTAGACGTTAAGCATCCTTTTGTAATATTTGCTTTTCCTTGAGGGTAGGGGAGGGGGTATATTATGGAAGCCTTTATTTGCTTGGGGTGCGGGCTGTCACCTTACAGTTTGCCAACTTCTACTTTTCAACTTTCGCGTTCTGAATTAGGTGAGGTTGTGTGTTAAGTACCTAAAGAGCTATCTTTAATCCATCCTTGAACAATACCGCTAGCGACAGGGCTGGGCTGGGTTGTAGTTACAATTGAGCTTGATATATTCAAGGTTGTCGTTGGGTAGGTAGTACTTGCATATGGAGTTGTCGTTGGTTGGGTTGTAGTTTCATATGACCTGGTTATATTCAAGGTTGTCGTTGATGTGGTCATATAACCTGAAATATCCAATAAATGTAAAGCCCACTGTACACATCCATCCAGAATGAATAATCGAAAGAGATATTATGTTCTAATTAGGAGATACGGTTTCCCCTAAATTGGTGTTACTATATCATAATTAGGACTTAACAACGGTGAATATCGATAACACAAAGTCCTTTAAAAACCCTTTCTCCTAATAAGGAGTTATTCTGTCCCAATTAGTATCTTTTAATTAGAAAATAAATTAGAATTTTGTATTTATTTATTTGACCCAAGCTTCCGTACAATTTTCGTCTTAGTAACACAAGCCTACCCATCATTTGTTTCCAGTCTTCCGCAACCAAATTAAATAAAATGGGGTTTAACGCCATACTGGGCCAGTTGTCCGCATATGGTATAACATGTTTCCAAAATGGTGAACATACGGTCACTGGACTTCCGCGAATTCCAAAATGTCAGTGGTTTACTACTGACGGCCCTTGTTGTTCACCGTAGCCTTTGTAGTTCAGGGGAGGAGAGGAGGGGGTAGGGCGGTTGGGCGATCTAACGCCTGGGCAGTGTCAGGTGGCCAAGTGCTCACGTGGTGTGGTTTCGATCCGAAACTTGTACGTGATAATAAATAGGGTCGCCTGTCCTCCTACTGCCAAGAACAACAGGTTTCCCAATTATCTAATGAACTTTGTGTTAGTCTGGAAATGACCTCTCTCTCTCTCTCTCTCTCTCATATATTTCAACATAATGGGTCATTTCATATTAATTATTTCTTCATTTCCTGTAGTAGTATTCCAACATTTTTACTCTAAAATTAACATTTGTATCTTAAAATTAACATTTGTATCTTAAAATTAGTATTTGTTTTACAAATCGTATTTGGAAATTTGTTGTTCGAGATTTTTTTTTCGTTGAATATCTTTGATGAAATGTAAATGTAGGCTAATGTTTTGATTTTCTAAAATAAATTTTATCTTTATATTACTAAAATTAAATTAAACCAAAATACAATTCACAAATCTTTTAAGACAAATGTCTGATTGGTAAAACAAAAATTGATTTTAAGATACAAATCCATATTTTAGTGTAAAAATGTCAGAATATGACAACAAATGAAGAAATAAGGACAATGAATAAAGATATGTTTGGTCTTCCATAATTACAACGTTCAGCTTTAAATCATGCTATTTACAGGTGCGCCGCGGTATGTATTATCACTGACAGTATATTGCGTAAATATTTTAATTTGAAACAGGTATTCCCAATTATAAGTATGTCATCATTAGTTATAAGTCTCGATAACGTCCCACAGTTCTGCTCCGACTGGGCTAATGAACAGGGGCATGCGCCATACAGTGTGCTATGAGGGTAATAATAATGGAAATTTTGTTGCCCGGACCGTGGCGCTGCGGCTCTACTCATATATCGATTTCCAACTGTCACGAATATGTGAAAACGGGACCTTGTTTTTTTTCGTCCCATCCAAACGGATAGAGCCGCAACGGAAAATCCCGATAAACTACCTCGGTCAACATGGGGATAGAACACCTGACCTTCAGGTTAGCGACCAAACGTCTTGCTCACTGGGGGATCACGTGGTTAAGTGGGTAAGACGCTGGCTCGCTAGCCTGGAGGTCGGGTGTTCGATCCCTACATTGGCCGAGAAAGTTCATCCCGATTTTCCGGCGTGGTTTCCCCTTGTCAGTGATGCAGAACGGAGCGCCTGACAAGGACAGTTGTCTAGTTGTTCGGATGCTACGAAAAACCGAGGTCATGTGTACACATTGGTGTACAAGTAAAAGATCTCTTGACAGTTGGAATTCTATATAAGAGTAGGCCGTAGTGCCGCTGTCCGGGCAAATTTCCCTCATAGCACACTGTTTGGCGTATGCCCGTCTTCATTAGCCCAGGTTAGGAGCAGAACAGTAAGACGTAAAACCCCATTTCATTTCATTTCATTTCTTACTCACTGAGGCACCGTGGCTCCCATTGTTTATACACCAATATTTGATAATATGGACTTGAGCAGTAGAAGCCGGAAGCAACTGTTTTATACCGGAAGTGTGATAATATGAAATAAGAATGAACATTCCGTGTAGCAACGGAAGCCATGGTGATTCAATGAGTAAGACGCTGTCATCACTAACTACAATATTGTAGAGAGAGAGAGAGCGAGAGAGAGAGAGAGAGAAATGGGGTTTAACGTCCACTCGACACAACTAGGTCATTTCGGGACTAACATATGGTTTAATTTTATTTCAATAATTCGCTTGCGCATAGGGGTCTTTAGCAGTGGGAGGAAACTGAAGGACCCAGAGAAAACCCACGAGGTTGGACAGGCGACCCTACTCCTTGTCACGTACAACCGGGGATTCGAAACCACGCCAGTCGACTCAATGACAGACTTTATGATACAGCGCGCGCACGCTAACCATTCAGCCATCCAAACCCCCACTAACTACAATATTATAGTTTGCGAGGAATTCCTATACAGCTCCAATAACTACCGGCTGCTTTGATTAGCTCACGAGTCGTTTTCGTCACACAAATTAAGAATTCCACATACCTGGACACTTGTCCTGACATTCTGATACTTGATTTCTGGCTTCGGCTTTGAAACAAAGATCAGTACAATAAAAACATTCCCGTAATTCACTGTTGTAATATTGATCCGGTAAACAAAGTATATATTTGGCTTCGTGTCCTTGGATTTTAATTATCAGAAAACAAATCAAACATGTATGGACACTAATTTGATTCATGCTCCACCAAGTTATACAGGTAAAAATTAAACGTAATGTTTATTTAAAGAATCGGGAATGCCCATGCACAAACAAACAACAATTAGGTAGGCACATGTATGTCTCAGCCGTTGGAAGACCGGTTTAGACTAGCTAATGTAAATGTTATGATGCAATGAAATAACAAATAGTTTATATAATTATCACAGGTAACGCTTGTAGTTTAATCACAGAAATTAAAATAATATGTCCTGAAATAAAACAAATACTAGCATTACAATCTACAGTACCAAGAATTATACAAATGTGTTTTCCTCCAATTACAATTACACGTTTTCCTTATCCATGATTCAACTGGCAAGGACTCTTTTAAGTGCACGCTAATGTGTACACGGGGTCATGGTGTGCGTCCCATTCGAACGACTACACGTTTCCCCTTGTCAGGTCTCCCTTTTTTGCACTACCTAAGAGTAAAGCATGCTGAAAAATGACGTAGACATTTTGGGGGTCGACGTAGGGTCCTCGTATGTACTGAGAGAGAGAGAGAGGGAGAGTGTGGGGGAGGGGCTAGACAGGAGATCCTACTCCTTGACAGTACATGCCGGGAATTGAAACCACACAATTAGAGAGAGATGGGGTTTAACGTCCACTCGACACAAACTTGGTCATTTCGGGACTAACACATGGTTCAATTTTATCTAAATAAATCGCTTGCGCGTAGGTGTCTTCAGCAGTAGGGGGAAACCGGAGGATCGATGAAAACCCACGAGGTTGGACAGACGACTCTCCCCCTTGTGTTTAGTGAGCCAGCGTCCCAATCACATACCCCCAATCGAAAGAATGTCTTACCTGTTTGTGCTGTTTGAAGTAAAGGAACACACGTGTCATTCAAGCAGGTAGGGGTAAAGTTAACCCCAAGTCACATGATCACCTTCTTAAACCAATCAAAGCCAGCAATAATGATATCCACGCCATACACAAAATTAAATGTCCCCTTTTTTAAACTCTAGAAGTTAAAAACACGCCGAGTACATTGTGCACCTAATCGGTAATTCCCATTAAGATACATTCCAGATGAAGAAGAATATAGGTCAAAGATCAAAACTTGTGAATCAACTGTAAAATGAGATGTACAATTATATTTCAAAAGGTGCGATCTATTACAAACATGTTGACAATTGGAGGTTTGTTTACAATATTGATATATTTAACATGTAATAATATAAACAAATCTGGTGACAAATTAATAAAACTGATACAACGTGTCTTAATGTTATTAAATTTCAAAATGTCTGTTTAAATCAGTATATGAAATGCAATGAAATGGGGTTTAACGTCCTACTGTTTTGCTCCGAACTGGGCTAATGAAGACGGGCATACGCCATACAGTGTGCTATGAGGGAAATTTTGCCCGGGCAGCGGCACTACGGCCTACTCTTCTATCGAATTCCAACTGTCAAGGGATCTTTTACGTGCATGTCAATATGTTCACGGGACCTTGGGTTTTTGTCTTATCCGAATGACTAGACAACTGTCCTTGTCAGGCCCTCCGTCATGCATCACTGACAAGTGGGAACCACGCAGGAAAATCTGGGTTAACTTTGGAATTTGGAATCTAGTAATTTGGAACGGGTGTTTATCCGGCCCCAGGCATCAGATAGGTAAACTAGCACTAATTAGTTGTGTAAAATTACAATTTTACTCAAATTTTAATCTGTTTAATTGAGGGGGGCTGACGATTTGCTATTTGATTGGTAAGACATGAATTTGGAATTTGGAATTTCGCATTTGGAATTTGGAATGGCCTTCTGGGCTTTCGTACAAATATGCAAATGATTAAGCTATATTAACAAACAATCAACAGTAATTTATATATGACACTTAGTGATGCTTTCTATATAATGGGAGATCGATAATAATATACAAGGATCGCTAGAATTTGACAGGTTTAGAAAGTTACAACGACTGGGGGGGGGGGCTGAATGGTTAGCGTGCGCGCGCTGTATCATAAAGTCTGTCATTGAGTCGACTGGCGTGGTTTCGAATCCCCGGTTGTACGTGACAAGGAGTAGGGTCGCCTGTCCAACCTCGTGGGTTTTCTCTGGGTGCTTCAGTTTCCTCCCACTGCTAAAGACCCCTATGCGCAAGCGAATTATTGAAATAAAATTAAACCATATGTTAGTCCCGAAATGACCTAGTTGTGTCGAGTGGACGTTAAACTCCATTTCTCTCTCTCTCTACAACGACTGATATTTACCAAATGTACACGTTCAAAACAAACATCTCTGATGTTCTTCGTTTCTATGCATTCAAACATAAAATGAAATAAATCTTCATCATATTGATGACAAAATGGAAATAATGGAAAATCAAGAGGTTGCATCAATGTACAGCACAAACTGTGTCTTCCACATTCCCCAAACATTCTAGCATTTGAGGAACTCTTATAGAATTCCTAAAATGAACTTGAAAAAGTTGCTATTGTTACATAATATTAAGCAGCTATGGTTTCTAGCTATGAGTTGGAGATACTGGAGCATATTGTATGTAAATGATCAAATAGTGGTCAAATAAGATGACACATCAATTGTTATGTAGTCGGTCATATGATTATCAAGGAGTTAATCTTAGGTATAGGATATAAAAGAGACGGGCTGTGGTTGTCCACGAAGAGAGAAGCTGGGAAGCTCAAGGCAGAACAGGGTGCACCACAATGGAGGCAGACGTGAACTAAGACGATGGCCGAAACGACTACAAAATGTGAAATGTTATGTTCTTGTATTGGTTGTTATTAATGCGTGTTCCTTGTAAAGTAAAGAAGTTAAATCCACAGTCATCGTTAGTATTAGATCCTTTGATTATGTTACAATATCCATAGACAAGGACTGTTAAAGCACAAATATTCCGTGTTTCTAATTAAAGCACAAATATTCCGTGTTTCTAATTACACTTCTTATATTATGTATTGTAACAGTGTGGATATTAAATAAAATATGAACAAATATTTTTATTTAATTCTTAAGTATTTTAAAGAATATATATTAGGGGATTTTATAGTTTATTTTAAATGCATTATATATGTTTATTTAAGACGGCGAATGAATAATCCCCTAATAAGCATAAAACAGTCCTAACGTTGATGGGTGTCAATGTAACACTATACCTTATGTGCTATGCTATGCGTGGCTGGCTAGATGTGAAAAGCCACACCCAACTTTTGACGCATACTCTCTTCAATGCTACATATTTTATTAGCCTTGTGATCGTCTAGTGTTATCTCTGGTTATTTTTGTAATTCTTTACTCTAGGACTGCACTAATATTGTGTATATATCTTTATCTCAGACGTTAAAATTACCTGGTTTAGGTGTGGATGGTGATGATACATTTCCAGTTGTGGATGCCTGTACCCTCCAGCGTGTTTCAGGCATCGATTTGCATGAGCCCAGTTCATAACAAGCTGAGACGAATCACGTTACAATGGAATCAGCAATCAAAGAAAGAGCAACCGTTGATATTGGTCAAACTACGGAGAAACACATGTCAAATCCTGCCAGCTCATACTCTTACTCGATATGACACCGTTACAGGCTGCTAATTCGTTTTGAAAGGAACAGCTTTTGAAGTGGTGAGAGCCGGACCACAATTCCCACTACGAAATTCAAGCGATTTAGTTTATCGATATGCAGTATTTACATTGAAGGCTGCGAGTAAATCAATGCCAAGGTCACTAAAGCAGTTCAAAGCCAACCCACCAATACAGTTTGAAACGAATAATAAACAATTAACGCATTTATTTCATTATCTCTACGACTGTCCACGTGCAAATATTGCACAACGTATGAAATTCTACCGTTGATATTGTAACCGTTAGTTTAACCTGTCAACAGTTTTCAGTTCCGAAGCCTATTTGTTTATACCGTAAGTGCCCGCACCGGAAATGTGCACTGCGCGGACGCAAGCAGTTTTAACTAAAATCTATTTAAATTAAATTTTAAGATGTACCCGATCTTCGTGAAACGCATAAAATTTATGATTTTCCATTACTTTATTTCGTTACGAAGTGAAGTGGGATAACTCCAATTGATAATTCTCACTCCATTGTATCCTCTACGAACTAAAGATGTTAATCTTTATAACCACAAATAGCCCAACATGACACAAATCATCTGACTCGTATTCTCTCTCTCGTATTCCCTCTCTCGTATTCTCTCTCTCGTATTCCCTCTCTCTCTCTCTCTCTCTCTCTCTCTCTCGTATTCTCTCTCTCGTATTCCCTCTCTCGTATTCTCTCTCTCTCTCTCTCTCTTATTCTCTCTCTCTCTCGTATTCTCTCTCGTATTCTCTCTCTCGTATTCTCTCTCTCTCTCTCTCTCTCTCTCTCTCTCTCGTATTCTCTCTCTCTCTCTCTCTCTCTCTCTCTCTCGTATTCTCTCTCTCGTATTCTCTCTCTCTCTCTCTCTCTCTTTCTCTTGTATTCCTATACATAAAAATTTATCACGGGTGGGTGGGTAAAGGGGGTGAGGGTACTGGTGATTCAGCTTGTCTGGAACCAAAATCACGATGTTTCAACGATTGGCATCTTACCGTTATCAAGCACAATGATAACAAGAAGAGGATATCTCGTCAACCATTGATTGTTTCCCATCAAATTGTGCTCTTCTAATGTGTTTTGCGATTACTCTAGTTTACTTACACAACGGTTACAATTTATTTAAAGATACATTATTGGAGATTATAACGAGTTGGCAGTTCTCACTATAATAGTTAAAAATTAGATAATGTAAAGGCAATTTGCTGAAATTTTCAGTCAAATTGATCCACTATGAACCGAGAACTAAGCGATTGAAATCTTTGCCTAGCCTCGATCATCATTACTAAAGTCAGTACGATAAACACCGTAGTCTCGATTATCCAATTAATCGTTAAATCGTGAAGGAAAGTTATGCAGTAAATCGGCTCATAATCCACTAAAGATCGCAGGCTAGCGATGTCATCTAGAGTTGATTATGGTCTGGATAGGTTAATAAATGTCTAATAATTTAGATAACATTTCAGGCCTAAAGAAAGACCTGCAATAGACAGATTTAGCTCTTGCATAATGTATGATTAATACTATGACATCATTATTAATGTGACGTCATAATGTATGTTTAATACTATGACATCATTATTAATGTGACGTCATAATGTATGTTTAAATCAGATGTCATATTAAATATGTTAAATATATCTGAATCGATTTGTGATGCGACATAACACATAACACATAACACATTCCATGAAACGGGAGCTGCCTATGCTTGGTAGTATTTGCGGCTTGATCTATTAACTGTAGATTCCACTGGCTCTATCTGTCCACCATATTATGACGACAATTTCGTTTTTACCCAAATAAATATCTATTTGTTTGGTACTTTAATCAATTTTAAAGTTTGGCGCATTTTAAGATATTTTTATTTTAACAAAATCATGGTTTATACAGATGACGATTAATTAAGAAATTGGTTACATTTAATAAGATATTTAATAAGATAATATGCCCGTAAAATATTTTTGTTTCACTGGTCTTTTGGTCATAAATAAAAACTCCAGATACTCTACAGAAGATAACAAAAACAATAAATAAAATGCCAAATTATATGCCCTGAAAGAAGTTTTGGTCTACTGCACTTTTGGTCGTAACATCAGCAGTCTATAACTGAAAATAAAATGAAAATGAAAGTTATGATGAGGAACTAACCGGGAGTATCGCTTTAAAAGAATCCTTGACAGTTGGAATTTGAAATAAGAGCAGGTCATGCGCTGTCCGGGCAAACTTTCTCTCATAGCAGACTGTATGGCGTATGCCTGTCTTCATTAGTCTAGTAAAAGCTGAACATTAGGACGTTAAACACCATTTCATTTCATTTCATTTCATGTCATTTCACTTACATACAAATAGGGCCTAACAGCAAAATGGCGGTATATTTGTACCGTGAAATTTTACAAGGACAATAATTTATAATTTTTATGCTTGCATACACTACATGCAGATCTAACAGGTTGTAGAGGCTTTTGACCTATTACGCCAGACATTTGATTAACCAATCAGCATTGATGTTACTGGTGGATTAACCACAGTTCCGTGCAAAACACGCCTACAGCTCGTCGTAACAGACTATTTCATTGGCTAATAGCTCACATCATTCAGAACACGTCAATGATAACAACTATTCCAGATCCTAGTGTAGTAAAGACAGGTAAAACTAAATTTTGAACTATAAAAAACGAAACGACATAGGATTTGTGTTTTAATCAGATTGAATTTTAAAAAGCAGCAAGTTCTATTCCAGATCCTAGGCCACATTTTATTTCATTTTTCAGAAACAATCATATCTACTAAGTCATGTTTCAGGTAAGTACACACGTTAAATCATTCGCCACTCCCCTACCCCAACTCCCCACACGCCCCAACTTTACTATCTGGGAATCCTATCAACTTGAAGGTATTATCTTTATAGACACAAGACTTTCTCAACCTTGTTGTCAAGTGGGGCTTAAAAACTCGTCTGTTTAAACTCATAATTGGCAGCAGGATTTTTTTTGTAAACGAGGAGAGAGAGAGAGAGAGAATTTAACGTCCACTCGTCACAAACTAGGTCATTTCGGCACTAACATATGGTTTAATTTTATTTCAATAATTTGCTTGCGCGTAGGAGTCTTTAGCAGTGGGAGGAAACCGGAGGACCCGGAAAATAAACACGAGGTAGGACAGAAATGAAATGGGGTTTAACGTCCTACTGTTTTGCTCCGGAGGTAGGACAGGCGACCCCAGTCCTTATCAAGTACAACCGGGGATTGGAAACCACGCCAGTTGACTCAATGACAGACCTTGTGGTACAGCGCGCACGCGCTAACCATTCGGCCATCCAACCCCCCTAAACGAGAAGAATGTGCTCTATATAAATATCATTATTGTTCTACAACTACACGGTTCGTAATTAGGCTTACCGTTGTACGCTCTGACGAAATCATCGGTGGTTGAGTGTCCTGAATACCTGTAAATACAAAAAAAACCCAGAGTTGCCAGAAAACAAAAACAAGGGTTGCCAGGATACAAAACGAATCACAGAATTTTAGGTGCGAAACATTTCAGTGATGCTTTATTGCGTTATTTACCTTTAGTTAATAGCAACCGACTTTTTCATCTAAATGGAAAAAGAGGTGTTTGCTAATTTGTAAATTTATCGATTACTAAATTTTAATTATTTTCCTGGGTTTTTTTATTTTTAATTTATAGGAATAATAAGAAGGTCCCGGGTTCTATCCCCCGGGATTTTCCACCATGGATTGCATTAGTTTGCGATACAGGGTAAAGGGATTGGGGAAACAACTGAGGTCCGGTTACATGCTGCATTTGTAAGAACCCTTGATAGTTGGAATTTGACGAAGAGTACAGGCAAATGCCACTGTCTGGTCATAATTGCACTCATAACACACTTCGTTGCAAATGCCCGTCTTCATTAGTACGTTAAACCCCGTTTTATTTATATATGATGTTCTGGCTTCCAAAATTACAATGACAATGAACTATATTTGCAAGGCATCGAACAGTCCACGTTGCACTTTGTGAATCTTTCATTAAATGAAAATCAAAATTCAGCGTTCACAAGATTTTACAAGGCGAACAAGGGTCATAACTCTAGAAATAATCAACGTTAATTTTTGTAACTGCACAATAGTCTGGGTTACTATATTAACAATGTCAAACAGGTGGGATATCAAATAATTAGATTAGTCAAAGTGAAAAAGGACAATAACTCTGGAAGTTATTATCAATAACCGCTACAGCAGGGTTATTCGTACCATACACAACATATTTAATTTACTTTTAACAAGATCAGAGGATGTGTTTATATGGCATTATGAACGACGGACCGTGGAGATGGTAATTGAATTAAGTAACAAAGATCAACGTTTTTACCATTCGATGTGCAGACTTCTTTTAAGCAATCCTGTCCTTTTGTGTTTTCCGGTTCTAGTAAATGGCGTTGCCCTGTAAAAATATATAATATATATACACAACATTATGCATGTCCGTACATACATCATATACACGTGTGTATACCCATACATAATTATACAACACGTGTATACATAATTATATTACACGTGTATACGCATACATACATCAATGCACTACACGTCCTACTTTTCTACTACTACTGGGGCTAATAAAGACGGGCATACGCCATACAGTGTGCTATGAGGGAAATTTTGCCCGGGTAGCGGCATACATCAATGCACTACATGTCCTACTGTTCTGCTACAACTGGGCTAATGAAGACGAGCATACGTCATACAGTGTGCTATGTGGGACATTTTGCCCGGGCAGCGGCACTATGACCTACTCTTATATCGAAATCCAACTGCCAAGGGATCTTTTACATGCAAGTCAAAGTATACACCGGTCTTCGGTTTTTCGTCCCATCCGAACGACTAGATAGTTGTACTTGTCAGGCCCTCCGTTCCGCACACTGACAAGGGGGAGCCACGCCTGAAAATCCCTATGAACTTTCTCGGCTAATGCAGGGAGGGAACACGCGACCTCCATTCTAGTGAGCCAGCGTGTTACCCACTTAGCCATGGATATATACTACACGTTTATATTCATACATACAGAGAATTAAATGTTTTAAACATACATTATGCAAGAGCTAAATCTGTCTATTGCAGATCTTTCTTTAGGCCTGAAATAGTATATAAATTATTAATTAATTGATCCAGACCTTAATCAACTATTGATGTCATCGCTAGCCTGTGATCTTTAGTGGATTATGAGCCGATTTACTGCATAACTTTCCTTCACGATTTAATGATTAATTGGATAATCGAGACTATGCTGTTTATCGTACTGACTTTAGTAATGATGATCAAGGCTAGGCGGAAATTTCAATCGCTTAATTATTGGTTCATAGTGGATTAATTTGAATAAAATTTTAAGCAAATTGCCTTTACATTATCTAGTTTTTAACTATTATAGTAAGAACTGCCAACTCGGTATCTAATCTCCCATAATGTATCTTTAATCTTGCGGGTGTGTAAACTTCCACAACCCGATGATCGACAAGCTTAATTATAGGCTTGTCGTGTGAATAAAATGTCTTAACAATAATTTACATAACATTTAATGTCCACACAATAACCAGCAATAGGCATATTTAGGTCTACAGAATGTATCTTTAAGGACATTTTCTTCTGTTTACCTGGATTCCTAGAAGAGATGACTGGTAAGAGAATATAAATGATGTTGACGTGACCTGCCACCCTAGGAGTCCTTTCAGGGTTTTTCCTACAGAGTTTTATAGAAATTATAATGATCATAATAGTACCAACTAGGCCTCCTACTGCTATTTCTACAACAAAACAAAACATGTTGTTAGTTTCAATCAGGGTAGTTGTTGTTGTTTATTACAATTATAACGTCCGATGAATTATACTCAGCGCCGGATTAACCACGGGGCACCATGGGGCCCAGGGCTCCCCACATTAGAGGGGCCCCCACAAAAATCTCAGTTGCGCGCCTCGAGCCGGTGACCTAGTGACGGGGCCCCACCGATGCTCCGAGATGTTTTCTGGGTGGATCGCCGGAATTCAACACTATTTACAGGCGAATTGTCAAATTCTAATGAGAGTACTGCCTTGTACGTGGTTGAATTTCTCCTCTCATTTTGTTTCAATAGTTTCTTTAAATTATATGTACACAACCAGAACCCATGTGTAATCGTAGCACAGGGAGCCTATGCTCAGATGTCACGACACAGGCTCCCTACGCGCAAGCGAATTATTGAAATAAAATTAAACCATATGTTAGTCCCGAAATGACCTAGTTTGTGTCGAGTGGACGCTAAACCCCATTTCGGATGAATATTCTACGAATCATCAGTAGGCCTACGTTGAAAACAAGTGGGTTCTGGTGTTTTTTATATACTTGTGGGGTAATCTTTAATCCATCCAACAACAGTACTGCTGGTGACAGGTGGCAAGGTAGTCAAGGTTGTCGTGGATTTCTTCAAATAATCTGAAAAAATCAGAAGCGAATTAGGGCCAAATAAATAATTCAAATAATTCCCAATAGTCCCATTGGGAGATATTACATCCCAATAAGGAGATAATGTATAGGATATATGAATTAGGATGCAATAACTTCAATTAGGAGATGACTTCGGGTATATTCAAGGCGTTCGTTGGTGTATTCATATAATCTGAAACAGATAAAAATAAAGCCAATTCTACGGAAACGTATTAGGGTCAAATAAATGATTGAGCAATTATCAACAAATCCTAACTAGGGAATATTATATCCCAATTAGGATATATTAAGTATGGTTGAATGGTCGAGGGCGAGACATTAAGTAATATATTGATACTGCACGAGGCGTCAGCCGAGTGTTGTTTCAATATATTACGCGATGTCTTTAGCTCAAGACCATTAAACAACTTAAAATATTGACATAATCCCGCACGTGCTTTAAATGAAATACGCCATGCGAGTCCAGTCCAATATTTCATCTAGTATAGATAATGTACGATTGAAGAGTTGCCTGTACATTATTTCAAATAATAAGACGCCAACATTAAAGGATGACGTCACATCTGTATTTTAAGTCCTAATAATAAGAAACTAACTCGTCAATAGGATATAGTAACGGTGAATATCGATAGCAAAATTCCATTAAAAACCGTATCTCCTACTTAGGAGTTACCATGTCCTAATTAGGACTTAATATCTCTTAATAAGTTTTGTATTTATTTATTTGACCCTAATACGCTTCCGTACAATTGTGGTCTTTGAAACACAACATATATAGACTGTCCGTAATTCTATTAAACAACTTAAAATATTGACACTATCCCGCACGTGCTTTAAATGAAATACGCCATGCGAGTCCAGTCCAATATTTCATCTAGTATAGATAATCATTGATAACGATAAGAGAATACTTATCGAAACGTTGTGCTTGTGTATAATAAACCAGTGATTGTTGTCCCATATAACTGTGTCAGTTTTGTTATGTTTCCAATTGCTAAATGCCACAAAGGATTATGTCCGTAATTCGTTTCCAGTCGTCCGCAAAAAAATGGGGTTTAACGCCATACTGGACCATTCGTGCGCACAATATATTTCCGAAATGGCGAACATACGGTATTAGATAAAAAAAAAACTTTCAGTCGTTTACTGGTGACAGGGGGTAGGGTGATCGGGTGGTCTAACGCATGCGCTTTAGATCATATGGTCGGATCCCCGCGGTGCTAGGTGTCCGAGTGATCAAGTGGCATGGGTTCGGTCGCAAGCTTAAGTCGCCTGTCCTCCTACTGTCATAGACACCGGTTTGACTAAAACTGTTCAACAGTCACCAGGTATTCCCAATTATCTGCTACAGGTAACCTGTGATATATTTCAACAACTCCAACCAGGTATTCCCAATATTATTATATATAGGTCATCCAAACGTCAGTATTCATGACTCATGTTATAACCTGTAAATCAGTTAAAGTATTTACAGGCGTGTCGCGTTATTGATTATCCATTACTCACATTTATATAAACGTGTAACATGAACTGTGGTTTATACCCGTAACAATGGAAGCAGGTGTGAATTAAGACGATGGTCGTAATATGTTAATGATATCCCTTTGTCCTGTACTGATTGTTATACATGTAATGCCATTTAATATTTGTTACTCTATTGTTAAAATAAAGAAGTCAGATCTACAGTCATCCTTATCATTAGATATATTGATACTATGTTTGGCACGTCACCAACATCGTTATCATTAGATATATTGATACTAGTTTAAACATGTCACCAACATTCGAACTAACCTCTATCATATAAAATTAAAGATACAGTATGTAAGATTTAGATAAAGAACTAGCCATTTGTGCTATAATAGTTCGAAAGTAGATGATGTAAAATAAATAATTTGAAAATTCCATTCAAATTACTCTATTGCAAGCGAAGATATTAGCCTTTGACGGTTTGACCGACGTGTGCAATAATTTCAACCACCGTACTGGTTGATCGAAGCTAAGTCTCTGTCCTCCATATTTGATTAAATCAAAGTATCGCTGAACCATTCTAATCTATTTAATATCGGAGAAATCTGATGCCATCGAGAGTTAATTAAGGCCTGGATCAGTTAATTAATGTCTAATTAATACTTTAGAAAACATTTCAGGCCTAAAGAAAGACCTGCAATAGGCTGATTTAGCTTTTGCATAATGCATGTTTAACAGTAAGAGTATCAAAAACTAACTCGTCGTTCTTAAACAACAGAAAATTGGTTATATCCATATTTACCCTGTGTTGTGTTTTGTTATGACTGGTTAACCGTGTTTCTAGATGTCATTTAAAGAAGAAATATCAAATTTCTCAATCTTAAATCCTTTCAAATATGTAACCCCGATTGATTATTGAAATATGTATTATAGGCTGGTAGTCATGTGACTGAATTGTCTAAATAATAATTTATAGAATTTATAGATTCAGTAAATGCATAACAGTTTATTAAGAAAACAAATGAAAATATCAACTCTAGATAATCCCACTGCTTAGAAGCCCTAAAATTGTTTGACGTTTTAATTTATGATGCTACAAAGTAGCAGATGTTATGGATGATTCTCGTGCCATCTTGACACATGAAAGCAGAGATGATTAAAATATCTGGAGGTCGGGTGTTCGATCCCTGCATTGGCCGAGAAAGTTCATCCCGATTTTCCGGCGTGGTTTCCCCTTGTCAGTGATGCAGGACGGAGGGCCTGACAAGGACAACTGTCTAGTCGTTCGGATGAGACGAAAAACCGAGGTCCCGTGTACACATTGGCGTGCACGTAAAAGATCCCTTGGCAGTTGGAATTCGATATAAGAGTAGGCCATAGCGCTGCCCGGGCAAAATTTCCCTCATAGCACACTGTATGGCGTATGCCCGTCTTCATTAGCCCGGGTTAGGAGCAGAACAGTAGGACGTGAAACCCCATTTCATTTCATTTCCAATAAATGGCCCGCGTTACGTAATGCAATTTGTCTTGTAAAGCACTCTGTACTGAAAGCTTAATCTGTCAATAGCCAGATGTGTAATCTTTGAGATCATTTGACTAGACGAGGGATTATAAGCAGGATTCAAAAGGGGGTTATCCAGGGAAGGCTAGGGGCGCCTTGTGTTAAGCCTATACTAAGGACCAGGGCCATGTAAGTTGGTTGGAATGGGGGGCCTCGCCAGGTCTCAAATCCAGGCCCGGGACTGTACAGCTCAGTGGACGCTTGCGGCTAGCCCCCCTCCCCCGGATAATTAATCTGATATGAAATGTGTTCTAATTTTTGCGTATTGTGTCTTATCGGTAGATTTGTTTTGTGTAATTGTTTGTATGTGATTCGCGCACAGTAGATTGCAAAATGTAGACAGTGTTTTTGAAAATTCTGTCAAGAAAAAAACAAAGCACAAAGAGATAAAATAGAAAAAGTAAAGCGTACCATTAGAATACGAGGTAGCATTTATTTTTGGATACGTATTCCTGTAAGATATTCAAGTTTTACAATATCGTAGCTGATTCTTATATTGGTAAGTGCAGGAAGACAACACTACACACAAAACAAACCTGGGGACAAGGCATTGCAAGACATAAACTTATCAAATCAAGTGAATGGATACGGGTGCTAGCCGTAAGCGTCCCGGACCTGTAATGATGTAGGCTTCGCTGACAACGAATAAAAAGATGATTTACAAGAAAGACGTAACATAAATAATGCGGGTTTCCTTTGATAATAAATGCAAATATCATCACTAACCAATGGGTCCAGGGTTCGATCCCAGTGTTAGCATCAACTTTTATAATGTAACTCGTCAATGACTGTCGCCGGCTGTAATTATCTTACGCCACTATATCATGTCGAGATGACATGATAACTCTCTCTCTCCCTCACACACACACTCTCTCTCTCTCCCTCTCACACACACACACTCTCTCTTCCTCTCTCTCTCACACACCCACACACCCACCCACACGCACATACACACACCCACACACAATCCCATGCAGGCCCGTAAGTAGGGGGAGGGGCGACCCCCCTGCAAAATGTTTCGCACCCCCTGTGAAAAAAATTAGATATACATTGTCCGTCAATATTACAGCACCCCCGAGAAAACTTCAGCCCCCCCCCCCCTTGTTGCTCTGAGCTAGTTACGGCCCTGATCCCATGACAATTTTACCAAATTAAGAATGACACTTACCTGGACAGTTTGTCCAACATTCTAATAGTTGACCTCTGTGACAAAGATCAGTACAACAAAAACACTCTTTTAATCCAGTGTCATAATATTGTTCTGATGAACAAGGATTGGTTTCTTGTACTGGGATATTAATTATCAGAATACAAACCAAACATATTGTATGCTCAATAATTTGATTCATGCTCCAACCAGTGGCGGATTAAGCTCCACCAAGGCCTGAGGCGGCAGTTGCTGGAGGGCCTATTTAGTTTTAAAATAGGGCCTATTTAAAATGGCGTGGGCCTAATTAATTTCGGGTCAGGGCCTATGTTGATTCCCGTTGGGCCTAAACCCCACCCCCCTGACATTCATTGTCTATGCGTTTTTAATCGTATCAGACAAGTCTAAAAAAAATTTTTTTTACAAAATCTTTGGGCCTGAGGCTGCAGCCTCATCAGCCTCACTGATAATCCGCTACTGGCTCCAACTTCTTAAAGTACAAATTAAACGTGTCTTAATGTCTATTTATAGAATCAGTAGGCGTGTTTCAGCCGCTAGAAGACCGGGGCCCTTATTCACGAAAACTTAAACTAAGATACAGTCGAAATTTTTAGAAACAAATGTTAATTTTACTGTACGAATGTTAATAACTAAGAATTAAGAACACTGAATAAAGAGCTGTTCGGTCTTCCATACTAATCGAGTATTCCCATTCATGTAAGCGCATATTCGATCCGTGCATTGGCTGAGAAAGTTCACCGGGCGTTTCCGACGTGGTTTCCCTTTGTCAGTGGTACAAGGGCAGATGTCTAGTCCTTCGGATGACGCATAAAACCGAGGTCCCGTGTACACATTGGCGTGCACGTAAAAGATAACTCGACAGTTGGAATTCGATATAAGAGTAGGCAATAGTGCCCTCTGCCTAGGCAAAATTTCCCTCATTGCACACTGTATGGCGTATGCTCGTCTTCATTAGCCCAGTCGGAGCAGAACAGTAGGACGTTAAATCCAATTTTATTTCCATTCATATTATGACAGTTGTCAAATCTCTGCAAAAAAAGAGAACTACACAGATTCCTTCAAACAACGAAGTAGTAAAGAAAAGCAATGAAGTTTAAAATCCTGTCGATCATCTTGAGACTGCTATATGACTATTGTTTTTTTTATCGCTATTTGCAATGCTAAGGAGGAGGATTTTACCACGGTGGTGGCGTTTTTGCCTACTCAAATTCTAATTGTATAGACAGGTGGAACACGGTTTTTTCGTCCTATACGAACGACTAGACAGCCTATTACTTCTCAGCTGCGGGGACGCTACTCCAGGCAAGGGGGAGGGGGCGTCGTAGTCGAGTCGTCAGAAATTGGACTCGCGATTTGAAGGCCCCGGGTTCGAATATCATATCGGCTACAGCCGATCGCATTGCGTATCAGGTGAAAGTGGGGATTCGACGCAGTGAAAGGCCCGACACTGTTCAGCACAAGGAACACTTGAGGGGAATGGAAAAAAATTATTTTCCAAATATGAAATAAATCAATTGTTTGAAAGACACAAAAAGGAGAAAAAAAGTAGAGTAATGCGAAACACTCCCTTCGCTTGTTGCAGTCAAGCAAGCACCGACTCTCACTGGCATGATACAATCTCACGGCCTCTCATAATGTTAAAGGACAATATTGGTGTCAGTCATTGCTACGATAGATGCGTTATGAAGCTTTCAAGAAAGGGAAGTGACGAACGCAAAAGGAAAACACGAGTTACCCTTCTAAATAACTGACTGAAGTAACGAGCGATAACAGATACACGGGTGAATTTCTGCTCACTAATAATTCCGTCGAAGACCAAAAGTTGTTATATGAGATAGTGGGAGGATATCTGACAATTCAAAAAAATAATTGACTGTCACACTATACGTGAAAACGAAAAAAATAGAAAAAGTCCGTGCATTACCATGTTTCTATTAAAGGGGCGATGAGAGAGAGGGGGAAATGGGGTTTAACGTCCACTCAACACAAACTAGGTCATTTCGGGACTAGCACATGGTTCAATTTTATTTCAATAATTCGCTTGCGAGGAAACCGGAGGACCCGGAGAAAACCCACGAGGTGGGACAGGCGACCCTACTCCTTGTCACGTACAACCGGGGAATCGAAACCCCGCCAGTTGACTCAATGACAGACCGTATGATATAGCGGGCGCGTGTTAACCATTCGGCCATCCAACCCCCCGAGCTCCGAATGAAGTGATTGGACTGAAATTTTCAACATATTCTATATTCATTATCTATTTTTTCAAATCTTGTATCTAGAACTGTCACCACTTTATTTAATGCTTAAGAAAATATAATGGGAATATGGAATGGGATGTATCGTCTTGCCAACGTCTCTAACAATTATTTCAATGGCATTTAGTAATTTAACTGGAATATACAATTACTTGAGTACAATTACTATTTATTACAGAGCGACGTTTTGACTAGGTTTTTCTAGTTATTATCAAGTAATTATAGATATAAAAATATAACGAGACAATATATAATATGTAAAAGACAATAGTTTATTGATCCCTTTATTAACGATGACTAACCAGAAATAATAACAAATTCAATTATAATTCGCTTTAATACTGTTCTAATAATAAATCATCCGGTATAAAGACTTATCAAATAATCTCTTATGATCAAAAATACCCTCCCAACTTTAATTTATCAGACTAAAACCGAACATAAATAAATTTATTAAATGTCAACATACAAATAAATTTTTTAAAAGTCAACATAAAAATAAATTTTTATAAGTAGCTATATAATTTTATATATAAAAAAAATATTTCCGAAAATGCTTTATACTGCTGTTTTCTTCATCAAACTCTAGTCGACTGGAAAAAAAAGAAATAAAGATTGGTTGCCATGGCAGCTAAGTCATCTGTTAATATAAAGAGAGATACAGAAGTGGGGTTTAACCCACGAGGTTAGACAGGCGACCCTACTCCTTGTCACGTACAACCGGGGATTCGAAACCACACCAGTTGACTCAATGACGGGCCTTATGATGCAGCGCGCACGTGCTAACCATTCGGCCATCCACCCCCCCGCCCCCCCGTTAATATAAAGAAAAATCTGTTTATCATTGGTAGAAATGATTCCACGACTGTGGCTGGAGCAAGACTTCATTTGAGCAAGTGCTGTAGTCATTCGATGACTGGCCTAATCAAACTGACCCTAAACTGTACTGCATATAATAAACCAATTTCCATTGAAATAAAGGTGAGAGGTTACCACATTATATTTGTTTTGTTTTCAAAATGGCTGCCAAACCAGAATTAGAGCACGCGCGTGATTAAATGTCACCTCGAAAATGTAGAATAACAAAGATACTGTTTACAGATTTGCGTGCACGAAACGGGGTCCTTGACAGTCAAATTCGATACAAGAGCAGACAGTAGTGTCGCTGTCCGGGCAAAATTTCCCTCATAACTCACTGCATGGCCTATATCCGTCTTCATTAGCTCAGTGGGAGCTGAACAGTCGGACGTTAAACCCCATTTCATTTTATTTCTTGTAGATATGATAGAAAAATTATTTATGTATTGACGGACGGCGAGAATGCAATCTGATTAAAACACAGATCCTATTTTGTTTCGATTTTATAGTTCAAAATTACGTTTTTACTTGTCTTTACTACACTAGGATCTGGAAGAGTTGTTATAATTGACGTGTTCTGAATGATGTGAAGGATTAGCCAATGACACGGTCTGTTACGACGAGTTCTTGACCTTTTGATGCACGGAACTGTGGGAAACCACTAGAAACGACAACGCTGATTGATTAATCAATGTCTGACGTCATAGGGTCAAAAGCCGCTCGTTTGACCTCTGACGTGAACTCTCACTATAACTGGCCAGATATTCATGTAGTGTAGGCCACCGACGGTATAAAAAAAACGAAACGAAATATAGATCTGTTATTCAATCAGACTGGCGAGTAAATGGTGCTTACCGATATAAGTAATTCAGAACTCGACGGTGGTTGAGTATCTTGAATACCACCTGTAAATACCAAAAAAAAACAAACAAAGGTTGTCAGGTAATAAAACAAAGCAATTCCTTTCAGTGACATTTTGTATACGTTATCTATTTTAAGTTGATTGATTAATCAATGTCTGACGTCATAGGGTCAAAAGCCGCTCGCTTGTTTACGTTATATAACCCAATAAGCATCACTTGGACACTAAAATAGGAAATGATATGAGGTTTAACGTCCTACTGTTCTGTTCCGACTTCACTAATGAAGACAACACTACAATATAAATATCGGCACACAAAATAATGGTTCAATTACGTCTAGTATTTACCGAGATAATATGTTGAATTAGAATTACATCGATCTTTACTGCTCTAAATGTAAGAAGCCTGCCGCCATTGTGCTGTCCGAGAATATGTATTGGCACTCGGCAAACTTTGGCAGACTCCAGTACCCTACATCTAGCCTCGGCCATTGAAACTACTTTCAAGTTCCCGGATTACCAACGGCGTTGCCAATGACGACGCCTTTGGAGAATGTTTTATCATACAAATATTTCCAAGTCTGAAGCTGGTTTTCTCCCAAGTTTATCCGATTTTCTTTAGACAAGGACAAGTTTGCAGTGAAAATTCTACAGACTCTTTCGCTGGCAAGGGGCAATGTATAGTTGTTCGTACGGGACGAAAACCGAGGCCACTTTCACGTATTACCGTGCACGTAATAGATCCCTTGACAGTTGGAATTCGATATAAAAGTAGGCCGCAGTGCCGCTGTCCGGGCAAACTTTCCCTCTTAGCACACTGTACCCCTTCATTGGCCCAGTTGGAGCAGAATGGTAGGACGTTAAACCCTAATTTATTTGATTTATTAAAAAAAATTGTGTACTGTTTGACTGGCAGTTTTGTTGAGGGCAGCCCGGTATATTTGGATTTTCTGGATCTAATTGGCCTGGATTTCGTTGTTTTAATAATTCGTGTTGTCCTGTAAAAAGATAAGACACCATTAATATGAATCTGCACGTATGTGTCTTCCACAGAAGACATAAATTAAAATGGTTCTGTATTTCAATAAAAATTGCCGAAAAACAGTGCATTTAGAACACCCATAGGGCTCTACATCTACACAAACTAGGTCATTTCGGGACGAACACATGGTTGAATTTTTTTATTTCAACAATTCGCTTGCGCGTTAGCGGGCGCGTGCTTACCATTCGGCCATCCAACCCCCCTTTTTTAATTTGGAACAACTTCATGTCTCTGTGTGTTTGGGAGAGAGAGAGGGAGAGACACAGAGAGACAGAGAGGGGGAGAGAGAGAGCGCTTAACGTCCACTTGACACAAATTAGGTCATTTTGGAACTAACGCATGGTTCATTTTTGTATTTCAACCATTCGCTTGCACGTTGGGGTCTTTAGCTGTGGGAGGACCCCGGAGGACCCCGGGAAATCCCCGAGATTGGACAGGCGATCCTACTCCTTGTCGCGTACAACCGGGCTTCTCAGTGCCAATAGAACATTGTTGATATTTTAAATATTTAATGAATGTTTAAAATGGGCTTAACGTCCTACTCATATCGGGCTAATGATGACGGTTTGATTTTGTTTACATATTGATAACATTTCATGGGTTTATATGTAAATCTGAACCCCATTTATGTGTCGGTTGTCGGGTGAAGGGTGTCCGGGGGGTTGATCCCGGTGTTGATCGAGATAGCTCATCGGCGTTTTTCAAGCTTGTCCAGGGGATCACGTGGCTAAGTGGGTAAGACGCTGGCTCGCTAGCCTGGAGGTCGGGTGTTCGATCCCTGCATTGGCCGAGAAAGTTCATCAAGATTTTCCGGCGTGGTTTCCACTTTGTCAGTGATGCAGGGCGGAGGGCCTGACAAGGACAGTTGTCTAGTCGTTCGGATGGTACGAAAAACCGAGGTTCCGTGTACACATTGGCGTGCACGTAAAAGATCCCTTGGCAGTTCGAATTCGATATAAGAGTATGGCGTATGCCCGTCTTCATTAGCCCAGGTTAGGAGAAGAACAGTAGAACGTTAAACCTCATTTCATTTGATTTGTTGGTAATAACTAACCTTTACCACCGTCTCGTGATCGTTTTAACCAACTGAATATCAACAGTACTATAATCACAGTAACAAAGATAACAGCTCCAGATATTATCAGTCCTGAAACAAAACAAAAAAAATAATGTCTGTTTTCTTTTCTTGTTTTATGGCGGGGTGGGCGGCCTTCTTGTTTTATGGCGGGGATGGCGGTCAGTATGGGCGGCCTTCGTGTCGTAAGTTATATCTTAGCGTTATCATTAACCAGCATTTCACCAGGAAAGGGTTGGGGGGGGTCGATCTTCTAGGATACATTTGCCTGCGATATCACCCTACATAGCACTGGACGTTAACGCCCACCAACGAACGATTAGAGTCGTTTGGGGTAAACGTGTGACTGGTTGATAGGGCCTACACAGTATTGTAGACTTGGACAATATACATAAGTATAGAAATGAAATGAAATAGTGTTGCTGTTCTGCACCTCTGAATTCCAATTGTTGAAGAATCTTTTACGTGCACGCTCAGGTTAAACAGGACCTGGGGGTGTGTCCAATCCGAACGACTATACGTTGCCCCTTGCCAGGCTCCCCGTCCTTCACCACTGACAAGGAGGAGCCACACCGAAAATTATTGATGAACTTTATCGGCCAATACCGGGATCGAACAAGAGGGACCCCCAGGTCAGGGATTCGTCGTCTTACTCACAGATCCACTGCGCCTCCAGGGAAAGGCTATAAATAGAAGAGACTAAAGATATACCTATTCTAATCCATATATGGCTGGTGTCAGGAGATAATTTGGTGGCTGTGTCATTTGATTTGGTTCTACTCGTAGTTGTTGATGGGGCTGATGATTCAACAAAATCTGAAATATCAAATAAACATATATATAAGACGAGGATTCAGTCAAGCGATTGTGTTCTTTTAAGTCGTCGATATACTCTCACAAGACAATAGATGTCGGCTCTAGATGTTGGATTTTTTTAATCGTGTGTTTCCCACTCTCTCCTCCCCCACCTTTGCTTCTAGACAGTTTCAACAAATTTTAAGGAATATTGTCCAGTGTGACCAACTGCTTTTTATTATGTATGGTAGTCAATTACAGGTGTGGAGGGTCAAACCTTTTGTGACTTATGACTGTATTATTTGTTCATTAGCTCTTTGACCAGGGGCGCCGGAAAGTCGCGAGGGCCAGGGTACCAAAAGATAGGGAGAGGTGCTCTACCCCCGACCTCTAGAAAATTTTGAAATTTGTCAATTTCAAGAACGCTGTTTAGAGCGCCTCTAGCATTCCAAACTCCAACATAAAACCCTTTAAAACACATGATAATAAAATAGGATAGTAAAAAGGTTGAAGACTTTCATCATTAGGGTATGGGTATACATGTATACCCCAGAAAATGGCAGGGTACCATTTGTATACCATGGTACCCGGGTTCCGGCGCCCTGTCTTGGACTATCTGCGCTCTTATTATAATAGACCGTATTACGTCAGAAGACCACAGATACACCACAGGGGATAGTAAATAAATTACTATAATACTACCGTCCCAAGAAACAAGCGTATATATTGAATCCTACGGGAATTCCCAGTGAACATCATTTCAAAGTCGTCCAACCGGGAATTCCCATTACAGGTCACTGTATACCGTGTCAAAACGTACTTTGCATAACAAAGTATGTTATTTAGAAACAGGTATTCCCAATTAAATACAAGTCATCATAACCTGTATGTCAATATAGCATTCTACTGTTGTACTCCAAGCAGGCTGGGGTTTTCATCATATCCAAACGGCTAGTGTCGCAACGGAAAATGACGATAAAATTCCTCGGTCAATATCGGGATCGAACACTGACTTAGCCATCGCACGCCAATATTTGATTATAAGCACTTGTGCAGCAGCAGCCTGCAGCAGCATTTTCATACTGGAAGGATGATAATATGAAAAAAGAAAAGGACGTCATGGTGACTCATTGAGTAAGACGCTTGTATCATTCGGGGGTTGGATGGCGGAATGCTTAGTGCGTGCGCGTTGTATCATTAGGTCATTCATTGAGTCAACTGGCGTGGCCTCGTTTCCCTTGTAGTACGTGACAAGGGGTAGGTTCGCCTGTCCAACCTCCTGGGTTTCTCCGCGTCCTCCGGTTTCCTCCTTCAGCTAAAGACCCCAACGTGCAAGCGAATTGTTGAAATAAAAAAATGAACCATGCGTTAGTTCCAAAATGACCTAATTTGTGTTAAGTTGACGTTAAGCGCTCTCTCTCTCCCCTCTCTGTCTCTCTGTGTCTCTCCCTCTCTCTCTCCCAAACACACAGAGACATGAAGTTGTTCCAAATTAAAAAAAGGGGCGTTGGATGGTCGAATGGTTAGCACGCGCCCGCTGTATCATAAGACTTGTCATTGAGTCAACTGGAGTGGTTTCGAATCCCCGGTTGTACGTGACAAGGAGTAGGGTCGCCTGTTCAACCTCGTGGGTTTTCTCCAGGTCCTCCGATTTCCTCCCCCTGCTAAAGACCCCTACGCTCAAGCGAATTATTGAAATAAAATTAAACCATGTGTTAGTCACCATGTGTTAGTCGAGTGGACGTTAAACCCCATTTCTCTCTCTCTCTCTCCAAATTAAAAAATATTCTCACCTGGGCACTTGGTCTTACATTCTGTTAGCTGACCTCGTGCTTCAGCGTTTTTACACAGAACAATACAATAAAAACAATCACGTAATCCAATGTCGTAATACTGTTCCGGTGAACAAGGATTGGCTTCTTGTCCTTGGAATTTTATTATCAGAATACAAATCAAACATACATGTGTAACGCTTTGAATCATGCTCCAAGTTATTCAAGTACAACTTAAACGCAATGTCTGTCTTATAAAATCGGGAATGCCCACACTAACCAAACAAAGCTAAGGTAGGTCGTCTCGGCTGCTTGATTTCAAATAAAGACTTGCTGTTGTGAATGTTTCCGGTTAGAAATAACAAAACGTTTATATAATATATTGAAATCCCAAGAATGCGGTTAATGACTGGCTTTAAACTTCACAATACAATATGTACTGAAATAAAACAAAATACTGTATCAATACTAATATCCTTCTATAACAAAACTGTTTGGTACGAGAATATTCGGCCCCGCGACCACCCCCGCCCCCCCCCCCCCCACACACACACACCAACACCCTGCCAAAATCAAATATATTCTCTAGAGTTCCTATGAAAACGGATATATGTCATGCGGTGTGTTTCCACGTGCTAAGGGTTCCTGTGTGTGTACATAACATGAGACCTTGGATTTTCCATATCGAATTCTAACTGTCAAGGGGCCTCATACGTGCACGCCAATGTGTACATGGAACCTCGATTTTTCATCCCATCCAAAGGACTAGACAGAGACAGTTGTTCTTGTCAGGCTCACTTCACTCCGATTTTCACCCCATCTAATCCACAGCTGCCTTTGTCAGGCACCTTCGCCAATGGTAAACCACACAGAAAAATATTGTGGACATTTACCTCGTGTGTAGTGATCCAGCGCCTTACTCGCTGTTCTACCGTGGCTGGGGGGGGGGAGGGGTTGGATGACCGAATGGTTAGCGCGTGCGCTCTGTATCATAAGGCCTGTCACTGAGTCAACTGGCGTGTATCAAATCCCCGCCCGTTGTACGTGACAAGGGGTAGGGTCGCCTGTCCAACCATGTGGGTTTTCTCCAGGTCCATCGGTTTCCTCCCACTGCTAAAGACCCCTACGCGCAAGCGAATTATTGAAATAAAATTAAAAACCATATGTTAGTCCCGAAATGACCTAGTTTGTGTCGAGTGGACGTTAAACCCCAATTTTTCTCTCTCTCTCTCCCTCTCTCTACCGTTGCTCATTTTGATTTCGAAAGTAAAATTCCAATACCTGCCGTCTAAATTATCTCAGTCGCTGCAGAAAAGTAGGACGTTAAACCCCATTTCATTTCATATATCACTATCAGAATAAGAAACACAAATGGCAACATTTCTAATTCACATACCTAGCTCGACTGTTCCTAAATCACATTAAAATATCCTGAATAAAATATATTGTTTTAAAAACAAAATAATATAAATATGTCTTACTTGTTTGTGTAAATGTGATGTATGAAGTAGAGGAACGAACGTATCACCAAAAAAGTTAAGAGAAGACTGACAGGCCATCGCAGACCGCATATTTATAACAATCACCTCAACCAATCACCATGCGAGTAATAAAATCAGGTGATTCACTGCCCATCCTTAAAGGGGGCATATACTTTACTTTTTAACTATTGAAGTCCTACTAGAAAATTCTGTACATTGTGTTTCTAATCGGTAATCCCCATTGAAATATTTTCTGTGTCTCTTATGTGGGCATGAAATAAAGCGAAATTCCGCTCCATAGAACGTAAGTGGGTAAGACGCTGGCTCGCTAGCCTGGGGGTCGGGTGGTGGATCCCTGCATTGGCCGAGAAAGTTCATCCAGATTTTCCGGCGTGGTTTCACCTTGCCACAGCGGCTCGGAGTTGACCAACCGATAGCTAAATACAGACAGTTTTTCACTATTGCTTTATTGAAATAAGTATTTATATTTTATATATAAATGTTGAATAATTCCAAGCAAATATTTACACCATAAACAATAACAACACTACATAAATAAATATACCAGTATTTTCTAAAATAAACTCAAAAATAAAATAGGTTTCTACGGCAAAAGCAAGATATAAAACGAAACCATTATAATAATCAAAACATGAAAATAATAATCAAAACATAAAATGCAGGAAAATAAACGTATTTTAAAATATAATACTAACTTGGTAGGAAAGGAAAGGAGCAGACCCCACATAAATATATTTTACAGGGTAAATTCGGAGTAAAAGACTCAAACTTTCATCCTGTGTAACTGCATCAAACTCTTTGATAGTTGTTAAAAGACATACTAATTTGTTTACAATTTCAACGTGTGTGTGGATGTATGTCTGTAAATTTCACACTTAGTGAGTGCCTGGATAGCCATACCTAAATACTTGCACAAGTTATCGGGCTAAATCTATTTGTTAAGGTCAGCTCAATTTTTATCAGGTCGTTGAGATGTAAAATAAGGTTAGCGCACGTGATTGTTGGCGAGATTGTAAGTTAGGTTTAAGAATTTGGGGGAGAGGTTAAGTCTCCACATAAGCACTGACCTAGGATGATGAGCTGGCCTTGTCATTTAGCACTAACTTAAGTTATAGTGGTAACTACTCGTCGCGATCATCAAGTCACTCGTACAATTGAATTCGTAAAATGGGTTTAGTAACCCGGTTAAGCAAATCCAGCGATGGTTTCCGAACGTTTCCAGATTTTATTGTCTGTGTCCTTTGAAATCTGGTATTTACTTAATAAGTAAAATATAGAATACGGAATACAAAACAAAGGCAGATGAAAATCAAATTGAAAAAAAAACATGACTGATATGCGCCGTGTATTCGTGTTTGATTAACGTGGTAACTTTACCAGCCACCCACGACTTATAGAAAATACGTCACCATTTACAGACAATATGTCACCATTTACAGACAATACGTCACCATTTACAGACAATATGTCACCATTTACAGACAATACGTCACCATTTACAGACAATATGTCACCATTTACAGACAATACGTCAACATTTACAGCCCAATTGAGAACACGTGTGGAATTTGAAATTTCAAGAGATTGTGTCACGGGTTTACCCGATACCCTGTTTGGCTAAGCTCGTTGACCCTGGCCTTCCAGCTCAACCGTATCCATTACGGTTTCTGTTTTAATATAATACCTACTTTATAACAGCCGAGAATTCATTTATCGGGTTTCTAAATCATATTTACATTGTTTGTGTGTAACTCTGATAATGGGCCTGTCACACTATAACATTTTAGACATCTTATTCCGAAGTATGAAATAATTAACTTACCTGTCTCGTATTTCTAACTTACGCCTAACGTGTAAGCAATACGTCGGCATACGCTGAAAATTTTATGCATGGCGCACAACAATTTAATAACTAGTGACTTGTTAAAAACGTACCCATAACGTATTCAACGTATACCAGTGTGTTTGCTAAATTTCTCATACGTCGGCATACGCTGATGCTATACGTCAATGTGTGACAGCCCCATAATCAACAATTGTTTACGCTTGGTAAAAATGTCCGATATTTGAGAACTACATGTTTTTTTCTCAAATCTGAGTTGTTTGAACTCGTAGATATGTCATCATGGCTGAGATGTCTTACTGTTTAACGAGATATAGTAGGTACTGAATTAAACTGGGTATCGGGTAAACCCTGGTGGAGTGCCAAACTGGCTACCGAACAGGCCCGCGGCGTCCGGACTACTGGACGTGTACGGTTAATTCACCCTTCAATGAGAGCGTATTTTATTTACATCATTGTTATTAGCCCAGTCGGAGCACAACAGTAGGGCGTTAAACTCCATTTCATTTCATTTCTTGTACAATGATAGATAATTATTGGCGTAGGAATCTGATAGAAATATCCATGTTATATATAAAACTAGAAGACGAGTATGATGCTTACCGGCGGAAGAAATGTAGAACTCATCGGCGGTTGTGTGTCTTGAATACCTGTAAATGCAAACAAAACCCCCCAAAACCCATAAAGATGCCAGCTAATAAAACAAAGCACATCCTTGACATGTTTGTATTTATTTTAAGTTCAAGTCTCATTGGGAATATCGGCACAAAAATGGTTAAATTACATTTAGTATTTACAAAGATGACATGCCTACATGTATATCTTCCTATTGCAGGTCTTTCTTTACTCCTGAATGGTATCTAAATTATTAATTAGACATTAATTAACTTATCCAGACCATAACCAACTCTCGATGCCATCGCAAGCCTGCGATATTTACCGAATTGAAATAACTTTGTTAAAAAAAATAATTAAACGTAAAACTGGATAATCGAGACTTTGTATTTTATCGTACCGACTTTAGTAATGATGATCGAGGCTAGGCCTAAAATTCAATCGCTAATATCTCGGCTCAGCATCTTTTTCAGCATATTCTATTTATTGTATATATTTTCAACTATTGTAGTGAGAACTGCCAACTCTTTATCTAATATCCCATAATGCCCACGAGGATGGACAGGCGACCCTACTCCTTGTCACATACAAGTGGGGAATCGAAACAATGCCACTTGTTTCAATGGCAGACTATCGAACACGGGACCCCCATGTTAGAGATCGCGAGCCAAAATCTTACTCACTGAGCCACCGCGGGTCCAAATGGGAAAGGGACAAAAATGCTATAAATAGAAGAGGTCACATATATACCTATTTTTTCTTCAATCGATATATGGCGGGTGTCCTGGGTAAGATGGGTAGCAGTGTCATTTGATCTGGTTATACTTGTAGTTGTTGACGGTGATGATGACTCAACATAACCTGAAATATCAAATATACATATTCAAAATACAGATGTGACGCCAACCTTTGATGTTGACGTACCATTATTTCAAATAATCGTACGGGCAACTAACATGTGTTAGTCCCGAAATAGCCTAGTTTGTGTCGAGTGGACATTGAACCCCATTTCTCTCTATCTCTCTGAAATGCTAAACACACCACCCCCTCCACCCCCTCCACCCTCTATTACCAGGTACCTCCTTAGTTTAAATGAAATGAAATGGGGTTTAACGTCCTACTGTTTTGCTCCAAACTGGGCTAATGAAGACGGGCACTACGGCCTACTCTTATATCGAATTTCAACTGTCAAGGGATCTTTTACGTGCACGCCAATGTGTACACGGGACCTCGGTTTTTCGTCTCATCCGAATGACTAGACAGCTGTCCTTGTCAGGCCCTCCGTCCTGCATCACTGACAAGGGGAAACCACGCCGGAAAATCTGGATGAACTTTCTCGGCCAATGCAGGGATCGAACACCCGACCTCCAGGCTAGCGAGCCAGCGTCTTACCCACTTAGCCACTTAGCCACCGTGATCCCCTCCTTAGTTTAAAGAGTGGATGCTAGCTACTCTCTTACTATCATATAACGTGTTTTACCGACGAAAGTAAACAAATTACTATAATACAACCGTCCCAAGAAACAAGTATATTTATTGATTCCTACAGGAATTCCCAGTATACATCATTTCAAAGCCGTCGAACCGGGAATTCCCGTTACAGGTCTCAGTATACTGTGTCAAAACGTACTTTGTATAAAATCACCGTAGTGCGTATAAAAATATATATTGATATTTTACCTGGCCGTATTTATAATAAATTGTCATGGTGACTGACATGTGTATATATACATAATATAACGTACGAGAAAGAGCTTATGGTTGGATGTAAATTTAAATGGAGAAGTAAAAGTGACGTGGGCGTATTTCTTTTATATAAACCTGTACTTTATCCCTTGTAATATTGTATTTAAAACATCATGTCCCCTAAAACATTGAAATAATAAAATGGAAATAATATAATATTACTAATGCTATATCAAAATACTGCAACAACGCGTCTTTTTTCTTTTTAAATGTACTATACTGGAATATTCATTTTCATTTTGCGGGTAAAGCCCTATAGTTTTTTGGAGAAGGCCCTATTTCTTTAGGACAAGGCCCTTTAATTATTAAACCAAACTACACAAAAAAAACGATTAAAGAAAAGGCTTCCGTGATAACAGCAATGCGATTCTATTATTTTGTTAAGAATTGGTTTGAATGTTCATGGTACAGTGACATCATTCGAAGTTCCTAGGTGAACATCATACCCACAGCCTCCTCGGCTTAGAGGCTAGGGTGAAGAGATTATTTGGAGTTCGTAGGAATCGTAGACTTAGAAAGAAGAGCGTAACGCCGAAAAAACCCAAGCTATAGGGGATAGAAAACTTATATTTAGCTTATATTTAATGTCATAGCTGTGTGTGTAGTTTCCTGTATAATAACCGTCGTAGTAGAACATCGTGATAACAACATAGTGGTACAGTGTAAATTAATCATTGGAAACAGTTTTATACACAACGTGAGGGCCAAAGTTAGTTCCTAATTGATCATAGTGTCACATCAATGCTTTTTAGAGATCTGTGACCAGGATAGTGGTTTTTAGTACCGAGACGAAGGATCAGTAGCAGCAACTGTTTTATACTGGAATAAGAATGAATTAGCATTGTGTATGGCAATAGGAGCCACGGTGGCTCAATGGGTAAGACGCTCGTATCATTAATCTGGCGGTCCAGTATTCGAGCCAGGCGTTGGTTTTAACTTGTACAATATTGTAGTTTGCGAGAGATTACCTTTTAACAAATTACACTTACCTGGACACTTTTCCTGGCTTTCTGATAGTTGACCCCTGGCTTTAGCTTTGTAACAAAGATCAGTACAATAAAAACAATCTTGTAATCCAGTGTCGTAATATTGTTCTGGCAAACAACGGTTATAGTTGACTGCTTGTCCTGGGATATTAATTGTGAGAATACAAAACACCCACATCGTCTGTGTAATAATCTGAATCATGCTCAAATATATTCCAGTACAATAACCGCAATATCTTTTTTATAAAATCGGAAATACCCACCTCATCCAAACAAGGCACCTCAGCTGCTTGATTTCAAGTTTAGACTCACTGCTTTAAAATCGGGAATGACCACCACCAACCAAACCAGAATGAAGTGGATGCGTCTAAGCCTCTCGAAGACATGTTGTAATTGTTCAGGTTAGAGGGAGAAGAAATGACAAAACGTTTATATAACTATCACAGATCACACTTGTTGTTTATATAACTATCACAGATCACACTTGTTGTTTATATAACTATCACAGATCACACTTGTTGTTTATATAACTATCACAGATCACACTTGTTGTTTATATAACTATCACAGATCACACTTGTTGTTTATATAACTATCACAGATCAAACTTGTTGTTTATATAACTATCACAGATCAAACTTGTTGTTTATATAACTATCACAGATCACACTTGTTGTTTATATAACTATCACAGATCACACTTGTTGTTTATATAACTATCACAGATCACACTTGTTGTTTATATAACTATCACAGATCACACTTGTTGTTTATATAACTATCACAGATCACACTTGTTGTTTATATAACTATAACAGATCACACTTGTTGTTTAATCCTACGAATGCTGTTATCGACTGGTTTAAGGCTGAACTCAACAATACATAAACATTAAAATATGCTCTGAAATAAAACAAAATACTGAGGGTAAAATACTATCACTACTATCTACAGTAACCAGAATTATACTAATATACTATTAAAACATCCCACACCTCCCCACAACCCTGTCAAAACCCCTAGATTTCCTACTTAGAAGACTAATGAAAACGGATATATGACATGCAGCATGCTTTGAGAGAATTCTTATCACCAAGGGTTCTTGTGTGTGTAAATGGGAGCTTGGGGTTTCGTCCCATTACGATTACACTTTTTCTTTATCGAATTCCAACTGGCAAGGATTCTTGTACGTACAAGGGACCATGTCGTTCATCCATATGTAGGTAAAATTCGGGATCGAACTAGGACCTCGCTTGTAATGAGCCAGCTACCGTGGCCCCCCTTTGATTTCAAAAATAAAAATAATTCATATACTTTCAGTATTCAATATACCAGTCGGAGCAGACAAGTAGGACGTTAAACCCCATTTCATTTGTCACATCCATAATAAGAAATACAAAACGCAATATCTACAACCTTTCTACTTCACATAGCTAGCTCGACTGTTCCCAAATCTCATTCAGATATCTGGAATAATAAATATTGTTTTAAAACAAACAATATAAATGTCTAAATATCCAGTCTCTTACCTGTTTGTGTAAATTTGCACCAACGTATCATCCAAACTGCCCCGGTTGTACGTGACAAGGAGTAGGGTCGCCTGTCCAACCTCGTGGGTTTTCTCCGGGTCCTCCGGTTTCCTCCCACTGCTACAGACCCCTATTTGTAAGCGAATTATTGAAATAAAATTAAACCATATGTTAGTCCAGAAATGACCTAGTTTGTGTCGAGTGGACGTAAAACCCAATTTCTCTCTCTCTTTCCACTTCATGACAGCTCTCTCTCTCTCTCTCTTTCTCTCTCTCTCCCAAATCTTATATCCTAAATAATAATTATTGTTCTAAAGACTAATAATATAAATGTCTCCTACCTGTTCGTGTAAATGTGTTGTATGAAGTAGAGGAACGAACGTATCATCCAGACGGGTTAGAAAACTAGCAACCAAATAAACACAACCAATCAAAAAACGTGTAGCAATATCAGCCGATAAATTCATTCAAGCGTAGCAATATCGACCGAATGAACAATTCAAGGTAACCCCTATTTTACTTAACTGCGTAAAAAGCAAACTTAAAATCAATAGGCGAGCTAAAAATATAATCAGGAATTCCCATTAATATGACATACATTATAGTAAAGAAAATCAATAGTGTTTAACGACCTGTCGAGACAATACTTCGATCATCTTGAGATTGACATGTTGGCCATTGTTTATATCGGTATTTGCAATGCTAAGCAGGAGGATTTTACCACGGTGGTGGCGTTTTAGCCCACTCTTCATCAAATTTCCTTTGTTAAGAATTATTTTTTTATTTTACGTATAGGCATTTGGACCACGGTTTTTCGTCCTATACGAACGACTAGACAATCTATTACTTCTCAGCTCCGCAAACGCCAGCCCAATTTGTTAAAGCCAGCCCAATTTTCGTCAAGGTATCTGATATGTAAATAAGGTTGGCGTGATTGTAGGTTAACGTCAGGGTAAGCATTATGGCTAGGTCCAGGGTTAGGGTTTGGATTATCGCGTGCCCTGTTTACATCTCGTGACCTATGACCAAAACTAACCAACATTCTACCTAAATTAGAATGAGAGTTATTGTGTTCCAATTAAGTCTCTACACAGACTAAGCAGAAAATGCTCATCATCAAACTTAGTAAAAGTAATGATGTTATGAAACTATACACCAAGGTTGAGACAAAAATGGATAATCGAGACTTTGTTTATTGTCATAACATCGGTAGCAATGACAATCGAGATTCCGTTCTTCCCCAAACCATGGACCGTGTATAGATGTACAGGCAACGAATCCCGTTGGTTGGATTCTCTGCCGCTCGCGCGAGACACAGCGAGATCTCAATGTCAACGGCAAATCAAGCGAAATGAATTTTGACATTGAGGGATTTTATACAGATTAATTTCTCGAACTCCTCCTTAGAATTTACGGCATTCTTATAGTTACACGGTAGTTTTTCAACCCGATAAGTATTCCTATCCGGTAGTGACGAATTTGTCCAGTTTGAAACTTTGAAATTTCCAAATGCAGCAGTTGAAAATTGTGAAATTATCGATTTCAATATTTTAGTAGTTTTTGTAAGCATTTTGGTTTTGCTTAATACTCCAAATTCCCGCATGTATGAAGGATTTTAAAATTATGAAAACAAAGTTCAGGTATAATACTGTCCTGAATGATGATTAATTGTGCAGAGTGTTTTAGTAGTTTTGTTTTTAACGAAAACGCGGCATGTTTTTTTCGGATTCACATGGGCGCGTTCGAAGTAAACAAAGACGATGTGTTGATACATTTACACCCCAATCCTCAGTTAGTAGTCTATCTATGTATGGGTTTCAAAAAAAAGAGTAGCAAGATTAATAAAAATATTATGAATTGATTTCTGTTTCTTTGCTTATTAAACATAATACTGGTAATTGCGCGAGGGGCGGTAATTTTATTTTAGTCACGATTGTCAGGTCCCTCTTTTGCCGCGGCACAGAATTCTAAAGACTTCGTGGGCGTTGCCTGTCCATCTATACACGGTCCATGCCCAAACAACTAAAACTGAGCTCCGAATAAAGTGATTTGACTGAAATTTTCAACATATTCTATATTCATTATCTATTTTTCAAATCTTATAGCTAGAACTGTCACCACTTTATCGAATGCTTAAGAAAATAAAATGCGAATATTGAATGGGACGTATCGTCTTGCTCTAGCAATTGTTTCAATGGCATTTAGTAATTGAACTGGAATATACAATTACTGGAGTACAATTACTATTTATTACTATTCTAATAATAAATCATCCTGTATAAAGACTTATCAAATAATCTTATGATCAAAAATACCTCCCCAACTTTAATTTATCCGGCTAAAACCAAACATAAATAAATTTATTAAAAGCAGAAAATAAATAAATTTATTAAAAGCAGAAAATAAATAAATGTATTCAATTTATTTTATAGATATAACAATATATCGAGGCAATATATATAATATGTAAAAACAACTTTAATTTATCAGACTAAAGCAGAACATAAATAAACTAGTTAAAAGTCAAAATAAAAATAAATTTCTATAAGTAATTTAATATCAAAAAAAAAATATTTCCGAAAATGCTTTATGCTGCTGTTTTCTTCATCAAACTCTAGTCGACTGGAAAAAAAAGAAATAAAGATTGGTTGCCATAGCAGCTAAGTCATCTGTTAATATAAAGAGAGGGACAGAAGTGGGGTTTAACCCACGAGGTTAGACAGGCGACCCTACTCCTTGTCACGTACAACCGGGGATTCGAAACCACACCAGTTGACTCAATGACGGGCCTTATGATGCAGCGCGCACGTGCTAACCATTCCGCCATCCACCCCCCCCCCCATTAATATAAAGAAAAATCTGTTTATCATTGGTAGAAATGATTCCACTACTGTGGCTGGAGCAAGACCTCATTTGACCGAGTTCTGTAGTCATTTGATGACTGGCCTATAACTCCCTTCTAAAATTTCCAATTAAACTGACCCTAAACTGTACTGCATTTAATAAACCAATTCCCATTAATATAAAGGTGAGAGGTTACCACATAAAGTAAAAAAAAAATCCAAAGGCTATTATAACATAATGACTTATGTCATAGAGGCGTCCTGCCATATTAAAATACGTGTTAGTGATTGTAACATAAACCTGTCGCTATCAATACCCGGCTGGAGATCTTGGTAGTATTCCTTATGTCATTGCGTAACTATAACTTGTTGTTGGCATGTCTTATCTAACTTTCTTTGTCTGATACACTATATTGAATGTTAAACCTTCATATGATGCTTGATACATTAGACAGGTGTCTAATGAGCTCCTTTGTCTCGAATACGTTTATAAACTCAGAACAGAAACGAATCTTCAGGCGGGTCCAGGAGGCCATGCTAGGCGGGCGCCTTGGCACGAGACGGTACGAGACGACAGCTTTTGGAGTTAGCACACTCATGCTAAGCCAAGCTAATTAAGTCATGACTCCTTCCATATAGTTAGTTCTACGGTCGTTTACATCACGATGTTTGTACCTAATATTGTAAGAAGCAGAATAAAACTATTATTAGATGTATATACCAGTGTTGTCATCAAAGAACCCGATTTAAGAACCAATACTGTCACATATTAATTGGCGCCGCTGACCAGAGCAACGTTTGAAGTCCACCACTAGAAGACCACAGGCCACAGATATTAGTCTACACGGGTAAGTCTTTTTCTAATCCTACCATGGCCGGTTAATAATGACATTGTGCTATAATGTATTATAATTTAACTGGGAAATCAGCAGTTTATCATCACGCTTTATTAAATATCATGGTGTAGTTACTTAATTTAATATAACGTTCAAGCTAGTAGTGGAACAGTCCTTAACTATTTGTAGGAAAATGACTAAAACAAAATTGTATATATATTGTTTGTTTTACAATGGGTCATGTTGTTTTTAAAAGATTATAAATTATAATTGTTTGTTTTGAACACATATTTTGGCATTTAAAATTAGTATTAATAGGTTAATATCGAAAAGTAAAATGTTTTGTGATTGTTTAACTCGAATTGGGTTAACAGTATCGTAATTTGAAATTTAACCCAATAACATTCACACAGTATTACCGCGTTTATCTCTAAGGTTTTTTATTTGTTTTGTCTATACGTGTATATTACCCCAAGTGTTAATGGGATGGCCCGATATTTACGGGAAAGATTTTATTCGTGTTTAACGTAGTACCCCAAATGTTAATGGGATGACCCGATATGTACGGGAGAGATTTTTTTTATTATTTTTATTTTGTGATACCCCAATAATATAGATTGGGAGGTCCCGATATGTTACGGGAAAAGGTTTATGTGAAACCCCAGTCAGGTGGGATTGGTTTAACCCCAGGAGAGGGTCGTGCTCAGAATTAGGAGCGAACGTATTGTCTTGTTTTGTGTTGTGTTTCAAAAATTATAGAGATAAACCGTTATATTAATGTTGATAAGTTCTTTCAAAATATCTTATTGAAGATTGGTAAAATGTGTTCAGAAAAAAACAAAACAATATGACATCCTAATTTCAATTCTATCCATGTAAATAATAATGTAAATATCGTTAGATAGCTAATTTAAGTCTGTTCCACTTGCTAATTTGATGACCTATTAATTAAGTTCACTCCATGATATATATGATAAGCAGATGATAAAACTTCGGCACGGGTGGCAGTTAATACTCTTCATATGCACATGTCATAACACGCCGTTTTGCCAGACGGTATGGAAAATGAAAAGACTACCGGTCAATAAGAAGAGCTGAACTAAACGGAGCAGGGAATATTCTGACCCCTCAACATTACTGGAACGAGGAAGGGCATCATATGTACCCCACCCCTACAGTTGGCTACGACAGTGCAGTAGCGGTCTAAGAAGATAATTACAGTAGTTTGTGTTCGCGATTCCACCAAATAATCGGTCTAAGAAGATAATTAGAGTAGTTTGTGTTCGCGATTCCACCATTTATGTGAATAATAAGAGTAGTCTGTGTTTGTGATTCCAGGATCTCGTTTGTTTTTTTTTTCATTGACTCGCGTGTGTGACCGATTGTGTGTGTATAACTTTTAAGTTCGTGTGTTTTTCATTGACCTTAATAAGAGTAGTAATTATCGACTCCATAGGTATCTAATTTTGTAATAGTCTTTAAAAGTTATTTCATATAATTCATAACTTTATTCAAACAAAGAGAGGTATATAACATAATGACTTATGTCATAGAGGCGTCCTGCCATATTAAAATACGTGTTAGTGATTGTAACATAAACCTGTCGCTATCAATACCCGGCTGGAGATCTTGGTAGTATTCCTTATGTCATTGCGTAACTATAACTTGTTGTTGGCATGTCTTATCTAACTTTCTTTGTCTGATAAACTATATTGAATGTTAAACCTTCATATGATGCTTGATACATTAGACAGGTGTCTAATGAGCTCCTTTGTCTCGAATACGTTTATAAACTCAGAACAGAAACGAATCTTCAGGCGGGTCCAGGAGGCCATGCTAGGCGGGCGCCTTGGCACGAGACGGTACGAGACGACAGCTTTTGGAGTTAGCACACTCATGCTAAGCCAAGCTAATTAAGTCATGACTCCTTCCATATAGTTAGTTCTACGGTCGTTTACATCACGATGTTTGTACCTAATATTGTAAGAAGCAGAATAAAACTATTATTAGATGTATATACCAGTGTTGTCATCAAAGAACCCGATTTAAGAACCAATACTGTCACACTATGCGATATTTCTTTTGTTTTCAAAATAGCTGCCAAACCAGAATTAGAGCACGCGCATGATTTAACGTCACCTCGAAAATGTAGAATGAACAAAGATCACGTTTACAGATTTGCGTGCACGAAACGTGGTCCTTGACAGTTGAAATTCGATACTACAGCAGACAGTAGTGCCGCTGTCCGGGCAAAATTTCCCTCAGCTCACTGAATGGCGTATACCTGTCTTCATTAGCTCAGTGGGAGCAGAACAGTCGGACGTTAAACCCTATTTTATTTTATTTCTTGTACAGTGATAGAAGAGTTATTTATGTAATGACGGACGGCGAGTATGCTGTCTGATTAAAACCCATATTCTATTTCGTTTCGTTTTTTATGGTTCAAAATTTCGTTTTACTTGTCTTTACTACACTAGGATCTGGAAAAGTTGTTATAATTGACGTGTTCTGAATGATGTGAAGGATTAGCCAACGACACGGTCTCTTACGACGAGTTCTTGACCTTTTGATGCACGGAACTGTGGGTAAACCACTAGAAACGACAACGCTGCTCGTTTGACCTCTGACGTGAACTCCCACTATAACTTGCCAGATCTTCATGTAGTGTAGGCCATCGACAGTATAAAAAAACGAAACGAAATATAGATCTGTATTTTAATCAAATTGGCGAGTAAATGGTGCTTACCGATATAAGTAATCTAGAACTTGACGGTGGTTGAGTGTCTTGAATACCACCTGTAAATACAAAAAAAAAAGGTTGCCAGGTAATAAAACAAAGCAAATCATTTCACTGACATTTTGTTTACGTTATCTATTTTAAGTTGATTGATTAATCAATGTCTGACGTCATAGGGTCAAAAGCCGCTCGCTTGTTTACGTTATATAACCCAATAAGCATCACTTGGACACTAAAATAGGAAATGAAATGAGGTTTAACGTCCTACTGTTCTGTTCCGACTCGACTAATGACGACAACACTACAATATAAATATTGGCACACAAAATAATGGTTCAATTACGTCTAGTATTTACCGAGATAATATGTTGAATTAAAATTACATCGATCTTTACCGCTCTAAATGTAAGAAGCCTGCCGCCATTGTGCTGTCCGAGAATATGTATTGGCACTCGGCAAACTTTGGCAGACTCCAGTACCCTACATCTAGCCTCGGCCATTGAAACTACTTTCAAGTTCCCGGATTGCCAACGGCGTTGCCGATGACGACGCCTTTGGAGAATGTTTTATCATACAAATATTTTCAAATCTGAAGCTGGTTTTCTCCCAAGTTTATCCGATTTTCTTTAGACAAGGACAAGTTTGCAGTGAAAATTCTACAGACTCTTGCGCTGGCAAGGGGCAATGTATAGTTGTTCGTACCGAGGCCCCTTGCACATATTAGCGTGCACGTAATAGATCCCTTGACAGTTGTAATTCGATATAAGAGTAGGCCGTAGTGCCGCTGGCCGGGCAAAATTTCCCTCTTAACACACTGTACCCCTTCATTAGCCCAGTTGGAGCATAACTAAATTGTGTACTGTTTGACTGGCAGTTTTGTTGAGGGCAGCCCGGTATATTTGAATTTTCTTGATCTAATTGGTCTAGATTTCGTTGTTCTAATAATTCGTGTTGTCCTGTAAAAAGATAAGACACCATTAATATGAATCTGTACGTATGTGTCTTCCGCAGAAGACATAAATTAAAATGGTTCTCTATTTTAATAAAAAAAAAAGTCAGTGCATTTAGAAACCCAAAGGGCTTAACGTCTACTCGACACACACTAGGTCATTCGGGACTAACACATGGTTCAATGTTTTATTTCAATAATTCGCTTGCGTGTAGGGGTCTTTAGCAGTGGGAGGAAACCGGAGGACCCGGGGAAAACTCAGTTGGAGCAGAACAGTAGGACGTTAAACCCCATTTTATATGATTTATTAAAACAAAATTGTGTACTGTTTGACTGGCAGTTTTGTTGAGGGCAGCCCGGTATATTTGGATTTTCTTGATCTAATTGGTCTGGATTTCGTTGTTTTAATAATTCGTGTTGTCCTGTAAAAAGTTAAGACACCATTTATATGAATCTGTACGTATGTATCTTCCGCAAAAGTCAGTGCATTTAGAAACCCATAGGGCTTAACGTCTACTCGACACACACTAGGTCATTCGGGACTAACACATGGTTCAATTTTATTTCAATAATTCGCTTGCGCGTAGGGGCCTTTAGCAGTGGAAGGAAACCGGAGGACCCGGAAAAAATCCACGAGATTGTTGATATTTTAAATATTTAATGAATGTTTAAAATGGGCTTAACGTCCTACTCATATCGGGCTAATGGTTTTGTTTATATACTGATAGCCTTTCATGGGTTTATTTGTAATTCTCAACCTCATTTATGTGTCGGTGGGAGGGTAAAGGGTGGGACGGGGGGGGGGGGCGATCCCAGTGTTGATCGAGATAGTTCTTCGGTGTTGTTTCAAGCTTGTCAGAAGTGAAGACTAGCGTATAGTTGTTCGAACTGGACGACAAACAGAGGTTGCTGCGTGCACGTAAAACATCCCTTGGAAGTTGGAATTGCGGCTGTTGGGGCAAAATTTCCATAGCACACTGTATGACGTATGCCCGTCGTCATTAGCCCAATCGAAGAAGAACAGTAGGACGTTAAATCTCATTTCATTTGATTTGTTGGTAATAACTAACCTTTACCACCGTCACGTGATCGTTTGATCCACCAGTATATCAGTAGTATTATAATCACAGCAACAAAGATAACAGCTCCAGATATTATCAGTCCTGAAACAAAACAAAAAAAATAATGTTTGTTTTCTTTTCTTGTTTTATGGCGGGATGGGCGACTTTCTTGTTTTATGGCAGGGATGACGGTCAGTATGGGCGGCCTTCGTGTCGTAAGTTATATCTTAGCGTTATCATTAACCAGCATTTCATCAGGAAAAGTTTTTTTTTTTTTTTTTTTTTTTTTTTTTTTTTTTTTTTGGGGGGGGGGGGTGTCTCCTAGGATATATTTGCCTGTGATATCACCCTACATAGCACCGGACGTTAACCCCTACGAACGAACGATTAAAGTCGCTTGAGGTTAAAGTATGACTGGTTGATAGGGCCTACATAGAATTGTAGACTCTGTCAATATGTATATATGTATGTATGAGTATAGGAATGAAATGAAAAATCTTTTACGTGCACGCCAAGGTTACACAGGACCTGGGGGTTTGTCCAATCCGAACGACTATACGTTATCCCTCTGTCCTGCACCACTGACAAGGAGGAACCACACCGGAAATTCCCGATGAACTTTATAGGCCAATACCGGGATCGAACCCGGGACCGCCAGGTTAGCGTGTCAACGTCTTACTCACAGATCCACTGCGCCTCCAAATTGGTTAAATGGAGAGAAATGCTATAAATAGAAGGGACTAAAGATATACCTATTCTAATCCATATATGGCTGGTGTCAGGAGATAATTTGGTGGCTGTGTCATTTGATCTGGTTATACTCGTAGTTGTTGATGGTGATGATGACTCAACATAACCTGAAATATCAAATAAACATATTCAAAATACAGATGTGACGTCATCCTTTGATGTTGGCGTATACCATTATTTCACATGACAATGTGCCAATCGTATATTATTTATACTAAATATTGGACCCATATGACGTATTTCATGGAAGTGCCCGTGCTGGATAGTGTTTGTATGTTAAGTTGTGTAAGGTCTCATATGAGGTCTCACTAATTTGGTGCTAGGTTGGATATTATCGTATTCGATTGTCGACCATATATATAATAAAATCTATAAAATGTATTTAACCAAATCTATTTATTTTTCACTAATAATTTAATTAATTTTATATAGTCGGTGGTAACAAGGAATATATCATTAAGCATTTGGTCGCCGGTAACAAGTATTTGGTCGGCGGTAATTATATTGCGGTCGAAAGTCATTACAGTGCGGTCGGCGGTAAAAAGTATTTGGTCGGCGGTAAAAGTATTGGTCGGCGGTAGTCGGCGGTGGTCGGCGGTAAAAAGTACCACCCTAGTATATAGATATAGCTCTCGTGCAGTATCAATATATTACTTAAAGGTCACCGGAAAAGGTTCATAATCTTTTTTGAATGACGCAAGTAATTATGTCAACATATCCTTTCAATAAGTATAACCCGAACCCGAATGTCAATATTACCTGCAACAGGTAAATTTCAACATTAGTAATTTCCGCCGTTCTCCGTAGGTAGTCGTAACTTTCCGTCAAAAGCAATCTGTGACGTCATTTTAGTCCTTCTGCACATAGAAATATAGACTAGAATATGAGCAGAAGGACTAAAATGACGTCACAGATTGTTTATTTACAGAAAGTTACGACTACCCACGGAGAATGGCGGAAATTACTTATACTTATGGAAAGGATATGTTGACATAATTACTTGCATTATTTAAAAAAACATTGATGCTTTTCCTTTGACCTTTTATGTCTCGCACTCGATAATTAAACTACACATATTACATGTGGATTCACCCGAGCGTACATTGGGCGATTGTGTTCTTTTATGTGAAATATATTAAGTCGTCGATATACAAGACAATATAATATCACTGAAATGGACGTTAAACCCTTTCGCTTTAATATTTCAAATAAATTTTCAGCCCAATGGGTGGCACTTTCAGGTGCTGCTGTAGACATATTCCCCAACAGCTTCCGGTCTGATGACCATATTATTTAGTTATTAGCTCTTGGGTTATCTGTTCTCTTCTGATCATAGAACGTGTTACGTCACATGGGGTATCGACCATAGTACAAAAATTACCAGAAGACCACAGATACGTTATGGGAGTTACCGACTATTGTAAACAAGTTCCCAGAAGACCACAGATACGTTATGGGGGTTACCGACGATTGTAAACAAGTTACCAGAAGACCACAGATACGTTATGGGAGTTACCGACGATTGTAAACAAGTTACCAGGGCCCGGTTCCTAGAAAATTCTTAAAGTAAGCACAATGTCATGCTTCACTTTTTCTTACGTAAGAATCTTTGTAAAATGCTGTCTCTTGAAAATTCTCAAGATCATTCTTGCGTAAGCACAAGTGAAGCACTTACTAATAGAACTGTACTAGATACGATCTATGATGGCATTAACTTCCCGGCAAATGGTCGATTTAAATGCGTTTGGCATGTTCCCTATACATGTACACGTATAAAATGTGCCCAAGCTAAAAAAAAAAGTGCAAGCACATGCAAAGAGGCTGAATAAATGTGAGAGCGTCTGATCTTATTTAAATTAGTAGCCCGTGTGTTTGTGTTGTTTACTAATTTGCAAATAAATAAAATGGTTTCTGGGTAGACGCAAAATTTTCCATAGCCTTCTTTTCGAGAATATGTTTCTAAAGGATTTTCCCCGTCTTTCAATTGTCTTTTTGGTATCAAAAGATGTAGGAAATGCCGTCGAATATCTCTAGACTCTATGGTCAGAAGATAACTTGTTTAAAGCAGAAACAGACTTAAGGTTGGTAAGCAAGCCTTACTTGGGTCTTGTTCTTAGATTGGCAATATTTAAGAACAAAGTTGTGCTTAAGTTTTTTCTTGGAACACATAAGAACGTGCTTGTGCTTACCCTGAAGTCTACTTAAAATCTAAGCACTAAGAATGTTCTGAAGAATTTTCTGGGAACACAAAATAAGCTAAGTTTACTTAAATCTCCCAAACAGAGTTGTCTTCCCTTGCAGACCAAACTATCTCTGTTAACGGCTCATTTGACTACGCCACCAAGATTATTGGTGTTGATGGACAATGATAAACAATACGATTTAAAACAAATAAATGATAATATATTTAATACTATTACATATTTAAATAGAAATGTGGTCACATGTCGCCGTGCTAATTTTAGAATATAATACACGTGGATCTGTTTACCCCTATAATGCGATCGTAAGGTCTAATACATTTACAAACGAAACATGCAAAATTAGACTGTTTTCTTTCGGAGGGGTAATAATTGATGACATTTTCCAAAAAATTGTCTAAAACTGATCAAGTGTTTATAACGCAAGGAACTTTTCTGACAGATGTCATTTTCATCAAGTAGTTAATCACGTGACCAATGACCTCTAGGTCAACCAGTGTAGTGAGTCGAATGCTGGATAGCGAGACTTGTGTAGAGAGTGATATTTATCGAATCCTACGGGAATTCCCAGTGATCGTAGATTCGGGAATTCCCAATAGCGGTTACCGTTTACCGTTTCATATTGTGAAATCAATTTGTACAGGTGCGCACCTTGTACAGGTGTATGTCTATACAGGTATTATATCTGATGTCATTTCTAATTCGTTGTCATGGTAATCTATTATACTGATGTGGAAAGATTATGATTGATATATATTTTAATTTCTTGATATTGTCGAGCTCCGTCCGCTTCAGGGTTGTAGGAAAAGGGGGAATCACGGTGGCTAAGTGGGTAAGACGCTGGCTCGCTAGCCGGGAGGTCGGGCAATCCCTGCATTGGTCGAGAAAGTTCATCCAGATTTCCCGGCGTGGTTCCCCCTTGTCAGGGATGCAGGACGGAGGGCCTGACAAGGACAGCTATATAGTCGTTTGGATGGGACGAAAGACCCATGCAGGTATCGTGTACACATTGGCGTGCACGTAAAAGATCCCTTGATAGTTGGGATTCCATATAAGAGTAGGCCGTAGTGCCGCTGTCCGGGCAAAATTTCCCTTATAACACACTGTATGGCGTATGCCCGTCTCCATTAGCCCGGTTCGGAGCAGAACAGTAGGACGTTAAACCCAATTTCATTTGTAGGAAAAGGCCTAATAGAATAAGTCTGTCATTGAGTGTGTCAAGGAGTAGAGTCGCCTGTCTAACTGGTTTCCTCCCACAGCTGAAAGCCCCATACGCGCAAGCAAATTACAGAATTAAAATTGAACCGTATGTTAGTCCCGATATGACCTGATTTGTTTCGAGTGGATGTTACACCCCCTCTCTGTCCCTGTCTGTCTGTCTCTCTCTCTCTCTCTCTCTCTCTCACACACACACACACACACCCGATCCCCATGGCAATTTTATCAAATTAAAAAAACATACACATACCTGGACACTTGTCCTGACATTCTGATACTTGATTTCTGGCTTCAGCTTTGTAACAAAGCTCAGTACAATAAAAACATTCCCGTAATCCACTGTTATAATATTGATCCGCTGAACAAGGATTGGCTTCATGTCCTTGGATATTAATTATCAGAATACAAACCAGCCATATTATAAGTTCAATAATCTGATCCATGCTCCAACTTCTAAAAGTAAAAATTAAACGTTTCGTAATGTCTATTTATAGAATAGGGAAATAACCCCTTTAGATAGGAGTGTCTCAGTCGCTAGAAGACAAGTTTAAACTAGCTGCTGTAAAGGTTATGATGAAATGAAATAACAACACGTGTATATGATTATCACATGTAGGAAAATGAAATGAAATGAAATGGGGTTTAACGTCATATTGTGTTGCTCCTAAACTGGGCTAATGAAGACGGGCATACGCCATACAGTGTGCTATGAGGGAAATTTTGCCCGGGCAGCGGCATTATCGCCTACTCTTATATCGAATTCCAACTGCCAAGGGATCTTTTACGTGCATTCCAATGTATACACCGGATCTCGGTTTTTCGTCCCATCCGAACGACTAGACAGCTGTCCTCGTCAGGCCCCCCCGTCTTGCATCACTGACAAGGGGGAACTAGGACGGACACATGTAGGAATAAAGAATAAATATACTAGCATTACAATCTACAGTAACCAGAATTAAAACACCCCACACCTCCCCACCACCCTGCCAAAATCCCTAGATGGGTATATGACATCGAATTCTGACTGCCAAAGGTTCTTGTGGGTGTACATAAGACCTTGGGCTTTCGTTCAGTTACGACAACACGTTTTCCTTATTCATGATACAACTGACAAGGATTCTTTTACGTGCACGCCAAATTTAGGATCGAACCAGTGATCTCACGTGTAATGAGCCAGCGTCCTTCTCACTGATCTTCCGTGATCCCCTTTGACTTCAAAAGTAAAACAATTCATGTACCTCCAGTCTTCATTAGCCCAGTCGGTGTAGACAAGTAGGACGCTAAACCCCATTTGTCACATCCATAATAAGACATACAAAACGCAATATCTACAACCGTTCTACTTCACATACCTAGCGTGACTGTGCCCAAATCTCATTCAGATATCTTGAATAATAAATATTGTTTTAAAAACAAAATATAAATGTCTCTTACCTGTTTGTGTAAATGTGCTGTGTGAAGTAAGAAGAACCAACGTATCATCCAGACGGGTTTGGGAGAAGAGAGAGGTCATTTGCTCGAGTATCCGGGTTGTTTAATCGGGTGATAAGGTAACCCTATTTTACTTTTTAACTGTAAAAGAAACGCTCGGTTAAAAGTATTTTAATCGGTTATTCCCGTTCATGTAATTCGCGTGTTTGATCCCTGCATTGGCCGAGAAAGTTCATCGGAATTTTCCGACGTGCTTTCCCCTTCCAGCTGTCTAGTCATTCGGATGATATGAAAAAACAAGGCCCCGTGTGTACTTTGGCGTGCTCGTAAAAGATCCCTTCGACGAAAGCAGGGGACTATTAAAATGGGTTCGTCCGTCTGTCTGTCTGTCTGTCTGTCCGTCTGTCTGTCCATCACACTTTTTGGGACACAATAACTCTCTTCCTAATTGAGCTAGAATGTTCAAACTTGGTGTATGTGTTTATTAGGTCAATGCCTTGATGGAGTTCGAAGATGAGCATTTTCCGCTTAAGGTAAGCAGAGATAAGCAATTTGATTGGTTGATGCTTTGGGACACGATAACTCTCTTCCTAATTGGGCTAGAATGTTCAAACTGCAGAGATAAGCAATTTGATTGGTTGATGCTTTGGGACACGATAACTTTAGTTCTAATTAAGTGAGATTGATGAAACTTGGTGTATAGTTTCATTACAGTAATACCTTGACTAAGTTTGATAATGAGCATTTTCTGCTCAGGGTAAGCAGAGCGATACGCAATTTGATTGGTCGAGACTTTGGAAAACAATAACTCTCCTACTTTGATTGTTAGACTATAAGTAAAGATATACTGTTTGATTGTTCAATACTTTGTAAAAGATAATTTGTGATAAATTTATATGTGTCCTCTAATTATTTTCCTATTTCGGCGGGGGACATCAGCCTCACTGTTGGCTTGTTCATTTCACTTTATTTCTATTCATATCAGATACACTATGACAGTCGTCAAATCTCTACAAAAAAAGAGATCTACACACTTTCCTTAAAAACAACGAAGTAGTAAAGAAAAGTTTACGTCCTGTCGAGACAATACTTTGATCGTCTTGAGATTGATGTATCAATATTGTTTCTTTTATCGCCATTAGCAATGCTCAAGAGGAGGATTTTTTCAGGGTGGTGCACGTTTTCGCCTACTCAAATTCCAATTGTATACACAGGTGGACCTCGGTTTTCGTCCTATACGAACGATAAGACAGCCTATTACTTCTCATCTGCGGAGACGCCGCTCCAGACAAGGGGGGAGGGGTCGTAGTCGAGTCGTCAGGGCATTGGACTCGCGACTTGAAGGCCCCGGGTTCGAATATCATATCGGCTACCGCCGATCGCATTACGTACCTTCTATGGTATTCTTACAAAGATGTACGACACAAATTAGGTCATTTCGGGACTAACATATTGTTAAATTTTATTTCTTTAATTAGCTAGCGCTTCGGGCTCCTTCGCACTTGTCGTGGCGGGGGGGGGGGGGGCGCAGGTTATACTACTCCTCGTCACGTGCAAGCGATGATTCGACTCAATGACAGGCCATTCACTTGAATTGATATTTGTTCTTTATTTATTGCAATGCCTGTTTAATTTGTCTTGTCCGCAGGTTTAGTTTTATGTGTAGTGCGAATCTCACTGTGGACCTTTAAATCGCACTTAGTAGTGACAAATATATGCCCACACTCGCCATTTTACTTTCATGCACGTAATGATGGCGATACACATGATCATTTAACAGGACGATTCCTTAAAGAAGCTAAATCGCTAACATTTGGGACCTAGAAATTGACACAAGTGAGTCGAAACTCATATAATACTGTAATATGAATTTATATAAACCAATTTACATTCAATCGTTTCCGTTTTTACTCTAATTTCAAATCAGTTATGTTCCGTGAAATAAGCCAGCAGTCTCAATCGAATGCAAATTCCTAGCGTCTGGTTATTCCAGTCTACACACGCCGTTTGGTTTTGTGCAATATGTCTAGCCTCGTTCCTCGAGTCTCTTGCCAGAACTGGGGCTGAAACGCATTATGGTACACGATTCGTGTACCAATGGTAAAATATTTATTTTGTCTTAAATATTGGATATCAGAAGCCCATCGTTTCCCGATAAGATCACAGCATCAGTGTTGTTTTAAATTGACAAATAATTCGTGTTTTCAATGTTGAAGATTTTGGATGATTTGAGATAGAGACTTAGCTACTTTAAATGGACTATTTTACACAGCGGAAGTCTTATATAGTGAACAACCTTTACCCTGCTGCGCCCAAATCATTGACCAATCTAAACTATCGCTGCACGTAAAATCGAGGTTAGCAAGCCAACATCTTACTCACTGAGCCACCGCGGCTCCCCCAAAAAACAAAGGTGAGAGAGAGAGAGGGAGAGAGAGAGAGAGAGAGAGAGAGAGATGAGGTTTAACGTCCACTCGACACAAACTAGGTCACTTCGGGACTAACATATGGTTGAATTTTATTTCAATAATTCGCTTGCGTGTAGGGGTCTTTAGCAGTGGGACGAAACCGGAGGACCCCGAGAAAACCCACGAGGTTTGACACGCTACCCTATTCCTTGTCACGTACAACCATGGATTTGAAACCACGCCAGTTTACTCAATGACAGACCTTATGGTACAACGCGCTCGCGCTAAACATCCGGACATCCACCATCCAGTGTTTTATTGAAATAAATATTTTTATATAATTCAATTTAATGTTGATTAACTCCAAACCAATAAATGCCGTATACAAACAAATATAGCACCGTTTTCTAAATTAGAGATATAAAAGACATTATTTTCACCACAAACAAATCTTAACTTGAATCGGATTTTTCGGCTAATACAAGAAATAGGATAGGTTGCCAGGCAACAAAATATACACCAACTGCAAGTATATAGTCTGAGCAGTCGACAAGGGGTGTTAGATATTTATTCTTTTGTAGGTAATAGGAGCATTTAGGAGGCACTGATATTAATTTCATACAGATAAAATGATAGGTCGGTTGTCGCTAGAGCGTTCACGGGGGGGTCTGCAGAGTGAAATTCAACACGCGTCTTCGTGTTACTAATCTAAATAATGCATAGGCATTTCATATCAATAGAACGATAACTTTGTCGATAGAGCGTTCACTGGGCTCAACAAATGAAACAAGGGCCATAACTCTAAATAGTCAATAGGCTTCTTCGTTTAACTAATTTAAACAATGCATATAAATATACAGATCTGATGATAACTTTTCTGGATAGAGCAGTCGTAGGGTTCAACAACACGAAACAAGGGCCATAACTGTAAATTGCTGAAATTCAATAGATTTCTTCGTGTTACTCATCTAAATAACGAATATAAATTTAATACAGGTCGAATGATAGATTTAGCCAAAAAGGTTAAAAAAAAGGTGAAACAAGGGCAATAAATCGAGAAATAATTACCGGAAATGTTTTAAATTAAACCACATATAAATTTCAAAGACAACAGATAATAAATGTAGTCTCTTAGAGTGTTCACACAGTATTGTGGACCACAGACGGACGAACGGAAAGAGAAGATGCAATATACTACCACATTTCCATGGGAATGTTTAAAAGTATAACAACTTGAAAATATAATAATTGTAATTAAAAATATTATACCTATATAAAATACACGCGCATATTAATATAATATAGTGAATAAAATAAAACGTAGTGTTATCCTAATAAAACAACCTGATAATCTGAAATACGATCACGGAACAATGATACAACTTGGTAATAATGAAAAGAACCGCTGCCAGAAATATCATAATGGATATAACGAGTCAGTTGGGGAAGATAATCTTGCAAAATTTCATGCTTTGGTGTGTAACTGCCTGAAGACCATTGACACTCAAATATGTTTAAAATGTCCACGTGGGTATACGCCCATACCCAGATACATGCCCTTGTGGCCACTAGTACTAGGGAAGAACAAAATTCGTAAAATGAGTTCCGTAATCCCAATTAAGCAAATCTAGCAAAGCTTTCATAATTTCGCCCGATTTTCCGTGTCCTTTAAAGATGCATTGTGTAAGAGCTAAATCTGCCTAATGCGGATCTTCTTCCGGTATCAAATTCACATTACAAGACCATAGACAACACTCTAAACCATCGGATGGTTGTGATTTTGAATGAATTGTATCTCGAACGCCAGTTAATAATGTAATTTATCCTGAAAACGGTAGCAATGAAATCCAGACGGTGCTATTCTTCAAACAGTCATAACTTCGCACAGGTTGAATAAATTTGACTGAAATGTTCAATATATTCCTTTTTCATTATCCGATTTAAATTTATATCGAAACTTTCAGTCCTTTATCTAAATCTTACATTTGCGCTTATTTAAGTAAAAATCCGGTAACTAATAAAATACGAAATATTAAAGGAAAGAAAAGAAGGATCGTATTGTATTCCTTTGTCAACCCATCACACGTCACAAGTTATAGCCTAGCTAATACGGCTGATATTTGAATTTCAAGAGACTGAGTCAAACTGGACACCGAATAAATCACGACACCCTATGGCTAACATACACAGCAAGCGAATCAGCAAATTGCTAAACTAATTCAATCAATAGAAATCCTCAGTCGATCAGAGTGTTTTCTTTCAACGTTCTGAAATAAAAAACATAAAAAGGGATGAAAGATAAAATGCCTTTCTTTTCTATATATTATAATATTTTTAACAAGCGATTGGCATGCAAGGTATCCTACATTTTACAAGAGATGGACAGTGCGGCTCATTCTATCCTAGATCATTCCATTACGAACATGATGGAATTCCATTGAGAGATTATTTTATTACATTCAAAACATGATGGAACTCCATTGGGATATTAATTTTATTACATCACGAACATGATGGAATTCCATTGAGCGATTATTTTATTACATCACAAACATGATGGAATTCTTGAGAAATTATTTTCATTACAAACGTTGTGGAATTCAATTGACGGAGCATTTCGTTCTCAGTGGTGGGAATTACCTTTGAGAGAGTATTTCATTCGCAATGGTGGGAATTACCATTGATAGAGTTTTTCATTCGCAATGGTGGGAATTACCATTGAGAAGGTATTTCATTCTCAATGATGGGAAATACAATTGAGAGAGTATTTTATTCTCAATGGTGAGAATTACCACAGAGGGTGCATTTCATTCTCAGTGGTGGGGATTACCATTGAGAAGGTATTTCACTGAGTTGAGACAATCATTTTATTACAAATTTTTATTTTAAAGAATGCAAAAAAAGTGAAACAAATGAAATAAAAAAAATAAAAAAATAGAATAAAAGAAAAACAAACCCTGTTCTATGAATGAATAGCTGTCTTCTTGTGTCAAGGATGAGACACGTGAGGAGTAAACTGATAACCGACATCATGCCTAAATTCACCATAATAACTGCCACACCCATTCCTTAAACAAAAATTATCCTAATCAGTTACACAAGAAGAGAGAGAGAGAGAGAGAGAGAGAGAGAGAGAGAGAGAGAATTAAACTGTGTTAGGCGTTCTGAAGCCTTCTACTACCGCCACCCCACCAACCCTCTCCTCTCCCCTCAAAAAGACGCCTTGGCGGATCGAGTCCACCAGCAGATCCCATTCTAGGAATGTCAATGCGTCCAGGGTGATAATGAGACTTACAATTAGTCTGTTCCGATTTGAAGTAGGGTACAACTCTTGCTGGTTTCCGATTGGTTAATTCCGGTTTCCGATCGGTTATTTCCGGTTTCCGATCCATCCAACCACGTCACCCAGGTCTAGATACACTGTTGAGTCAAGAGAGAATAATGGAGCTAACAAGTACCTACCCGTGACATGATCTTGCAGGCGGCTACAGTGATTATCTCTGTTATTTCTGGTTTCCGACCTGTTCTTGGCTGGTAGTCGAGATGGTGTCGTTGTTAATCGTGAATTCATATAGTCTGAAAATAAAGATAAAAATTAACAGTTTGTGGCATAGATAGACTGTGGCTTGGGCGTTGTGACTTCCGTTCAGGGAAGAAACCAATATGGCTGTAATCTGTGGGACAGTTTTGTGAGTTTTGGAATAACAGAAAATCAATTCTACTTCTACAAAACTGACAAGCTGTGTCCGAAAGAAATATTTGAAGGTATGTAAGTAAGTTTTTATCAATACAATGAGTTTTCAGTAAATATTTCGTAGATTTAATATTTTATCGTCAGGCTTAAATAGTTGGAACGGTAACGGTTGTATGTATTATAATTTATAAAACTTTATTTGTTTTATCCCGGCAAAATATTTCATAGAACCTAATGAAAAGTAAATAATTTTCGGAAAAATTTAAATAAATAATAATTAATGTTAAACTGACCTCATGTCTACAATATTTAGTCATGTTTAGCAGTATTCGTCACCGTTTCTTTATTTAAAACGGAAATTGCAAATTTTCAAGTTATATTTTTAAAATGTATTAAAATATTAATAAAGCCTTAAAATAGATGGTATCCATAAACAGTCCTACCTTGTTAAAGAATAATCCTATTAATCCTATAATTCGCTATTGCCAGCTGAGAAATTGGCAAAAATATCATTTTTAACTTCAAATTCCAACGTTGGAAAATGGCTGCCCCATGTTGTCAATAGCAAAACTGGGGAGGTAATTGTGTTGTTATTTCCTGTGTCATAGATTTTTAAGGGTGGGAAATAATGCCCATGATCGTATAATAGTGATTTGATAACCTATTGAGCAAAAGACATAGAAATAATTATGTTTTGACTTTCTTAGAAAAATTTGAAATTCTCGCTTTAGCAAGTGGGGGGGATTGGCTGGCCGAATGGTTCGCAAGTGCCCGTTTTATCACAAGGTCTGCCATTGAGTCAACTGGCGTGGTTTCGATTCCCCGGTTGTACGTGATAAGGAGTAGGGTGACATGTCCAACCTCGTGGGTTTTCTCTGGGTCCTTTGGTTTCCTCCCACTGCTAATGACTCCTATTGAAATAAAATTGAACCACGTGTAAGTCCCGAAATGACCTAGTTTGTGTCGAGTAGACGTTAAACCCGATTGTTATCATTTTTACAAATTTATTTTTTGGTTCGAGTCTGCCTATAATTTTAATAAGCTATCAGGCCTAACTGGATCAGATTCTAACCGTGATATTGGTTATGTAATGTTTTTGACTAACTATGGGAAAGTATGAAAGTTTTCTGATGGACTGAATGAAAACTGTATACATAATCTGAACGATTGTTTTATGGGAGATTAGATAACGAGCTGGCAGTTCTTACTATAATAGTTAAAAATTAGATAATGTAAATAGAATATGCTGAAAATTTCAGTCAAATTGATCCAATTTGAACCTACAATTTAGCCATTGAATTTGGAGTCTAGTCTCAATCATCATTACAAATGTCGGTACGATAAAATATATAGTCTCGATTATCCATTTCTTGATTTAATCAGGAATTATGGTCTAGATAATTTAATTAATGTCTAATTAATAATTTAGATAACATTTAAGAACTAAAGAAAGACCTGCAATGGGCAGATTTAGCTCTTGCATAATGTATGTTTAATATTGAGATTTTTTTTTTTGAAAATCTTTTCAATTTCGTCTAAAAGCCTACGTGTGAAAAATGTGTACACAACCATCACACCAAAAATTGTTTTTCTTGGAAAGACATACGAAGGGGTATAAAATAAACAAAAAATAAACAAATAGAGTTTACATCTTTACGGTGTTAGATTCAAAATTCCCCCACGAAATCAGTGTTTATATAATTTTTAAAAATAAAAAAACTGAAGTCAAAAAATATTTCATATACTTAGAAAAGTTGTTAGAAAATTTCCAGCATCTATCTTAATTACAACTGTCACAAAAAACTAAACTTCTGTTTATGGGTCCTATACCCTCGGATGGGATGAAAAATCGAGTCCCGAGTGGTGCATGCTGGTGTCCACGTAAAAGAACACTTGACAGTGGAGTTCGAAATAAGAGTAGGCCGTAGTGCTTCTGTACGGTATACACCCGTCATCATTAGCCCAAGTGAAGCAAATATTGTTTCATTACATTTCAACAGTTATGTAATTTAGACCCATCAGCCACAGAAAATAATAATAATTTATAAATTTTATGTAATAAAATACATAAGTTCGTTGAACGCCTATTGGAAATTTAATATTAGTCCATTCCAATCAGTATTGATCTTCTTAATTACTATGACAATATGAATTCCTGATATCCAATATTCAAGACCGATGCTCTCTTGTTTCATGGTAATGAGGCGTTTTGATGAAATGTCAGACCACAAACTAATCAGCAGTATATATTCAATTGACCAGTACTATCACTGAAAGAGATGACATCGGGGCGAGTTAATTAGCTCTCAATATTAACTTTTTCTTTTGCAATTTCGATTCTTAAAAAGAAAGTGGCTGCTCCGACACTATGAAATGAGCTTCCACTGGAACTGAAAAGTGTAAACAACATAAACATTTTCAAAATGAAACTAAAAACTCATTTTTTTAACGAAGTTTTCGTGATGCGATCTTTAAACTTCGTTTTTTTCCCACCATTATGAATATTGTAACAGAGGCGCTGGTGCGCAGCTAATCTAACTGGATGTTGGCGCTCTATAAATGTCCATTATTATTATTATTATTATTATTATTATTGCTATTATTAGAGATAATTAATATCATTATTATTTTTGAAAAATATTTTAGAAGTATATCTGGATAATAAATTTCTTATTTAGTGTAAATGGGTATATAAAACGATTAAAAATCACCAAGTCTGCCCAGACCAGTTGTTATATGTCTCATGAAATCAACAAATCAAAGGTGTGACGTCACACTTAGTCATATAATGTACATTAACTTAAAGGTCAATCGTCTTCTATACAGTTTCAAGAAGCTTTCGCAATGTAGACTGGACTAACCAGTCTCAAGCAACTTACATTCACTTTGGACTGCTCGCGTAATTAGCCGAACATAACGAATTAGAACTGATATCAAAAATTGATTGTAAATAAGTAAATAAACACGTATATTATATTAAACATATATGATGACGTCACATTAATAATGTCGTCATTGTATTAATAATATTAAACATACATTATGCAAGAGCAAAATCGGCCTATTGTAGGTCTTTCTTTAGGCCTGAAATGTTATAAAAACTATTAATTAGACATTAATTAACTTATCCAGACCATAATCAGCTCTCGATGTCAAGGCTTGCCTGCAATATTTGTTGGATTACAGTCCGATTTGCTGCAAAACTTTCCTTCGTGATTAACGATTAAATGGATAATCAAGACTATTAGTTTTGTCTTATCGTCTTCAGTAATGATGATCGAGGCTAAGCGGAACTTTCATCCGCTTGGTTCTCGGTTCATAGTGGATCAATTTGACTGAAATTTTCAGCAAGTTGCCTTTACATTATGTAGTTTTTAACTATTATAGTGAGTACTGCCAACTAGTTATCTAATCTCCCATAATGTATCTTTAATATGTATTTATCGTTCCATTTGAGACTCTAGTTAGAATAGAGTTATACGCCCTTTAAAGAATAGATTTATACGCCCTTTAAAGAATAGAGATTAGCTCCTTTAACACATCCTTCAATTTACACCAGGTAAAAGTATATGATCACATGACCAACGCCTCGTAATTTGATTGGTGGATATGTATTCTCAGGAGAGATCATGAGCTCATCACACGCTCCAGTGGTTACTTACCTGGACAGAAGGTCAAACATTCTGTTAGTTGACCTCTAGCTTCAGCCTTGGTACACAGAACAGCACAATAAACACATTCCCGTAATCCAGTGTCGTAATATTGTTCTGAGGTGCAGGGAATTTCCGGACCAGTGGTTGCCATGATTGCATACATTAAATTAAATGGCACCGAAATAATCTGGATAAATACGACTATTTTACGTTTTAGCATTGTGTGACGTCTTGTGGTGCTGCAATGGCTTGATACTTGTTGCAAGACCGAGGAGCAAGAACGTCATACACGAACAAACTACAGATAGGTTTTAATGCGTGTTCTGGCGCACCAGTTGATGACTTACAAAAATAGGGCAAACCCAATTGATAACAACACGCCACGTCATAACAACACTATGCCACGACATGATAGTTACGTAATCCGTATTTAAGGTAATTTCTTTTCTCGGAACTTACCTGTGGAGATTTTACATTCTATTTTTAAATCATAAAATACCCAATACCCACCAATGAGACTATTCAAAATCGGGAATTTCTTATTATTTAATATTTCCGTGGGATTGAATCATGGACTCGGCGGGATGATTAATGGAACAGTCAGACTAATGGTACTAATGTGTTAACGTCCGCATCCACTGAGGGTGATATCGCAGACAAGTTTTTTCATAGAAATGGAATGAAACGAAACAGGATTTCAATGTCCTTATACTTTTCTGCACCAATCGGCTATCGGGGGGGGGGGGCATTTCTGCTCACTGTTTCCGGGTTTAACGTCCACTCGACACAAACTAGATCATTTCTAGACTAACATATGGTTCAAGTTTATTTCAATAATTCGCTGGCGCGTAGGGGTCTTTAGCAGTAGGAGGAAACCGCAGGACCCGCAGAAACCCACGAGGTTGGACAAGCGACCCTACTCCTTGTTGCGTTCAACCGCCTGTTGACTCAATGACAGACCTTCTGATACAACGCGCACGAGCTACCCCCCCCCCCCCGGTTTTTTGTATAAGCTATCTCTGTATCATTTCATATTTTAATTTCTACCACGTGGTAATTTCTACCACGTGGTAATGGTATCATTCTGGGTGTCAGCTCATTTGTCACTGGAATGAACCGTTCATTATCGAAATAAGCTGTTCATTACCGCAATTTGTCAAAGTTCGCTGCGAATCACGAGCCTGTTTTAATCGTTGTAAAACTTAATCGGACAATATATGATTTTCACCAAAGTGTGCAGTTCAAGGTCAGGGGTTAGGGTAAGACATTCCAGGGTACCTAGTCGCCCCCAGCCATCCTGCATCGCTACTCCCCGCTCGCCACGATGGTAGCCGCCCCGCCTCGCCCCGACACACCCCTAACCACCCGGCATCACCCCCCCCCCTTGTCCCACCCCTAGCCGATCTGCATCGCCCATTCCAGCTCCTCGTCACCAATATCCGCCTTACACCACCCCTCTCACCTGAAAACGTCATATACGGAAATATTTACAGCTTTATTTTATGTCACCTTTTTAAAAAAAAAAACACACAAAAGAAATTGGTTATACCCCATTTTTTTTCTATGGTTATTTCCGTAATCTAATAAAAGCCATACAAACATTTTAATCAAATGATTGCATCAGATCGTGATGTCACGCACCTGTTGTTAAACTAATTGACATGAAATGGGGTTTCTCCACAAACCAGTTGAATGATGCGAAATGAAATGAGGTTTAACATCCTAATGTTGTGTTTCAACAGGACCAATGAAGACGGACATACGCCATGCAGTATTCATTATTTGATGTTTGGTATTGTATCTAGCAAAGGGCCCATTCCGTACATAGCGGTTCCAGCCCACTAGACATTGCTCAGTATTCTGTATGGAAAGGCATCCTCGCAGAGCCACAAAACATATCGAAGGAGGACAAAATACGATATTGGATTAAATGTCATCTTTTGTTTTTATTGATTCCTATCCATTGTCTAGGGCTATAAACCATTAAAGTCCAAACATCCAAGTATGACAATTTAAGACCATTCGCAAATAGGGGGTTGGCATGGGAACTAGTCTGGAGTGTCGCTCTTAGAGCTTTAGTTGACCAATGATCTCTGCCTTGCGGTGGTGGTTTCGATCCCTGATTTGAGCTTATGTAGCTTGGAGATAAGGGCGCCTTCTCAACCTCGTGGGTTTACTCAGGGGACTATGGTTTCCTCCTACAGGAAAAGCTCCTACGCGTCCGCTAAGATAATAGAAAAGAAACTATGACAACCTGCTTTCAATATCACCATCGCTAGAAGCGGACGTTAAACATCAAGAAGAACAACAACAACCTCGTGCAATCAACGGTGCTTTTAATTTGAAAAAAAAATCGGTTCTTAAAATTACTCCAATCGATCAATTCTAAACTGGAAGTTTACACTGGTTACTACTGAATTCATGGCATCAACTTTAAAGGAGCTGAACCTCTAATTCAATATTTGCCACAATATTTGAAATTAATAACAATAATTATAATTCAATATGGGTCAATATTGATGCTGCTATCTTGTCGTGAAATGTGGGATCCTAATATCCAATATTTAAGACGCAATGATTATTTTATAATCACTACACGAGTCGTGTATTCTATGGTTTCGTGCGCCATTTGTAATGCACAAAACAAAACATATGCTACAAGACAGTACAATGGCTGATTAAAAAAACATCAACATAATAATAAAGAAAACGTTCCTACTGGACTAAAAACAGAAACTAACGAATGTTGTTTAAAGTTGCAATTTCATATTTTTAAGTTATATTTTTAAAATTTATTAAAATAAAGCCTTAAAATAGATGGCATCTATAAACAGTCCTACCTTGTTAAAGAATAATCCTATAATTCACTATTTCCAGTTGAGAAATTGGCAAAAAAATCATTTTCATCTTAAATTCAAACGTTTGAAGATAGCTACTCCATGGTGGAGAATAGAAAACAAAGGAGGTAATTTGGGGGTAATTGTGTTATTATTTCCGGTGTAAATGAGTTTTAAATGTGAGAATGACACCTATGATCGTATAATAGTGAGTTGACAACCTATTGAGCAAAAGACATAGAAATAATTATGTTTTGACTTTCTTAGAAAATATGAAGTTGCAACTTTAATTTGAACTGTTCACGTATTTCACCGAACATAATTGATTAGAAATTACAATAAAAAATTAAAAAATGAGATAAAAATCACTCTATACCAATTCATATTACATTAATATATGCTTTTAGGCCGAATTTCGTGAATTTTAAGGTTACTATCGATATAAGCCCTTTAAATGTTTTACACACGTACAGTATAATATCTCTGTAACAGTTCATGACATACAGCAATATGTTGAGACAGAGCGTCTACGGAGACATGTTGAGTGCTCTGGATTACAGAGTGTCTGTAGAGACATGTTGAGTGATCTGGATTACAGAGTTTTTAGAGACACGCTGGGTGTCTTTTCCCGAACAAAGATTTCTATCCGAGCTGCAGCAGCTTAAAGCATTCTTAACCAGCTATCAGTCTTAAGACGAGTTACTTGCCGATGAATCGGGTTCAGACTACTTTGTTTTAAATCTCGCCCACTTCGTCACAGTTTAATATTTAACGTAATTTTCCACGTTGATGGTAATGCATCCATTGGACTTCCATTTATATTGCAGCTAGCATCCATAGAATTATAAATTTAAGGAAAGTTGATCAGCTATTGATCTGAGCAGTGTCCTGATACCTTTAAGATCCAGTTGCATATTGATTAAGTTTCATCCATAATACATGATTGTCATCTTTAAAAATATAAATTCTAATTTTCAGAAACATATTCTAAACATCACTGACTAATGGTGGGTCTCGTAGACTGCCTAATGTTAGATTCAAAATAGTTATTGGTCCAGGCACGGTTCTGTGGAATGAGAGGACGGTTGAGATACACAGAACGATTGATATTTCGATTTATATTTTTCTTCTTGATGCAGCGATAGATGTCGCAGAATATTAAAATAACAGCTGTGATTATTAGCAGGACAAGAAACAGGATCCAAATCCAATCAGGTCCCAAATCCATAATTAAAGCCCAAGACGTTCAATACGTTAAAAGGCTATAGTTTTATACACTAATGTCTAACAAGGCTGGACGTTAACACGTTACAGTAAGTACACAAATCTGTAACAGTACAGCACGTTAAAACGTTATAGTTAGTACATAAATCTGTAACAGTACAGCACGTTAAAACGTTATAGTTAGTACATAAATCTGTAACAGTATAGCACTTACAGTTGAGGACACACATCCCTAAAAGTACAGCACGTTAAAACGTTATAGTTAGTACACAAATCTCCAACAGTTCAGCACGTTAAAACGTTATAGTTTGTACACAAATCCGTAACAGTTCAATATGTTGGATCGTTATAGTTTGTACAAGTGTCTAACAATTCAATAGTCAAAACTTTATAGTTTCTATACAAATGCTAAAACGCTTAATACGTTAAAACGCTATAGTTTGTACACAAGTCTCTAACAGTTGAACACTTGTTATTTTACACCTACATTACCATGACTATATTAAAAGTTTAAACTCTTATCTTCACTTATTTATGTTTTGACACGCCCCGGAAATAATAATGTCCTGTGACACTGGGTTTTCCTTATGTGATGGAATATGTGCGTCACGTAATTAATGCATGGACAGCTTTTCGTTATACCCTATTTTCAGTTTCTCTTAGTAAATATAGCCAATATTAATATCCTTCCTTGTACAGTAACTGAACGTTGTGACCCCTAATAGTACTTAAAGATGCATTATAAAAGATTTAAATAAAGATACGGCCGTTTTTGCTTTAATAGTTTCGATCACGAAAACTGAATATGTTGAAAATTGCATTCAGATTACTGTATTCCGAGCACTGTTTGATTGTTTATTGTCTTAACAACGGTTCTTGTTATTCGAGACTCGATTCTCCATTTTTGAATTAAATTATTTAACGGCGATTGTATTTCAAATCTCGTACATCTGCGCCCTCCTATGATCTAGAGAGTTTGTTATAGGCTAGTCATGTAAATGAATAAGAATAATTATATAACATTTCAAGCCAAAATAAAAACATCCAATAGTCAGATTTATCTTTTACATAATGCTATGGCTGAGTAAACTGCAGGATCGCTAGCAAGGGGGTCAAGGTTGAGTAAAGTGTAGGTTCCCCAACAGGATAGCCTCCGTCGAGTAAACGGTTGGTTCACCCAATAACTGCATAATAACACCCAATAACTGCATAATAACACCCAATAACTCCAAAATTCAGACTTTTGAATAAAAAAAATAACAATTTAATTGAAAAGGTGTCTGCTTTTTGTGTGAAGGGACATAACTCATCTCGTGTATGTTGATAAGGGCATAATGTATGCTTTCATTGTATTTTGGAGCAGACTATCGCATAAACGCCTCGGAGGGTTGGGTGGCCGAATGGTTAGCACGTGCGCGCTGTATCACAAAGCCTGTCATTGAGTCAACTGGCGTGGTTTCGAATCCCCGGTTGTACGTAACAAGGAGTAGGGTCGCCTGTCCAACCTCGTGGGTTTTCTCCGGGTACTCCGGTTTCCTCCCACTGCTAAAGACCCCTATGCGGAAGCGAATTATCGAAATAAAATTAAACCATATGTTAGTCCCGAAATGACCTAGTTTGTGTCGAGTGGACGTTAAACCCTATTTCTCTCTCTCTTTCTCTCCGATTTGGTATTGATTTGAATATAATCCCTGGGTTAGATGTTAATAGGCTTAATGTTAATCTATCAATGGTAGTATATAAAACTATGAATGGTAGTATATAAAACTATGAATGGCATTCAACAATAGTATTAGAGACAAGTCATAGCAAACTTGAAGAGACATTACGTTGGATTGTGGGTAAGATGCAGGACGGAGGGCCTGACAAGGACAGCTGTCTAATCGTTCGGATGGGACGAAAAACCGAGGTCCCGTGTACACATTGACGTGCAAGTCAAAGATCCCTTGGCCGTTGGAATTCGATATAAGAGTAGGCCGTAGCGCCGCTGTCCGGGCAAAATTTCCCTCGTAGCACACTGTATGGCGTCTTCATTAGCCCAGTTTCGGAGCAGAATAGTAGGACGCTAAGCCACATTTCTTTTCATTTCATTTCATTTTACCTTGGATTTTACGGGGGGGGGGGGGGGGGCGGCGAGTGTGCTTATTGCTTAATAATGGTGAGAGACTCACATAACAACAAATAGCTTTATAGATACCATTCACTAATTTTATATATTACGTCTCACTGAGGGGGTGGGGTGGAGTGGATGTCCGAATGGTTAGCGCATGCGTGCAGTCTGTCATTGAGTCAATTGACGTGACAAGGAGTAGGGTTGCCTACTCTCTCTGTCATGTTGGAATGTTCACAAATATTACAAACCTCCAATGCCACTCACGCGGGTCTAAGCGTCGCCACAATCACTCCCCTAATGACTGAGAGACATTCGTTGGAACATTCACGAAATTAATGCAGGCGAGATTTTGTTTTAGATAATGGGACATTCAGCTTTCAAACGCTATGAAATGGATGGATAATAAATGAATAAAAGGCAAAACAGACTTTTGGACGAGAATGCTTGACACGAACAGAACAACGAGTGGGTTTAATTAAAACTTCAAAATGATGTTTAATACGAATCATAATTACCAGTACAACAACTGACTTCCGCTTTTCAGGCAAAGTAAGATCAAAGAAGGGGTAGGATGGACGTATTTGTCCGGGGGTCATTTCAGAAGGGCCTTGGTTCGTTCCGATCGTTTTTACCTGAAATTGATTGTTCCACAGAAAGCTCATACAATTTGCTAGCAGATTGCGCCATTAACTGGGGTTCGTTGAAAAAGTGACTTAGATCATTCTTCCCCGCTGCTCTTCAATAATTTCCCTTGAAGTATAATGAATCCGGCGCATACTAAACTTTGGCTGTCTATCTACAGTTAGCTCCGCTTGAGAACAGCCACTAAGCTAGTTGACCGACATTTTAAGTCCTAAATCGACGCTCGCTTTTACTCGAAAACACTACTTACTATGCTACCATTTAATACAATTGAAAAGGATTAATTATTTTATTTTTGTGTATAACAGGCGCGCATTATAATCAGTGTACTAATCGTTGGATATGGCGACCAGTTAGGGCATGGGTATCGCTAGCTTCGAATAAAAAGTCACACTTCCCTCAATTAAAGTCCATGGGAGAATCCCCCCCCCCCCCGTCTCGCGCCGCCAATGATCAATACGTTATTCATTACATTCAGCATTAACTTTATTCTAGCCAGTTGACCCAGTTGACTCTAAATAAACTGCACACATCACAAACTGTAACGTTTGAACGCGTACTAGACTCATTCACTATAATACAATATCTATGAAATGTATACCCATGTTAACTACATGTATATACAACACGGATATTTAATAACTTTAGTCAATTCAGAGTTGCCGTGTTATATTTAATAAATTTAGATTTAAAATATATAATGTTTAACTGTAACCGTGTTTTTATATTTAGTAAACGTAATATAATGTTTAACTATGTTTAATAAATAACTTAAGATTTAACGTTTTATTTAACGTTTAAAGATGGGTTCCCGCGTACAAACTGGGTGATTTAATGGTATATATGGACCAAAAACATATTCAAACTAATTAATTTGTCATAATTATGCTTCAAATCCTTCTCAAACATTGTAATTGCGAAGGAATGCCCTGCTATTAACATTCGATCAACCTAGGTCATGTTTACGTCACGTCTTGGATGTCAGAGGAGAATTCATTGCATACATAAGACGATGTTGTCGTTAATCGCTTACTATTTATTACAAATATCGAATCCTAATTAAATTCTCGGATTATCCACTACCCGCGTCTTTTTCCATCATTTTTATCTCAGAAAGTGTTGTACGTCTAACTCTTCATAGCGTTTATCAACTTGTACATCAAGCGCTCAATGTTGGCGTGTGACCTTTGACATCACGCGTGCAGAAGTTCCTAATTGTCGGGCTGTTGATTTGCGGAACCCTTACATTTTTGTCCTGTATACACTCCATGAGTGTTTTTCGGGGAGTCCAGTATTTTTCTAGTAAGATTGGATATCTCTACTTTCCATATACCAAAATTGCCATACTTTTATTGGAAATAACCACCCGATAAATACTTTTCTGGGAACCCATCTTTAACGTTTAATTGTGGCTGTGTTATATTTATTCAATTAAGATTTAAAGTTTATAGTGTTTAACTGTGACTGTGTTATTGTTCAACTGTTACTTTGTTAGATTTAACGTGTATAGTGTTTTACTGTGACTGTGTTAGATTTAACGTGTATAGTGTTTAACTGTGACTGTGTTAGTGTTCAACTGTTACTTTGTTAGATTTAACGTGTATAGTGTTTTACTGTGACTGTGTTAGATTTAACGTGTATAGTGTTTTACTGTGACTGTGTTAGATTTAACCTATATAGTGTTTTACTGTGACTGTGTTAGATTTAACGTGTATAGTGTTTTACTGTGACTGTGTTAGTGTTTTACTGTGACTGTGTTAGATTTAACGTGTATAGTGTTTTACTGTGACTGTGTTAGATTTAACGTGTATAGTGTTTTACTGTGACTGTGTTAGATTTAACGTGTATAGTGTTTTACTGTGACTGTGTTAGATTTAACGTGTATAGTGTTTTACTGTGACTGTGTTAGATTTAACGTGTATAGTGTTTTACTGTGACTGTGTTAGATTTAACGTGTATAGTGTTTTACTGTGACTGTGTTAGATTTAACATATATAGTATTTTACTATGACTGTGTTAGAGGTAAGCTATATATTGTTTAACCGTGACTGTGTTAGATTTAACATATATAGTATTTTACTGTGACTGTGTTAGAGTTAGCGTATATATTGTTTAACCGTGACTGTGTTAGATTTAACATATATAGTATTTTACTATGACTGTGTTAGAGTTAGCGTATATATTGTTTAACCGTGACTGTGTTAGATTTAACATATATAGTATTTTACTATGACTGTGTTAGAGTTAGCGTATATATTGTTTAACCGTGACTGTGTTAGATTTAACATATATAGTATTTTACTATGACTGTGTTAGAGTTAACCTATATATTGTTTAACCGTGACTGTGTTAGATTTAACATATATAGTATTTTACTATGACTGTGTTAGAGTTAACCTATATATTGTTTAACCGTGACTGTGTTAGAGTTAACCTATATATTGTTTAACCGTGACTGTGTTAGATTTAACATATATAGTATTTTACTATGACTGTGTTAGAGGTAACCTATATATTGTTTAACTGCGACTGTGTTAGATTTAACATATATAGTATTTTACTATGACTGTGTTAGAGGTAACCTATATATTGTTTAACTGCGACTGTGTTAGATTTAACATATATAGTATTTTACTATGACTGTGTTAGAGGTAAGCTATATATTGTTTAACCGTGACTGTGTTAGATTTAACATATATAGTATTTTACTGTGACTGTGTTAGAGTTAGCGTATATTGTGTTTTATCGTGACTGTGTTAAATTTAACGAACATAGTGTTTAACTGTTATAATTAATAATAATTGCAGAAGAACAACACAACATAAAAACAGACGGAAACCAGTCGAAAACAAACCCGTGTACACCACACACAACACGGGGAACATTACCAGCAATAAATATCACATCAAGTGCTATCAAATCAAGTGAATGTGCGAGAGTCGTAAGCGAGTTCTGTCCAGGGTTTGTAATACAGTGTGACTATGATATATGTATAAAGTGGGTGTGATTGTGTGGTATATTAACTTAATTCCCGGTTTAAAGTCTGTATACAAGGCCGGAACATCATAAACACAGTCGAGGATAGGATTTAATCAGATGATTCAGGAAACTTGTAGAAGTCTAATACTCTGTTTGAGGTTTGTAAAATATGTATTTAAATTAAATTATATACAAGTCTTTTGGATGGTACAAAAAAAAGCGGTGCGTGGACTCATTTTGGTGTACGTAATAGAACACTTAACAGTTGGAATTTGTTATAAGAGTAGGCCGTAGCGCCGCTGTCTGGGCAAAATTCAATACATAGCACGCTGTATGGTGACTGTACGTCTTCATTCTGAGTAGGAAAGTAAGATGTTGAACCCGATGGGTGGGGGGGGGGGGGCACGGTGGCTAAGTGGGTAAGACGCTGTTCGATCACTGCACTGGCCGAGAAAGTTTATCCAGATTTTCCGGCGTAGTTGCCACTTGTTAGAGATGCAGGACGGGGGGCCTGGCAAGGACAGTTGTCTAATCGTTCGGATGGTACGAAAAACCGAGGTCCCGTGTTCATATTGGCGTGCACGTGAAAGATCCCTTGACAGTTGGAATTCGATATAAGAGTAGGCAGTAGTGCGGCTGTCCGAGCCAAATTTCCCTCGTAGCACACTGTGTGGCGTATGCCCGTCTTCATTAGCCAAGTTCGGAGCAGAACAGTAAGACGTTAAATCCCATTTCATTTCATTTCGTTAAACCCCATTAGATTAGCCTGCGTAGTTAAACCCCATTTCATTTCATTTCATTTCATATTGAGTAGACGATAAACCGGCATTTCTTTGTTTCCCTCATAGCACACTGTATGGCGCATACCCGTCTTCATTAGCCTAGTCGGAGCAGTGACGTGTTGACGAGACGTTAAACCCAAGATAAACGTTGATAACAGAACACAGTTTTTATGGGATACAATCACGAGTTTATTTTAAAATCACGACGTTTCGACAAGTATCCTCTTATCGTTATCAAGCACAAATTACAATTTAGTAAACTTGTGGACAATATATATGAAATTAATAACAGCCAGTAATAAATGTCATTACCTCTCCCGTCAAAAGGCAAAACCTAGTAACTCACTTTTTTTTTATCAGAATTGAGTTAGGACCAAATTTGTAGTTACTAGGGTATGTGCTTCCTGTTGTTGTACTAGATATTCCAATCTTTTGATTTTGTAAGCAGTTACACCCATGACACAACCTAGCAACTTCCTTCATTTGCCTAGTATACCACAGCAAAACCTAGTAACTCAATAGTCAAATCAATGGATGAGATGGCGTTTAATATTCATTCATTACGTTTTCCTTTGTTTTCTCAAAATAAGAAAAAAGTGAGTTACTAGATTTTGCCTTTTGACGGGAGACCTATAGCCGGTCTTAAAGCGTGGGGGAGGCGTGACGGGACGTTGGGTACAAAATTTAGACGACTCGACAACCGAACACCGCTGCTTGATATTGTAAAGTACAGTTTTTAATGTCGTTCCATTGGAGTGATGATTTAAACACACATTCACATCCGGAATTAGGTTATCAGCCAAATTTGTGAAATATTTGTCAAACATTATGGCTGAGATTTAAATAAATGACACTAACTAGGTCATTTCGGGACTAACTTTTTATTTCAATAATTCGCTTGCGTGTAGGTTGCTTAAGTAATTGGAAAAAACTGGAGGACCCGGAGAAAACTTACGAGGTTGGTAAAACAATCCTACTACTCGTCACGTACAAGATTAGAATTGAACCCACACCACTTGATTCAACTACAGATCTTAGGATCTAAAGCGCACGTGTTACACCCCTCAGTCACCCAACACCCTGCCTAACATAGTGGGTATACTCTGCAGGGTTTAACGTCCACTCGACACAAACTAGGTCATTTTGGGACTAACATATGGTTTAATTTTTATTTCAATAATTCGCATTGAGGAGGAAAACCAGAGGACTCGCAGAAAACCCACGAGGTTGGACAGGCGACCCTACTCCTTGTCACGTACATCCGGGGAATCGAAACCCCGGCAATTGACTCAATGACAGACCGTATGATACAGCGCGCCCGTGCTAATCATTCGGCCATCCAACCCCCCTGTCTAAACACAAGTTACATGGTAGTGGGTTATTAAGGGTGTAGTGTAGACTCTATCTACGTTCTTATAAAGACAACGTGTATAATTTAAATAAACAACTGACAGTAAGATAGAAACACGTTTGTTTTGATAATTAATATGACTAAGTTAATTAATGTTGAATTTATAACGAGCAAGGAGCTTGGGGCGATGAATGCACCATTACTGTAGCTTGAAAATTTTATGAAACTGGGTTTACCGCCCGTCCAACTGTTCCGACTGGGCTATTGCAGTGTGCAGAGAGAGAGAGAAATGGGGTTTAACGTCCACTCGACACAAACTAGGTCATTTCGGGACCATCGCATGGTTCAACTTTATTTCAATAATTCGCTTGCGCGTAGGGGTCTTTAGCAGTGGGGTGAAACCGGAGGACCCGGAGAAAACCCACGAGGTTGGACAGGCGACCCCACTACTTGTCACGTACAGCCGTTTGCAGTGTGCAATGAGAGAAATATAGACATAGCCTATATTCAACACCCCCCCCCCCCCCCCCTGTCAGATACCTTCTGGTGATTTCGAAAATTGAATGGACATATTTATAAACATTTAAATGAGCTTTCCGGGTCGTCATTTCCGTGCATTAAGATAGTGTTTGAATGGTTAGACGGTAGATTACTTATTGTGCAGCCATATGAATATAAGGAGCATGTTATTACACAGTATTTAGTATCTTCAAATTAATGATCACAATTACAGGATGGATGGTAGGAAATATGACGTAAAAACTTATGGCCGTTTAGATTGCGGCAAGAGAGACGCAGTTCACACGAGTAGTCTGTGTATTTGTAGAATGAGATTAGCATTTATTTGATATTCACGCATGGGCGTCACACATGAGGGGGGTCCATGGGGGGGAGCGACCCCCTCAATTGTTTTTTTTTTGGGGGGTGGGGGTGAATATACTTGCCCCCCCCCCCCCAAAAAAAAAAAAAAAAAATTACATAGTAGGCACAAATTCCTATTTATTTACGACAATTATTAGTTAAGATTCTATCTGTATAAAACCTGTACATATCCCAATATGGTTTACATTGCTAAAATAAAACACACAGAGAATCATCCTGTAAACATGTGTGAAGTGAAAAGTAACTGTGTTCCATAAAATTGTGTCTAGTTAGCCTGTCAGTAATATTTTGTTAATTTTTTTCTGCCACTTATCAGAGTGAATCGCATGTAGGTACCCAAAAACATTATTACCTAAATCAAATATTTATCGCCCGCTCAGCCAGCCACGTAACCATAATGCTTTGCACGCGGTGTCTGGGCCAATCAGCAAACCTGTTATGAAATGACCTGTTCGTTATTATGAAAGGACCAGGTCCGTAATTTAAGTGAATTTTCCATATTTTTATTTTCCATTATTTATTTTAAAACTATTAAAGCAAGAACGGTCGATTCTTAATCTAGATATGACACAATGCCTGTTTGATATAATATATATAAAATGTGTATCTTTTATTGCGGATTTGAATTTATTATTGCCATATTTTTATTTTATTTACGAACCGGTGTACAATAAGACAAAGGGTTGATTCACTCAACTGTGAAATGATTACAAAGCTTTAAACTAATACAGAACTCATCACGTGACACACACCAAAGTGCAATTATCTGTTTATTTAGATTTTGTGAATTAAAAGGGTGTGGTTTCTCATTTCTCAGTTAATATCATGTGATTTTTGACTATTGGAATTTACTGTATAGGTTGTAATTTGTTATTGTTATTTTTTAACAGTTAATAGGGTGTGATTTGTGGTATTACCAAGATGGAAAAGTGGGTGGCGGAAAACGTAAAAAAACAAGGTCAAGGACGACCACTGTATAAATTAGTGGATATGGACGGTGGAGGAGAACTGATAAAATTAATGGAACTGGCTTCACGCAATCACGATTATTCTACATTAGACAACGAAATAAGAAATATACGGGAATATCTGTACGCGGATGGAGACGGAGAATTTGTAAATATATCCAAACTAATCGAATACAGGAAATCCCAAGAAGACAAATTTCTTGCAAACAAAGAAAAAACACGAACCGGTTTGTAAATTTAAATGTTATTTGATTTAACGTCAAATAGGGAGAGAGAGGGAGAGGGAGAGAGAGAGAGAGAGAGAGAGAGAGAGAGAGGGGGGGTCACGTCCATTCGACACAAACTAGGTCATTTAGGGACTAACATATGGTTTAATTTTATTTCAATAATGCACTTGTGCGTAGGGGTCTTTAGAAATGGGAGGAAACCGGAGGACCGGGAGAAAACCGACGAGATTGGACAGGCGACCTTACTTCTTTACACGTACAACCGATGAATCGAAACCACGCCAGTTGACTCATTGACAGACCTTATGATACTGCGAGCACACGCTAACCATTCGGACATCCAACGATTCACTTGCACAAATACAAAAGTACCTATTTGGACCGTACTTATGAATGAGAAGTGATAGGGTGTGTTTTAGAAAGAGTAAGCTTGTCTAAGAATATCTGATATAACGTACTGCTCAGACAATATATACACCCACAGGGCTGAAGAATACAATATTTTAAAAGGAATTTTTCAGCCACGATAAAAAGGCAATTTCATTTGCATGCATACATTTGGAACAGAAACCCCAGCCTAGTTATCTAGACAGACGCTTGACATGGAAAAGGGATCAAGAGTCCTATGTAAATTTTTTAGAGCACATAACTTGACTGATTAGGTGGAAATACCCCACACCACCCCAATCGCATTGCACATACTATAAATCCCATTCCATTCTTTTACAAATACCCTGTCAAACCTGGACCTTTTAATTTATTATTTTGTTCATTTTCCAGATTCGGGTAAACAACGTGAATTATGTTGGAATTTGGACAAACGTGGTACGGTAGGCGAGACAATCCTTCACCTGTGTTTCCTGAACCCAAAAAAGACTCACAGAGAACTGGCCAAACGTCTGCTGGACATTTACCCCAGTCTGGTGAAAGATATTTACAACAGTGGCGAATACTACGGTAAATATAGCCCCAACCCTTTTTGGACTCGGATCTAATCCCAAACCGCTACTGATCTTGGACCCGGATTTAACCCCCAACCGCTACTGATCTTAAGCCCGAATTTAATCCACGACCGCTATACCCTTCGAAAAACGTCCAGGGCTTTTTCTCCATATGCTAGTTTTCGAGGCCTTTCCTCACCCGATTTCGTTGGCGAAACGTCTAATGCAAACAAAACAGGACGTTCACGTGTAATTAGCGAACACACGAGCGGAAACGCTGCTAAAACACTTGCGGTAACGCTTTAAAACGAAGCGAAAACATCACGAAAACGCGGAAACGCCCCGAAAACAATGTTAGTCCTAATGGCTCATGAAGAAGGTCTCGGTTTCTATTCTAGATGTATCACAAACAATCATACTATTTAATTTGCTTATTTTGTTTACAAAACCCTCTGGTGGGGACGGGGGGGGGGGGGGGGTGGATCCTCTGGTGAATGTATATGTGGCATACCAATTGAAATGTAGCAGAGAAAGAGAGAGAAATGGGGTTTAACGTCCACTCGACACAAATTAGGTCATTTCGGGACTAACATATGGTTTAATTTTATTTCATTAATTCGCTTGCGCGTAGGGGTCTTTAGCAGTGGGAGGAAACCGGAGGACCCGGAGAAAACCCACGAGGTTGGACAGGCGACCCTACTCCTTGTCACGTACATCCGGGGATTCGAAACCACGCCAGTTGACTCAATGACAGGCCATATGATACGGCACGCACGTGCTAACCATTCGGCCACCCAACCCCCCTGAAATGTAGCATATATTTGAATATATAATTTAATTTGATTTGTAGTAGTATTGCGATTCTTTAAACATGCGGATGCTTATTAAATTTTCTTATTTCTAAACAACAGGCGAGAATGTACTACATATGGCGATTGCAAATGAGGATAGTGAAATGGTGAAGTTTGTTTTAGATAAAGGGGCTGATTGTCGAGCCCGAGCTTGTGGACGATTCTTCTTTCCTAAAGATCAGAAAAAATCCCTAACTGATGATCCACCTAATGAATGGTTCAAGGTCGTCTCGACAAAAACAAACTATAAGGGGTAAGTATCAACCCCAGGGGCGACATTCACTAAAACTTAAACGGATGCAGTCGTTTCATTGGTTGAAATATAAAATTCAAATTCAAAAACGGATGCAGACGTTTCAATGTTTGAGATTCCAAATCCTAGGACAAATTCTAGCTCTTGGCCAATGAAAGTTCAGGATTCTTGAAATATTTTGATTTAAGTTTTCATGAATTGGACCCCTGGACTTAGATTTTCATTTTTTATAGTGTTGATTTCAATGGTTTATCACTTTAACGTTATACTGTTTTGGCTCGCTAATCTGGAGGTCACGTGTTCGATCTCTGCATTGGCCGAGAAAGTTAATCGGGATTTTCCGACTCGGTTTCGCATTGTAAGTGGTGAAGGACGGAGGGCCTGACAAGGAAAGCTGTTTAGTCGTTCGGATGGGAAGAAAACCCGAGGGCCCGTGTATACATTGGCCTGCACGTAAATGATCCCCTGGTGGTTCGAATTTGATATAAGCGTAGGCCAGAGTGCCGCTGCCCGGACAAAATTTCCCTCATAGCACACTGTATGGCGTATGCCCGTCTTCATTAGCCCAGTCGGAGCAGAACAGTAGAACGTTAAACCCCATTTCATTTCATTTCACTTTCACTTTCAATAGTGTACCGCTTTAGCGTTATAGTGTTTTGGTTTCAAAGGTGTACCGCTTTAGCGTTATAGTGTTTTGGTTTCAAAGGTGTACCGCTTTAACTTTATAGTGTTTTGGTTTCAACGGTGTGCCGATTTAACTTTATTTTAAACATGCATTATGCAAGAGCTAAATCTGCCTATTGCAGGTCTTTCTTTAGGCCTGAAATGTTTTCTAAAGTATTAATTACACATTAATTAACTGATCCAGGCCTTAATCAACTCACGATGGCATCAGATTTCTCCGATATTAAATAGATTAGAATGGTTTAGCGATACTTTGATTTAATCAAATATGGAGGACCGAGACTTAGCTTCGATCAACCAGTACGGTGGTTGAAATTATTACACACGTCTGTCAAACCTTCAAAGGCTAATATCTTCGCTTGCAATGGAGTACTTTGAATGAAATTTTCAAATTATTCATTTTTAATCATCTACTTTCCAACTATTATTGCAAGAATGGCTAGTTCTTTATCTAAATCTTACATAATGTATCTTTAATTAACGTCATCCTAATTTTAACCCTATCTTTGTTTTTGACGTGATTGTGGTTTGATATGTTAACAGTATATTTTCATAACGTTACAAGGTTTTGATTTTAGCCGTATCTTTGTTTTTGACGTAATCATGGTTTGATGCTAACGGTATATTTTCATAACGTTACACGGTTTTGATTTTAACCGTATCTTTTGTTTTGGCGTGATCTTGGTTTGATGTTAACGTTACACAGTTACATATAGCGTTACACAGTTTAGATGTTCACGATATATTTTAACAAAGTTACACAGGATTCTGTAATGTCATCATGGTTTGGTTTTAACTGTATCTTTCTATAATGGCATAATGTTTTAATTTTAAGGGTATCTTTCTATAATGTCATAATGGTTTGATTTTAACCGTGTCTTTTTATAACATTATCATGTTTTGAATATAATGCTATCTTGTTTGTAATATGATAAGTAGGCACTAAATTATTTCTCTATTTTATGTGTGTATCTTTTTTATTTTTTTATTTTTATTTTTTCAGCATCGCTTACTTCGGAGAATATCCTCTCAGTTTTGCTGTAAGTTTACATAAACCATGTTCAGATTCAGACAAATCAAGTTCAGGTTCCGACAAATCAGATTATATTTCATGGATTCTAGAGAAAGATAGAGAAACGAAGAAGCCTGACGAACCACCTTTGATTAACTTACAAGATTCTAATGGTAATACGGTATTACATATGGCCGTTATACATGATAAAAGGGTAAATTAAATAATTATATAATATTCCTCACAATACACTCACTAGACTAATGAAAACTGATAATACGGTTATTACCTGGCCAGATAAATATATCTCTAAAAGCACAATATTCATCGCTGAAATGCATATACACGTATAGACTTTTAAAGGTTTAACTTCCGACTGCTCAGCCTAATGAAATTTGGGCTTCCGACTGGTCTTATGAAGAAGAGAGAGAGAGAGAGAGATAGACAAGGTCATTTCGTGACTAACATATGGTTTTAATTACATGTATATTTCAATACTTCGCATGCGTGTAGGGGTCTTTAGCAGTGGTAGGAGGAAACCGGAGTACCCGGAGAAAACCATGCAAGTTGACTCAGTGGCAGACTTTATGATCCATCGCGCACACGCTAACCATTCCGCCATCGCCCCCACCCCCTCTCCTCTTATGTCAGACAATTGTCAGGTTGTTCTTCTAGATAATGGTGGCTAAGTGGGTAAGACGCTGGCTCGCTAGCCTGGAGGTCGGGTGTTCGATCCCTGCATTCGCCGAGAAAGTTCATCCAGATTTTCCGGCGTGGTTCCCCTTGTCAGCGGTGCAGGACGTGGGGGCCTGACAAGGACAGTTGTCTTGTTGTTCGGATAGGACGAAAAACCGAGGTCCCTTGTACACATTGGCGTGCACGTTAAAGATGATCTTCTTTTTATGATATCACAAACCCAAAATTACTAGTTCGCTGGTGCGTGTTAATTTTAATTATTGGTATATGTTTTCAGGAACTGCTTCAACGTTTACTGAATGAAGGTGCAGATCTGAACATTAAAAACAAGCAAGGATTAACACCGTTAACACTGGCAGCAAAACTGGCCAGAAAGGAGGTTGGTTAATTATTAATTCTGTGGGTGTATCTAAAGAATAATGACAGTAATTTGATATAATTTAAAGAAATTCCCATGTAAACTACCATTACCATATTAAGAACGTTGAATCCATATTAGGTATAGTAGTCCAAATATGGTTCAGTTCCGTTCGGTATTTACAAATGTATGATTAATTAAAAATGTATCCTCTGCAGACCATATGTATAATTTGCTTCTCTTCACAATTGAGTAAGTTTTGTATGTTTAAATCTATGATGGAGTTAGAAAGCACAGGGTTTGTGCATGTTTCAGATGTTTGAATGTATTCGTCGGTTATATGTTTCAGATGTTTGTGCATGTGTCAGATATTTGAATCTGTCCTAGAGATAGAGACAACAGAGTTTTGTATGTTTCGGATGTTTGAATCTATCCTAGAGATAGACAGAACAAAGTTTTGTATGTTTCAGATGTTTGAATCAATTCTGGAGTTAGAGAGAACAGAGTTCTGGAGATTTGGGGATGTTTTGTGTGCTGGCTATCCTCTAGAAGATTTTGATACGATCTCAAAGAGTGGCAAAATTAACCACAATTCAGCTCTCAGTCTGATTGTTTATGGGGTAAGGAAATTGGTCTCCGTCGTCAATGACTTCATCTGTGTAATCAATTTGTTGGTATAGAGATACACACTGTCAAGATCTTCAAGGATTCCCCGCCGTGTTTTCCCTTCGTCAGTGGTGCAGGACGGAGGGCTGGCAAGGACAGTGTCGTTCGAGTGGTTCGACAAAACCGAGACTGTGTGTACTCGTACAAGTACAACTGCCAGTTGGACTTCGAAATAAGAATAGGCCTTAGCTCTGCTGTATGGGCAACATTTCCCCCAAAGCACACTCCATATGTACGTCTTTATAAGGCCAGTCGGTGCAGAGTGAAGATGGGGATTTGACGTCAACTCGACACAAATAATTATTTTTTGGGAAACTAGAGGACCAGAGAACGGCCATGAGGTGAGACAGGCGACTCTACACCCTGTTACGTACAAGCGGGGAATCATCGAAACCGCGCCGATTGACTCAATGGCAGATCTTATGGTCTAACGCGCAAGAATCTAACATAGAATAGAGATTTAATTAACACAGGGGGTATAAGACGAGATGGTCGTGATGCACTCTCATACTCTTTCTCAACATCATTTTTCGACCAACCCTAGACAAAGTTTTCATTCTATTCTTCGGTTGCAATCTGGTAGGTGTAGAAATGGTTTGGGGGAGGGTCAGGGTGGGTTGTGGTTTCGGTTTCGATACTTAGCTTGGTGACAGCGGCGCTTTTTGAGCCTCGTGCCGGGTACTCTGGTTACCTCCCCTCCCACAGGAAATACCGATGCACATGCGTTGATATAACTGATAGGACGTAGAATGTCGTTTGATATATAACACCATCTGGTATCTATAATAATAAAATAAATATTTCCAGAAAGAACAATCACATATTGATAATAAAATAAATATTTTCAGGAAGAACAATCACATATTAATATGATGGATGGATTGGTCAAGAATATGCTGACAGATAAATGGAAAATATATATTCGACAAAAGTAAGTCAATTTATACAACTTCTCAAAACTATCATTTATCTCTGTTTTTTGTTATGTTAGATACCAGCACACGTTTGTTCTGTCTGTGGTTTATTGTGCAGTTCTCCTGTATATCAAAATCAATTAAATATATTATTATTATTTTTCCCTATGTCCGGGCAAAATTTCCCTTCATAAACCACTGTATGGCATATCTTCATTATCCCAGGGTAACACTAGGACGTTAAACCCGATTTCATTTGGATTTTCATTTCGTATATATTTTCAGGTTTTATCTAAGATGTGTGCTGTTTGCGATATACTATGTGATGGCAGCGATTGCCATAGGATTAAGACCAGGGAAGGATTATTGTATCGATAGGACGGTGCCAGTTAATCCGGATTATTGTAATCGATCTGGGATCAATATATCCGTTAACTCCTGTTATCTTTATAAACCGTATAGAAAGAAAGACACCGTGAGTATTGATTGTAACTCATTGATAAGGCATGCTCGCTATGCAAGTCATGGGTCGGTCTCATGTTTATACGTTACAATATATCAAAAGGGTACACGGTGGCTAGCTAGCCTGGGGGTCACGTGCTCAATCCCGGTCTTGGTCGAGAAAGTTCATCTGGATATTTCGACGTGGTTTCCCTTTGTTAGTGTAGGACGGACGGAGGTCCTGACAAGGGAGAACGTATAGTCTTTCGATATAAGAGTAGGTCGTAGCGCCACTGTCCTGGCACAATATCCCTACTCTGCATTAACCCAGTAGGACTAGAACAGTAGTACGTTTAACTCCATTTCGTTTCAATCCACGTTACAAGAAATACGAAAGCATGCCCGAATCTCGGTGGTTTTTACTGCTACTATCACGGACATTCTCATGTGGGTAAAGAGCGTGACGTGTAGAGATTTGATGATGGCCGGGGTTGATCGCATGCCTACAAGACTCAAAGTATAGGAACAAATTACCACTAGATATTAGAACATGTTCATCATTGGCTTCTTTCAAATCTTCTAAAAACACATATTTTTAAAATAGCTTTTATATAAACTCTTTAAATGTCACTTCTTTATAATGTGTTCTTATTTTTAACCTGTGTTTTACTTAAATGTATTCTTTGTGTTTTATCTTGTCATTTTATACTTGTCGTTATTTTACATTGCTGCCTATTTGTCTAAATCTTTTTCTGTAACTCTTTTATTTATATGCATTTTTTTATTTATGAATCTTTTAATTGTGTACAGCGCATATGGACACTTAACAGTGGAAGCTATGCGCTTTATAAATTTTTCAATAATAATAATAATAATACTAAGTGAGAATGGAAGACATTTGAAATATGTAAAACAACTGTCATAGACTGGTTGTTCAAATTAAATATAAATAAGTCACATAGGTTATGTTTGGTGCCCCAATTGAAGGCCCATTGAAATGATTGCTGACAGTGTCACCATTTCTGTCCCCCTCTCTCGCCCCCTTTGCACACTGTCAAAGTATGATACCGAAGCTGGATGCAGAAATGGCATGGCCAATACCCTAGTTTCTAGAAGAATACATCAATATTTTTTGATACATTTATATTATTTATTTCATAGATTCGGATCGTCCTAGAAGATTACGTGTATTATTTATTTTGTAGGTACGGATCGTCCTAGAAGATTACGTATATTATTTATTTTGTAGGTACGGATCGTCTTTGAGATATTGGTATGGGTCTCAGCGTTGCTGTATCTGATGTTAACTGTATTTGAAAATAGACATCAAACACTCGTTGGATTATGCAGATCACTGGTCAGTTAAATAACGAATGGATTTGTTTATTTCTCTTTTTATTTACGGGTGGGAGTGTGGTCGGGTTGGGTGGGAGTGTGGTCGGGTCGGTAGGGGTGTGGTCGGGTTGGGTGGGAGTGTGGTCGGGTCGGGTAGGGGTGTGGTCGGGTTGGGTGGGAGTGTGGTCGGGTCGGGTAGGGGTGTGGTCGGGTTGGGTGGGAGTGTGGTCGGGTCGGGTGGGAGTGTGGTCGGGTCGGGTAGGGGTGTGGTCGGGTTGGGTGGGAGTGTGGTCGGGTCGGTAGGGGTGTGGTCGGGTCGGGTAGGGGTGTGGTCGGGTTGGGTGCGTTTTAGATTATAAAGTCTGTCATTAAACCAAGTGTCGTGGTTCCAATCTTACCTGTCATTGAGTCGACTGGCGTGGTTTCGAATCCCCTGTTCTACGTGACAAGGAGTACGGTCGCCTGTCCAACCCTGTGAGTTTTTTCCGGGTCCTCCGGTTTCCTCCCACTGCTAAAGACCCCTACGGGCAAGCGAATTATTGAAATAAAATTAAACCATTTGTTAGTCCCGAAATGAACTAGTTTGTGTCGAGTGGACGTTGAACCCATCTCGCTCTCTCTCTCTCTCTCTCTCTCTCTCTCCAATCTTACCATTGTACTGACAATAAGTGGGGTGGCGTACCTAACCTCGTGGGTGCTTTCAGGGTCCCCTGTTATTGAAATAACATTTTACTATGTTAGTCCAGAAATAAACCTTACCCCCGCCGCTGCCCGAGCAAAATTTCCCTCATAGCACACTGAAGGGCGTATGCCCGCCTTCAATAGCCCAGTATAGGGGCAGAACAGTAGGACATTAAGCCCCATTTCATTTCATTTCTCTTTCTAACGGTGCTCTCCGAGAAATCACTGTGTAGTTGTACAGTGCTGAGGACTGGGCAAGATACAACATCTAGTCATTTTGATGCTACAAAAATTATGTTCACGTATCAAGGTCACCTGATTTTTAAAAACCTTTAGGAAGTCAATCGGTGCCCAACATAACACACAGTATGGCGTATGCCCGTCTTTATTAACGAGCAGTCAAGTAGATGGTTAAACCCCATTCCACCCATTTTTTCTTACCCAGTTTAGTCTTAAAGATCGCCAGTGAAACCCGTCATCGGTGCATCACAGTTCTAACTAACCCTGTTTCCACCAATTCATTCTTACCCAGTTATGTCTTAAAAGTCACCAGTGAAACCCGTCATCACTGAATCACACTTTATCTTACAGAGAAACGTACCAGTAAAAGGGTTATTTTTAATTGCTTGCTTGATGGTGGTCGTTGTGTTGTTACCACTACGGTTTTCCTGTCAACCTCTTGTTGAAGATTGTGTCGCAGTTTGTGTTATTCTCCTGACCACCCCATATTTTCTCTTCCTCTGTCAGTAAGTAAAACAAATATTTCACGATATTATTTAAATTACGATCTTTATTTGTTTTTTAATTCTAGTTCCTATTCTTTTTAATCTTTTTTGATATTCTTTTTTATTTTTATTTTTTTATTTGGTGTGTTTTTGTTTTTTTATCGTTTCTTTATCTGTTATATTTTTAATTGGTTTTTTTTTTAATCTTTATTTCTTTTATATAGTCTGTCTCTTAATCTTTTATTTTTTAGTCTGTAATTTTTTAATCTATATTTTTTTAATCTGTACTTTTTTAATTTGTAATTTTTTAATCTGTACTTTTTTTAATCTATATTTTTTAATTCGTATTTTTTTTTAAAACTAATCCATTTTTCTTTCTTTCTTTTTTTCTGCTAAATCTGTTTTTAAAAAAAATTATATAGTCTGTCTCTTAATCTTATTTTTTTAGTCTGTAATTTTTTAATCTGTAATTTTTTCATCTGTACCTTTTTTAATCTATATTTTTTAATTCGTAATTTATATTTTTTTAAAACTAATCCATTTTTCTTTCTTTCTTTTTTTTCTGTTAAATCTGTTTTTAAAAAAATTGTTGTTTTTTTTTTTAATCTGGTTGTTGTTTAAATTTCATTTTTATTCTGTTTTATTTTTTTTTATTTCTGATTGTTTTTTTTAAATCTGTTTATTTTTTTTTAATCTGTTTATTTTTTTTTAATCTGTTTATTTTTTTTTTAACTTATCTGAGTTTTTTTTAATCTGGTTAAGTATTTAATTGTTTAATCACGTTTATGCTAAAAATTTATAATCCTTTTTTTTCTCAGAACAATGATTTCGTTAATCTGTATTTTTCCAGGGGTATCAAATTAATGGGCCCGTATGTTGTCATGGTTTATAAAATGATTAGATATGATTTACTGCGTTTTGTGATAATTTACGCCATTTTTGTGATTGGTTTCTCACAAGGTAAATATTGGAGTTACCTTTATCTATAGACTAGCAGGATACCCGGCTTCGCTCGGGGATCATAACTCCGAAACCGGAAGTGGTGGACTAACGCCACCTGGCCTATGTTACTTCCCGGTCGGAGCTACCCCTATACCCCAATTTTCAGACTCGGGGCAGACCTAGTGTAGCCGCCAACCCCGCTTTGCTCGGGGGTCATAACTCCGAAACGGAAGTGGTAGACTAACGCCATCTGGCCTATGTTACTCCCCGGTCCGAGCTACCCCTATACCCCAAATTTCAGACTCGGGGCAGGCCTAGTGTAGCCGCCAACCCCGAACAGACAGACAAACAGACAAACGACAGTCACAAATATTAGTATAGAAGATTGGTGAAAAGTTGCGAGAGGGTGGTGGAGAAGGGATTCGACATACTACATAAAGGTGGTATAAATTGCCAAATGGGGTTTGAAATCCTACTATCCGATTTGGATCATGAAGACGGGCATTCGCCATACAGTGTACTATGGCGGAATTTTTGCACCTGGACAGTGGCGGCACGACTAGAATACAAACGGATTTTAAGAAAAAAGGGTCAATCAATTTCTTTCGAGGCAATTAAAGATGTCGACACTCTTGTTACATAAATCGATAGAACTTTTTAAATAAATTGAGCCATTTAAACTTTGACAATATTGTATTTTTTAAAGGTCTCTATTAGTGCTAAAATCTTTAAGTAAATTATGTTTGAATGGGGGTATTTTAGTTTATATTTTTTGTACTTGTTTATATTTCAGCCATGTTTTTGACTTGTTTACATTTCAGCCATGTTTTTGAACTTGTTTATATTTCAGCCATGTGTTTGTACTTTCAGCCATGTTTGTACTTGTTTATATTTCAGCCATGTTTTTGTACTTGTTTATATTTCAGCCATGTTTTTGGTATTTAGACGTACCCCTACTGAAACTGAAAATCAGTTCCGGGATGTCCTGGAAGCCCACATGGGCATGTTCGTAATGTCTGTAGGAAAGTTTGAAGAGATTTTCGAAACTTTTCAAGATTCGAGACATGAAGCCATTGGAAAGGTAAAGTAACAATATTATACCAAAGCATCCTAAAATCATAGAGGGGGTCACGGTGACTCAGTGGATAAGACGTTGGCTCGCTAGCCTGAGATCGGGTGTTCGATCCCTGCATTGGCCGAGAAAGTTCATCCAGATTTTCCGGCGTGGTTTCCACTTGTCAGTGATGCAGGACGGAGGGCCTGACAAGGACAGCTGTCTAGTCGTTCGGATGGGACGAAACACCAAGGTCCCGTGTACACATTGGCGTGAACGTAAAAGATCCCTTGACAGTTGGAATTCGATATAAGAGTAGGCCGTAACGCCGCTGCCCGGGCAAAATTTTCCTCATAGCACACTGTATGGCGTATGCCCGTCTTCATTAGCCCAGATTAGGAGCAGAACATCAGGACGTTAAACCCCATTTCATTTCTGTATTAAACTTACCTTTATTTATAGATTGGAGAGGGAAAAAGACTCGACATATTAAATAAAGGTGGTATAAATTGTTAAATGGAGTTTAAATTCCTACTGTCCGACTGGGCTCGTGTTTGTGTGTAGTGTTTGTATTTTATTTTTTTTAGACAGTGTGTGTTGTACTTTTTAGATAGTGTGTGTTGTATTTTATAGATAGTGTGTAGTGTATTTTATAGATAGTGTGTAGTGTATTTTATAGATAGTATGTGTAGTGTATTTTATAGACAGTGTGTGTAGTGTATTTTATAGATAGTGTGTGTAGTGTATTTTATAGATAGTGTTTCTAGTGTATTTTATAGATAGTGTTTCTATTGTATTTTATAGATAGTGTTTCTATTGTATTTTATCGATAGTGTTTGTGGTTTATAGATTGTGTTTGTATTATATTTTATAGACAGTGTTTGTGGTTTATATGTTATTGGTGACTCTGTTATTAATCAATATGTTAATTGCTATGATGGCCAATACGTATGATGAGATAGCTAGTACCAAGAAGGAATGGTTTAGACAGGTCAGTATATCTTGTTATTTATTGTAATAATATCTAACAGACATGTCCTTCTTTTCTACACCAGATGTGACATATTTTCTACGCTTGGAACATCTCACCTGACGGTCGTTAATTGTTGATATAATTCAGATATTCGTGTGATGAAAAGAAATGGGGTTTAACGCCCATACGCCATACAGTCAGCTAATAGGAAAATATGATCAGGACAGCGGCCGGAGAGAGAGAGAGAGAGAGATAGAGAGAGGAAAGAGAGAGAGAGATAGAGAGAGGAAAGAGAGAGAGAGAGAGAGAGAGAGGAGAGAGAGAGAGAGAGATGGGGTTTAACGTTCACTCGACACAAACTAGGTCATTTCGATACTAACATATGGTTCAAATTTATTTCAATAATTCGCTTGCGCGTAAGTGTCTTTATCAATGGGAGGAAACGGGAGGACCCGGAGAGAAACCCACGAGGTTGAATAGGCGACCCTACTCTTTGTCACGTACAACTGGAGAATCGAAACCATGTCAGTTGACTGAATGACAGACCTTATGAAACAGCGCGCACGGGCTAACCATTTGGAATTCACCCCCCCCCCTCATTATATAAGGAATATATTATCTTTATGCTTGACTGGATTTAATAGACATAAATATATAAGAAATGAAATGAAATGTGTTTAAAGTCCTACGGTTCTGCTCCGACTGAGCTAGTGAAGACCGACATACGCCAGTTTTCTATCAGGGACATTTTGCCCGGACAGCGACACTATGCCAACTGTGATATCGAATTCAATCTTCCAGGGGATCTTTTACGTGCACGCCAATGTATACACATGATCTCAGTTGTTCTTTCCATCCGAAGGACTAGACAGCTGTCCTCGTCAAGCCCTCCGTCTTGCACCACTGACAAGGGGGAACCACTTCGGAAAATCCCGATGAACTCTCTCGGCCAATGGAGGGATCGAACACGCGTCCCCAGGCTAGCGAGCCAGCGTTTTACCCACTTAGCCACCGTGGCTCCCATAAAATATAACAATGCTGCTATATTGCTGCTTCACTTGTCGTCATAGCAACAAAAACAAATCAAGCTATGTAATATTCACACACGCTCCATTTGTTACGTATGCCATGATATTCACCACGATCGTTTTAGGATAATAATACCTAGCAACAATATAAATAGTCAATAAACTATAACACATACTTATGGAAGAACAATTACTGATTTATTGGGCGACGTTTCGAAGAGTATTCTCTCAACGTTTTCAATATAAATAGTCATAAAATATTCGTAGAGTGTTTTGTATTCTGATGACACATGAAATCGATATCATCTTGCATTAAAAAAAAGGCACTGTGGACGAGGATATATTTGTACAATGGGAGACGATATATCTGTGCAGTGGACGAGGATATAATTGTACAGTATTCAGCGAATTATGAAAATAAAATTGAACCATATGTTAGTCCCGAAATGACCTAGTTTGTGTCGAGTGGACGTTAAACCCCATTTATCTCTCTCTCTCTCTCTCTCTCTCTCTCTCTCTCTCTCTCTTTCTCTTATTCTTGGAGGTTGAAGTGGATGGATGTCTGTGTGCAGAATGATCCGTTGCTAGTACATAGCCGTTGCTGCGGGACATATGTACAACTCAGTTTTATAAACTGATGCCAGACACCTTTAAAGCAGTGGTCCCCAACGTTTTCATCCACTCGCTAACCGAATATAAATTTGTATTTGTTCATTCAGATTTCCTTTATTAGGGGTGATCACTTTAATTTTATAAACACAAAGTGTATTTTAATAACACCGCACGCTTTCAATTGTTCACAATAGCTATTTTATTTCGTATAATTTTTTATATTCTGTATTGGTTTATTTTTATATATTTTGTATTTTTATGTTTTGGATCTTACAAAGTAAGAAATATTAAAGACCGCAGAATATTAAATAAACATAGATTTTAATATTTTGTTGCCGTTTTGAAATACGTTGTTATTTTGTTAGTCCAATCTCTGGAGGCTATGTTATCTGTGCAGTGGACGAGGATATAATTGTACAGTATTCAGTGATTTTTTTTATATGATATCATTTTTAAAGTGTACGATGATTGTTGTATATATATATATATATATATATATATATAATTTTATTTTTACAGTGGGCAAGGATGGTTTTAATTATGGAAGAAAGATTGGGTAACGCACCACGGCTAAAGTTTCAGGAATCATATTCTCAACAAATGAACGACTCACAGTCTCAACGCGTCTTTGTAGATCGATCATAATGGTATGATCGTTGGGATACTGTCAACTAGTCAATATTATACAGTGTGTGTGTGGGGGGGGGGGGCATTTCTGCTTACTGTTTCCAGGGTTTAACGTCCACTCGACACAAACTATGTCATTTCGGGAATAACATATGGTTCAATTTTATTTCAATAATTCGCTTGCGCGTACGGGTCTTTTTAGCAGTGGGGGGAAACCGGAGGACCCGGAGAAAACCAACGAGGTTGGACAGGCGACCCTACTCCTTATCACGCCAGTTGACTCAGTGCTACTCTGAATATACCCTAGGCTAGGGTCTTGTTTAATAAACGGAGCTATGAACTCAAATTCAAACGCAATATTTAATTTTAGGTTCCCACGGGATATTAGGGACAATACAATTGACCCTTATTGTGACGTGTGAGGGCTTTAATCTCTGTATATGTACTATGTATATCTATACTTTTGTTTCCGACTTTGTTATTATCACTGTCATAATTATTATTATTATTATAAATCTTTCGCCTGATATCAAGGCAGCATTGTCGATCTCTGAATGCAATAATGCAGTAATTTGCTCAACTACGACGTATGTTTATTGTGGGAGTTTTAATCTCTGTATATGAACTATGTATTTATATATGTTTATTCTACTGTATATTGTTGGATGGCCGAATGGTTAGCATGTGCGCTGTATCATAAGGCCTGTCATTGAGTCAACTGGCGTGGTTTCGAATCCCCGGTTGTACGTGACAAGGAGTAGGGTCGCCTATTTAACCTCGTGGGTTTTCTCCGGGTCCTCAGGTTTCCTCCCACTGCTAAAGACCCCTATGCGCAAGCGAATTATTGAAATAAAAATTTTTAAAAAAAATATGTTAGTCCCGAAATGACCTAGTTTGTGTCGAGTGGACGTTAAACCCCATTTCTCTCTCTATTGTGCTTTTAACTTTAACATTGTTTTTGTTTATCACTGTTTATAATTGTTTACCCGGGCTCAAAAAAACATGGCTACTTTACGGCTTTGTTGTTATTAATGTTATTAGTATCACTATTATGATTATTATTATTACAAATCTTTCGCCTGATAGATACCAAGGCAGCATCTGCCGACCTCTGAATACAATAATGCAGTAATTTGCTCAACTGCGTTGCTCGTCATTCAAAACAATGGTACTAACAAACCGCGACTATATATAAACCAATGAAATCGGGACTAGCAATTCCCTACGCTCATTGACTTCAACGTTAAATCCATGGGTCGGGTGTTCGATCCCTGCATTGGCCGAGAAAGTTCATCCAGATTTTCCGGTGTGGTTTCCCCTTGTCAGGGATGCAGGACGGAGGGCCTGACAAGGACAGATGTCGAGTCGTTCGGATGGAACGAAAAACCGAGGTCCCGTGTACATATTGGCGTGCACGTAAAAGATCCCTTGGCAGTTGTAATTCGATATAAGAGTAGGTCGTAGCGCCGCTGCCCGGGCAAAATTTCCCTCATAGCACACTGTATGGCGTATGCCCGTCTTCATTAGCCCAGTTTAGGAGCAGAACAGTAGGACGTTAAACCCCATTTCATTTCATTTCATTTTATTTGTTAAATCCATGACATTTCTTGACCTTTAAATTTAATTTCTTTATGAACATGTCCATGATTTTAATCTTTACAACCACAAATAGCCTTAACATGTCATATTCATCCGATGAAAAATATTGTTTAGATTTTGTTTTAGACTGGTAGGGGATTTCCCTAATTCTTGATTTTTACATGATTATAAATCATGATCTATCGGGTAGGCCTATATCTGGTACAATTGTATTCTTAACTGATATTTTAGCTTAATGTTGTATTCACGCCATATCTGTTCCCCATACTTAACAGAGGGAGAGAGAGAGAGAGAGAGAGAGAGGGAGAGAGAGAGAGTTTAACGTCCACTCGACACAAACTAGGTCATTTCGGGAGTAACATATGTTTTAATTTTATTTCAACAATTCGCTTGCGCGTAGGTGTCTTTAGCAGTGGAGGTGAGAAAACCCACGAGGTTGGACAGGCGACCCTACTCCTTGTCACGTACAACCCTTCAGGACAGAGATTTATTCTCGGAGGGTTGTACGTGACAAGGAGTAGGGTCGCCTGTCCAACCTCGTGGGTTTTCTCCGGGTCCTCCAGTTTCCTCCCTCCTCCCACTGCTATAAAGACTCCTATGCGCAAGCGAATTTTGAAAATAAAATTGAACCATATGTTAGTCCCGAAATGACCTAGTTTGTGTCGAGTGGACGTTAAACCCCATTTCTCTCTTTCTCTCTCTCTCTCTCTCTCTCTCTCTCTCTCTCTTATTCTCGGAGGTTGAAGTGGATGGATGTCTGTGTGCAGAATGATCCGTTGCTAGTACATAGCCGTTGCTGCGGGACATATGTACAACTCAGTTTTATAAACTGATGCCAGACACCTTTAAAGCAGTGGTCCCCAACGTTTTCATCCACTCGCTAACCGAATATAAATTTGTATTTGTTCATTCAGATTTCCTTTATTAGGGGTGATCACTTTAATTTTATAAACACAAAGTGTATTTTAATAACACCGCACGCTTTCAATTGTTCACAATAGCTATTTATTTTCGTATAATTTTTTATATTCTGTATTGGTTTATATTCTGTATTGGTTTATTTTTATATATTTTGTATTTTTATGTTTTGGATCTTACAAAGTAAGAAATATTAAATACCGCAGAATATTAAATAAACATAGATTTTAATATGTTATCAACCATGGTGTTCCACCAGACTTTAGACGTTTGACTACATACTCGTGCCACTGGAGGCTTTCCTATCAACCATGATGTTCCATTGGAGTTTGTCTTTGGAACCTTGACTACATAATCATGCCACTGAAGGCTATGCTATCAACCATGGGGTTTTGGACCTTTGACTACATAATCGTGCCACTGGAGGCTTTGGACCCTTGACTACACACACCATCGTGTCTATAGAGGGTTTTCTATCAACCACGGTGTTCAACGGCAGTTTGTCTATGGACGTTTGACTGCATAATCGTGCCACTGGAGGCTTTTTTCTATCAACTATGGGGTTCTATGTGGGTATGTCTGTGTGTCTATATTCTTCTTTACGTGTAACAGGGCAACCAGTGGGTAGCATTGTGAATGGAGGAATATATAGATCCGTGCCATGGAATTATACCTAAGTTATATGAGATTTAACTTGGGACCATTGTTTCGATACAATTCTGACCAGAGGACTATACACGAAATGATAATGATCGGTAATGATAAAAATATTGTAGACAGTTTAAACAAACCATTTATTAAAACTACTACTATTACTAGCATAGGGTTAGGATCCGCTTCCACCTAGTGCGATATCACAGGTAAATATTAAAATTTACTCAAAGTCATGCGAATGACACGAAAATGTGATGTGATAATTTTTGGAAAGACAGATATTTCTGTTAAATCCTTGCTTTTTGGTTTTGTTGCAATACAACAATAAAACATTATACAGCCATTTTAAGATTTTAACTATATTTTATACACAAATTGTAAAATAAAACATAATGTATTAAAAAACACTATCACAGAAACCTTAAATGTTATTTGGCTGAAATAAATAAATAAACAAAAATATATATTATATAAAATGTGGTACACGGGATGGAGAGAGAGAGACAGAGAGAGAGATAAATAAATAAAAGGGGATATATACTGTATATATAATATGATGTTCATGGTGTACATGGGATGGAGAGAGGGAGAGGAATGGGTTTAACGTACAATACTCAACGCAAACTATGTGATTCCGAGACTAACATAATATGGTTCAATTTTATTTCAAACATTCACGGGATTAATATTTGGATAATATCAGCAATATATAAAATCGTATCATGATTCTTCGATTAAAATACTATCTATAGCAACACCTATCCAATTTATCGAGTTCATCATATTTTCTTCCACTTAATCTGACGGCTAAAGTAATGTTAATGTTAACACAAAGTTCACCCGATTAGATTTTATTACATACTTCGAGAAGGTATTTGTTGGGTAATAAAACCTTCTAGTAGTTTATCGAGGGCTGGCCGTCCTTACCGCACGGTACAAATATTATCACCACTAGAAGCAACAAATTCCAGAACAAGCCAGAACTCATACCAAAATGGCCGCTTTATACAAATGAGTATTTAGGGGAATACTAACCCGAACCCTAACCCTAACCCTTTTAAGAGAAGTAAAAACTAAATTAGACCCAAGTTCAGTCTTTTAAAAGGGGTTAGGGTTAGGGTTCGGGTTAGTTATCCCCAAAATTCTCATTTATATAAAGCGGCCATTTTGGACTCCGGAAGCACCCGAACCTCGATAAACTACTAGAAGGTTTTATTACTCAACAAATACCTTCTCGAAGTATGTAATAAAATCTAATCGGGTGCAAACTTAATAAACGTCACGTCAAAATGATAGTCTACAGAGTTGATTATGGCCTTGTTATGTTAATAATTTATATAACATTTGAAGCCAAACCAAAAGATCTGCAAAGGGTAGATTTAACCCTGCCGTTTCTAGAACACGTGGTGTTACTTCTAGTAGAATTAAAGATTTTACCTGAGCTCGTGTAATAGCTGCCGTATATGTATAAATGCATTAAATGTTTGGAATGTTTAATTGTCTACGATATCACCTTAGGTGGAAGTGGACGTAAAACCCCAGAAACGAACGAACGGAATGTTTAGTATACAATATAAGACTACATATATAGAACAACAAGCAATACACCTGTTATATAATAGTGAGCAATTGTTTGAATAATACTAGATCTTTGTGTCATCTGAATAATATCTTCTCTAGGTTTTTTTTTATAAATTACATGTCAAACGTACAAATTGAAGCTGTAACAACGGTGGATTGTGGCTAAAACTATTCTGAAGGGTTAGGGTTAGAATTGTGGGTATTAAACTGACAGATAGTCTACAGATCGGTCAAGATCCAGTAGCGTGCCACATGTTTTATTATTCAGCCATGTCGTGTACATAATAGAGGGAGATAACTCCCAATCACCAGAAAACCCAATAGTCCAATTTATGGACTTGGAACATTATTATTACATATTCCAGACAATATAATAACCATTAAATCTCTACAGTCACAGAAGCGAATTCAATGTAAACCCCTCTCTGTTCAATTCTACGCCAATAAATAAATAAAAGATAGCGACGAGCTGAAATAATTGAATGGTGAAACGAGCTTAAATTGAGTCAAGGTTATTTATCTCGTCTTGTCCTCAAAATGTCCAATATCCCCACAAACACATTGGCATTGTTATTTCGACCCCTCAACTCGTTGCTGTGGCTACGACGGCTTGTACTTAAACGTAGGACATGTTTGCTTCGTTATCTCTAATTTGAGAGATATACGAGCTAAATCTGCCTATTGCAGATCTTTGTTTTGGCTTCAAATGTTATAATAATAATAATAATAGGAGATATTCAAATATCACGGATCACTTAATTGATTTAGTTTGAATAAAATATGAGAAGTATCTGAATCCTGATTCAAATAGGATACTGATGTCCCCTTAATCCAGAATATGATACTGGTGTGCTCTTAATCCAGAATAGGATACTGGTGTCCTCTTAATCCAGAATAGGATACTGGTGTCCTCTTAATCCAGAATAGGATACTGGTGTCCTCTTAATCCAGAATAGGATACTGGTGTGCTCTTAATCCAGAATAGGATACTGGTGTCCTCTTAATCCAGAATAGGATACTGGTGTCCTCTTAATCCAGAATAGGATACTGGTGTCCTCTTAATCCAGAATAGGATACTGGTGTGCTCTTAATCCAGAATAGGATACTGGTGTGCTCTTAATCCAGAATAGGATACTGGTGTCCTCTTAATCCAGAATAGGATACTGGTGTCCTCTTAATCCAGAATAGGATACTGTAATATATAGTTCACTGGCCGGTGCTCCATCTTCTCTTGTTTCACGACTCTAAAAGATCCAGAACACAGCAGCCAGGATAATATATATTGCTCTTCGTGACAGTCAGATTATTACAATTGTCCAAGAACTCCAATACTCAGAGAACTAAAATTCTCAAAGAACTCCATTTTCTTCCTGTTAGTTACAGAATCAAATCTTAAATTTTGTGTTTTAAGATGTTTAAACGGTACTTTTCCACAATTACTGAGAGATTCCTCACAACCCTGCCCCCATGTAAGGACCTAAAGATCTGTAGATAAGACACTCCTTGTACAGCCATAGCCTAAAACAGACCCACTATTTCCTACTGGAATGATCTGCCACTGGAAGAAAAGAACTCTCCAGAAATTGTTGTGTTTAGATCCAGGATTTTTTTGTTTCAGAAAGCATTCACTTTGGGACAGTTGTGATCGTTTTTGGACAGCGCTTTGAGGATGCTCAAACATGGATATTGCGCAATACACATGTACTATTATTTTTAAAGATAATTCTAGAGTCTGCTTTAAGCCTAATCTAGAATATTCCGTAGTTGAATATTGTCTGTGTCAGGTGACACTCTGTTGCCATCCATTAGTGACTTTTCTTTCGATTTTTTCTTAGATTTTTTCCTGAAAACAGGAAATTGTATATGAATTAAATAAAGACACAGTTTGAAGTTATTCATGATGACGTCATCACGTATAAATAGTAAGATATGAGTTTGCAAACAAGATATTTTCTAAAAGGACAAAGAAATAAAACATCGAATAGATATTTTATCAATTAGATAACAGCCAGAAATAAAATGGGTTCTGCACCGTTCTGTACCTACTGGGCTAAAAAAAAGACGGGCATAAGCCTTACAAAAATGAAATGAAATGAAATGGGGTTTAACGTCCTATACTGTTCTGCTCCTATACTGGGCTAATGAAGACGGGCATACTCCATACAGTGTGCTATGAGGGGAAAACTTTGCCCGGGCAGCGGCACTATCGCCTACTCTTATATAGAATTCCAACTGCCAAGGGATCTTTTACGTGCATTCCAATGTATACACGGGACCTCGGGTTTTCGTCTCATCCGAAGGACTATACAGCTGTCCTTGTCAGGCCCTCCGTCCTGCATCACTGACAAGGGGGAACCACACCGGAAAATCTGGATGAACTTTCTCGGCCAATGCAGGGATCGAACACCCGACCTCCAAGCTAGCGAGCCAGCGTCTTACCCACTTAGCCACGCCATAGAGTGTGCTATGAGGAACATTTTTACTCGGACAATGACACTACGACCTACTCTTATATCGAATTCCAACTGTCAATGGTTCTTTTGTGTGCACTCCAGTGTGTACACGGGACCTCGGTTTTTTGGCCTCTACGTTCTAAAAGGGTATACATTTCAATTACGACATGAGTTTTTTAAACTTAATGTATCAATGTGTACACAAGACCTCTGCTTTTTGGCCTCTACGTTCTAAAGGGGCATAATTTTCAATTAGGACATGAGTTTTTTAAACTTAATGTATCAACCGAGATAATGAGGACCCCCGCCCCACCACCCCCGCAGTGCTGTATGAGATATTTTGACAGGATAGCAGCGCTGTGGTTTACATAATTCTGTCCATAATTATATTTCACAGACTTGTGTCCAGGGTCCTCATTCACCAAAACTTAAACTAAGATACAATCGAAATTTTAAGAAATACTGCAATTCGATTGGCTGACCAATATGCAAATTGGATATATGCAAATTGATTTAACTGGTCAGCCAATCGAATTGCAGTATTTCTTAAAATTTTAAGAAATACTGCAATTCGATTGGCTGACCAATATGCAAATTGGATATATGCAAATTGATTAATTTTAAGAAATACTGCAATTCGATTGGCTGACCAATATGCAAATTGGATATATGCAAATTGATTTTACTGGTCAGCCAATCGAATTGCAGTATTTCTTAAAATTTTAAGAAATACTGCAATTCGATTGGCTGACCAATATGCAAATTGGATATATGCAAATTGATTTTACTGATCAGCCAATCGAATTGCAGTATTTCTTAAAATTTCGATTGTATCTTAGTTTAAGTTTTCGTGAATAAGGGCCCAGTATTATTTTATGAAGATGACACCCAAAGATGAGGGTTGGATAATCTCTCTTCTAAGCCGATGGAAATTGAAATCTTGAGCGATAACGTCAGGAACTGGGTAGCCATCTTCCTTGTTAAAGTCACAATTTCATATTTTCTACGAAAGTCAAAACATAATTATTTCTATGTCGTTTGCTCAATAGGTTGTCACAACTCACTATTATACGATCATAGGTGTCATTCTCAAACTTAAAACTCATTTACACCGGAAATAATAACACAATTACCCCCAATTACCTCCCTTGTTTTCAATACTCCACCATGGAGTAGTTATCTTCAAACGTTTGAATTTGATGATGAAAATGATAGTTTTGCCAATTTCTCAAATGGCAATAGTGAATTATAGGGTTAATAGGATTATTCTTTAACAAGGTAGGACTGTTTATAGATACCATCTATTTTAAGGCTTTATTTTAATAAATTTTAAAAATATAACTTAAAAATATGAAATTGCAACTTTAAATATATAAAATGTCTCTGTTTTGAGAGATTTTGAATCACTTTTAAATAAAAAATTGAATCTGGAAAGGACAATCAGTGTAAATATTTGGCATCCTGTACAGCTAATTAAACATGCGTTGGGTAAAATATCTTGATGGGCCTTATGTAATATAAACTCTTGATTTGTTCAACGTCCCATATTCGATATCGGGATCGAAGTTAACCGAGAAAGTTCCTACCCCTTGAGTAATATTTTAATTAAAAAAAATTGAATAACTACTAATTAGTAAAGAAACATAAACAATGTTTTAATAAAAAAAAATAATAAAGAAAAGAATGAAAAATGTTGAATGAGTTATCAATCTACAAATATAATCATTGACTAGCTACAAACTCACAAATATAGAACACATGAATACAAATAAAATGAAATGAAATGGGGTTTAACGTCCTACTGTTTTGCTCCGAACTGGGCTAATGAAGACGGGCATACGCCACACATGTATGGTGAAATGTTGGCAGGGTAAAAAAAAGAACAAGAATTAATGATCTCGTGTCGCAAGACTACTCATGGGGATATACCAAAAAACGATTGAATGAAAATTTTCTATAGACCCCTTTTGTGGACGAGCCCCAAATTCGTGAAAAAATAAACTAAATAAAAAGGATACGCAGATTCCGTATGAACAATTCTAATTATTCACTGAATTTACATTAAAACATCCATCTTGCACTTTACCGATGTCTAGAACAGTATGTTACGACGCACTGAAGAAATTTCACAGAGTGGTCCTTGTGGTTCATGTCTCGTTTGTAACTACTTCGTGACCACAGAGCTCCGAAGTCAGCATGTACTGACTCACTGGCTTGTTCACTATAGAATCATAATCCCTTTCTATTTCCGGGATCTGTCTGCTGTCTAGCGAAGAATTTAACTACATGATCAATGAGTGCATGACACTTGTTGGTGATTTTCGAGTAAAGTTCTTCATTGAGGTCCATTATATTCCCCACCATGGAGCGGAGGACGGCGGACTCCTAATGCGTCTGACTAGTTTCTGGCAGTGAACTCAGATTCCCCGAGTAAATTGTCCACGAGTCCGCCGTCCTCCGCTCCATGGTGGGGAATATACTGGACCTCAATGAAGAACTTTACTCGAAAATCTGGAGTCGCGAGAAACATTAATGATTGATGATAAAGTTGGACCAGCCGGACAAAAGGTCATTGACGTATTCAAAGCGTTCAATGAAGTGAGGATCAAATGTTTCGGAAAGATTCTCAACAGCAATTACAAGGACCCAATCCACAAGTTTGAGTCGACGTACAAAGACTTGCGGATCCCAATCACCAGCAAGTGCCATGCACATGTGATCATTAATTCTTGTTCTTTTTTTTGACCCTGCCAACATTTCAACATACCTGTGGCCACAGTGTGCTATGAGGGAAATTTTGCCCGGCAACTGTCAAGGGATCTTTTACGTGTACGCCAATGTGTACACGGGGCCGCGGTTTTTCGTCTCATCCAAATGACTAGACAGCTGTCCTTGTAAGGCAGACATGAATACAGTTTTAATGAAATGAAATGAGGTTTGACGTCACATTGTTCTGCACTGACAGTACTAAGGAAAACGAGCATACGCAATACAGTGTGTTGTAAGCCTACTCTTATATCGAATTCCCACTGTCAAGCATTCTTTTACATGCAACCCAATGTGTACACGGGACCTCGATTTTCCGTACAACCCTACGTTGTCCCTTGCCAGGCCCTCCGCCCTGTACGCCGGAAAATCCCGATGTACGTTCATGGCTTACTCATTGAACCACCGCGGCTCCCTAAAGTTTAAATGACTTCCCCATGGCGAATTCCACGATAAACAAAACGTATTATAAACAAATGGCAAGGCAAATGTTACAAGGTTAGCAGTCAACAAAAATTAAATATACTGAGCGCCATGGAAAACGCCTCACCTTTTTTTCCCCAAATATTTTATTACTAGGTGGTTTTATATGTATAATATTATGCAATACTATGAACTATTGTTTCACACAATGCTCCCAAACGCAAAACATATCGGCCAGTGTGCAAAAAAAAATTGCACGAGATGCACATGAAAAACCCAATATTCACGTGCAGCATTGTGTGTGAGCCCTTTAAAAGCATGTTTTCAACTTAATGTGCAGTACATGAACTGTGAAACGTCAATCTGTCGTAATTTGTTGTTGGACGTGTGAAGGAATCGAGCTAGAGATGCCGAGACTTACTGAAAATCAACGGAATGAAGCCATGGGAATGTCCAGGGCTGGCATGTCTACACGTGCTATTGCCAGACACTTCAATTGTCATCAGTCCACTATTGTAAGGTTGGTGGAACGTGTTCGAGTTACTGGATCAACACGTGACCGTCAACATCCTGGTCCACAACGCGTTACAACCCAGGCTCAAGACCGCTACATCCGGGTCAATCATCTGCGTGACAGATTCCGCCCAGCGACTCGAACAGGTGCAGCAGTCGTCGGAAGACAAGGACCAGTAAGTGCCAACACCGTAAGACGTCGTCTAAGAGAAGTAGGACTCCGTGCACGACGACCTTATGTTGGAGCTATCCTCAGGGATCATCACCGTCAGCGGCGTTTGATATGGGCTCAAGGACACCAGACATGGAGAAGAGTAGACTGGCAAAGTGTGCTCTTCAGTGATGAGAGTCGCTTTCATCTTTATCACGCTGATGGCCGTCAACGTGTGTGGAGACGTCTTGGGGAACGTCTTGCAGACTGCTGCGTCTTCGAAACGAATCGATGGGGTGGGAGAAGTGTAATGGTGTGGGGAGATTTCACACTTCATCACCGGACCGCCCTACACATTTGCAAGGGTCGCGTTAATGCTGTAGCCTACCGTGATGATGGCCCGTGGAGGACACACGCGCTACTGACATCTGTGTCGTACTTTTGTTTTTGACCCCTCTTAGACTTTGTACCCATGATTACAGATTAAATATCCATAAGTGTACAAATGTGTTGTTATTGATGTGTTCCCATTTGAATATTGTTCACAATAAGAAGCAAAATAAATAAGATATGTTTACAGGATCATTTTGTTATACGAAAAACTAAGTGATGCGTTTTCAATGGCGCTCAGTATATTATACATGAAAAGCTACAAATTAATACAAACAGCACACTGACAAGCTATAAAGTAATAAATTAAAAATAGCTACAAAAAGAATAGCGATTAGCTATAAATTAATAAAGAAGGTAAAACAAATAAAAAGGATTTGAATGAGATTCGTATCCTTAAACTAATCCATTTAATAGCATACATGGATAGCTACAAATTAATACAAAAAAAAGAACAGTGATAATATATAAACTAAAACGAAAGTAGAAAATGAAAAGGATTTTAATGATGTTCCAATCCTTAAATTGCACGATAGGCATAAGTTATTATCAACAACTGGCAAAGACTTGGTCTTAATATCAATACAAAAAGAACCCCCAACCCCACCGCCTACCCCAAGCACTTTGGTTTCATTTTAGAATTATAAAAATAAATTTTCAGTGAGATAAATTTTGATTAGCATTCAACAAGTTACCGATGTATTACACCCCAACCCCCTCCCTTCTTGACACCACTTGGTCTTAATATCAATATATCAATAACGCCCCCCCCCCCCAACAACCCCCACCACTGAGATGTGTTGACCCCCCTCCCCACCCACTTCTCCACAAATCCCGCCCCTTCTCCACATACCCCAGCTCCTTCTCCACAAACCCCACTCCCGTCTCCACAAATCCCACCCCCTTCTCCACAAACCCCACTCCTTCTCCACAAAACCCACCCCCAATTACACAAAACCCACCCCCTTCTCCACAAATCCCACCCCCTTCTCCGCGCATCCCACCCCCTTCTCCACAAATCCCTTTTCATTCTAATTTGATTGATATCAGTTGCCAATAACGCCTGCTTCTTTTGCGAATAAAGTACCCCCACCCCTACCACACACCACACCAAGCTCGGTTAACAGTGTGCTAAAGCCTTGTGTCCCACCATAAATCTTCGATGGCATCTTGTCCAGATCGTATGACCACTAATGAACCACGCCCATCAGAATACTTGACTCTGTTCGCCAATAACTGACGTCTGCGAATACTGCTTTCTAATACGATAATAATCTTAGCTCTCTGAAACAAATTACACAGTCGCATTATGATAAAGTTAATAAATATAAAATCGGGATTAACGTCCTATTTTGGGGAATGCTCACTAGTTTGCGGGTTCATTGGTCCATTGATATTTATTGTTAAGGTCAGGTTTGGGTTAGGGTTAGGGTTCATTGGTCCATCGATATTTATTGTTAAGGTCAGGGTTGGATAAGGGTTAGGGTTCATTAGTCCGCCGATATCTATTATTAGGGTTAGGGTTGGGTTAGGGTTAGGGTTAGGTTTATTGATACCCATATTTATAGTATTTCTTATAGCTGCGGACTACTGCACCCGCGGATTAGTGAACTGCTACAACTTGGCTAATGACGAAGGACAGTTGTCATGCAGTATGCTAGGGGGTAAATTGTGCCTGGAAAGCGTTCTAACGGTTCTTTTAGTACCATCCGGAACGTCCCGAATTGACAGAATTGCAATCAAGTGATACGGAATTCAGTCCTGTCACAGTTCTGTCAGTCCCGACAGCTGAGGTGGTGTGAGTAGAATCGTGACGTATTTTAAGTAACAAATATGTTTCAGCTGTCATGATTGGTTGATATATTTTTTTTTATGCAGTCGGCACATGCGTTGTACTCCGAAATTCTCCTTTTCACTCGAGGTAATATAATTCCGGAACTTTCAATCGTTTATCCCCAATGATCCGTACACCAGTGGACCAAATGAACTGAAATGTTCTGCTCCGAACTGGGCTAATGAAGACGGACCAGTGGACCATGGTAGACACCTTTACGTCCGCGAAAATATTTGTGGATCGCTGTTATTTATCTCTTCGACGAGTAGACACCCCCAAACAACTGGCAAGAATAAAGGGGATCGATCAACATTTTCGTCTTCAAATAGTAGGCGGAGGGACGTTTGTTTACTAATTAGACATGCTCATTTGGTTTAAAGTATATATGATGGCTAAAATGGCTTAAATCTTAAATGTAGATATTTACCCAAACCAATCAGCACCTATCTGCACTTTTGCATATGTATACCCCAATTCAATTTCAATATGACTTGAATGAAAGGGTGGCTGTAACGGGTGTCGATTTCATGCCTGTATTTGACCAGGGTCATTCAACAACCACCCTCTCTCTCTTTCTCTCTCTCTCTCTTTCTCTCTCTCTCTCTCTCTGAATGAGACCATATGTTTGTCTAGAAATGGCCTAGTGGACCTCTCTCTCTCTCTCTAAATGAGACCATATGTTTGTCTAGAAATGGCCTAGTGGGCCTCTCTCTCTCTCTCTCTAAATGAGACCATATGTTTGTCCGGAAATGGCCTAGTGGGCCTAGTGGACCCCCCCCCTCTCTCTCTCTCTCTCTCTCTCTAAACGAGACTGACCTGTTTTCTCCATTCTTTCTCTGCCTTAACTCTGATATTATGATATGTATTACCCATCATAGCAATCAACATATTTAACAGTAATATCGGCACTAATGTTATAAATGCTGTAAATATCAACTTGGTTATTTCAGGGCTTCGAGCTTCATTAAATGTTTCATACTGAAAGAATAAAAACATATCCCCACATATGGATTAATACGAGACATATCTAAAACAGCTCCTTTTCAAAACATCACAAATCCATTTCGGAATGTCCATAAAGACAGGCGGTTCATGACAGAGAGACAGGGAGAAATGGGGTTTAACGTCCACTCGACACAAACTAGGTCATTTCGGGACTAACATATGGTTTAATTTTATTTCAATAATTCGCTTGCGCGTAGGGGTCTTTAGCAGTGAGAGGAAACCGGGGGACTCGGAGAAAACCCACGAGGTGGGACAGGCGACTCTACTCCTTGTCACGTACAACCGGGGATTCGAAACCACGCTAGATTCCCCGATTGTACGTGACACGTTCACAAATCAACGATGCGATCGAATTAATAAGCCAGAAAACGTTCTATATTCTACCTTGAATTCCCCAAAAGTCATCTGAAACAAAGCATATACAGTGCGACACATTCACAAATCAACGATACAATCAATAAACCAGAAAACGTGCATATTCTACCTGGAATTCTCCAAACGACATCTGAATCAAAGTCAGTATGGTCTCATTCCACGTAGAAAATCTTTCTATAGCGAATTCTTTATTGTCTGTGAAGTTCGTTGGGTTGATTGACTGGTCCTCAATATCACGAAACAGCAGAGATAATCCTGAAACAGAACAAGATTTAAAACAGGGCCATCAATTTGATTCACAGAATTACTGATCGTCTTATTTTACAGAGAGCAGCATTGGTCGATGGAATTTTCAATTCTTTATATATACTGAACTAAAAGGGCGATCATTTTTGGCCTAATATTTTATTCGAGAGCCAACCTGCACAATACAGATTGAGAGGGTTTAACGTCCACTTGAGACAAACTAGGTACTTTAAGGACTAATATATGATTCAATTTATTTCATTAATTCTCTTGCTCGTAGGGATCTGTAGCATCGGAAGGAAATCAGGAGAGCAAGCCACCTTACTCCCTGTCAAATACAAGCGGGGAATCGAAACCGCGTAACTTGGCTCAATGCAGACCATGCGATCTAACTTGCAATATTCTCCTTAACAAGATGAAACAAGGCAAGAACAATAAGAGGAATTTCTTCGACCAAACCGGGATCAAATGTTGTAAGTGAGTTAGTGCCAGCTATACTCATTGATCCACCGTGGCCCCCTTCGAACCCACCCCTTGTTCAAATCGAGTGGTTACAATACTTCTACAATTATTATACCGGGGTGAAAACAAAGGAGAGAGGTGTCACGTGTTACTTGAACCACCGTGGCCCCACTTCAACGATAAATATACAATCATTATACCTGGATGAAGACAAAGGAGTGAGTTAACTTGTGTTTAATGGACGATTTTATTGGTGCACCCGCCCATTTTTCAAATTCGAGCCCATGCCCCGCCCACTTGTTAGTGAGCCACCCACCCTTGTTAGCGAGCCACCGTGTGTCTAACCCGTGTCCCCCACCCTTGTTAGCGAGCCACCGTGTGTCTAACCCGTGCCGCCCAAGCTCGTTAATGAGTGAGTGACCGGGTGTCTAACCCGTGCCGCCCTACCCTTGTTAGCGAACCACCGTGTGTCTAACCCGTGTCCCCCACCCTTGTTAGCGAGCCACCGTGTGTCTAACCCGTGTCCCCCACCCTTGTTAGCGAGCCACCGTGTGTCTAACCCGTGTCCCCCACCCTTGTTAGCGAGCCACCGTGTGTCTAACCCGTTAATGAGTGAGTGGCCGTGTCTCTAATGTTTTGTTTAAATAGAACATAATCAATATAATACCCAGACTTATGGAAGATTAATTTGGGTTTTTCTTGCAAACTAAATAAGTTGCCTCGTTAAATAAAGTTATTATTAGTATTATTGTCCTTGTGTGACCCATCTTCCTGACGCAGGGGTTAGATGGCCGAATGGTTAGTGTGTGAGCGTTGCATCATAAGGTTTGTCATTGAGTCAAGTGGCGTGGTTTCGAATCCCCGGTTGTACGTGACAAGGAGTGGTGTCGCCTGCCCAACCTCGTGTGTCGTATATTTCAATAATTCGCTTGCGCGTAGGGGTCTTTAGCAGTGGGAGGAAACCGGAGGACCCGGAGAAAACCCACGAGGTTGGACAGGCGACCCTACTCCTTGCCACGTACAACCGGGGATTCGAAACCACGCCAGTCGACTCAATGGCAGACTTTATGATACAGCACGCGCACGCTAACCATTCAGCCATCCACCCCCCCCCCCCCCCATTTGGATAACGAAAAACAATATAATAAATATAATACCTAGACCAAATCCGATACAGAAGAAGAAGTAAACGATAGCAAATCGGAACATATCCCTCGTCAACATCTTATAAACCATAACAACAAACGGTCCAGTTATTGCCAATGCTCTGAAATAATTTCAACATTTTTCAATCAAGGACGGGGGTTTATGAATAATAAAAACAAACGGTCCAGTTATTGTTGATCCTCTGAAATAATATCAACATATTTCCATCAACAAAGGGAATGTAACGAGGATTAACGCCCTATTGTTTTAATGAAGATGGCACCAAAATACCCAATAAATTAAGATAATCCCCCGACCTCTCCACCGGGTTAAACGGGCGCTTAAATCTTCAATGTACCGCTAATCGTTATATTTACAACCACTTGATGCTGCTCTTGGAAGTGAGGTGCAGGGATTTTCGAATAGGTGGGTACGGAAAACAACCAGAGCTTGGATATGGCTACCCTCCAATGGTTCTCGAAGCTTGCATATGGCTACCCTCCAATGACTCACGAAGCTTGCATATGGCTACCCTCTAATTTCTCACGAAGCTTGGATATGGCTACCCTCAAATGACTCACGAAGTTTGGATATGGCTAGTTTCAAATGACTCAATCAGCTTGGATATGGCTAGCTTCGAATGACCCAAGGAGCTTGGATATGGCTAGCTTCGAATGACCCAAGGAGCTTGCACATGGTTAGTTTCTAATGACCCATGGAGCTTGCACATGGTTAGCCTCGAATGGCTCACGGAACATACACATGGTTAGCCTCGAAGGGCTCACGGAACATACACATGGCTAGGTTCGAATGGCTCACGGAGCTTGGATATGGTTACATTCGAAAATGTCTGAAAATTCTTAGATATTAAAATCACATAATGAAAATTAAAATTCTTGTGTAGTACGGTCCTCCTGCACTTACTATTAGAAACTATAATGATAATTAAAAATTGGGCCTGACAAGGACAGCTGTCTAGTCCTTCGGATGAGACGAAAAACCGAGGTCCCGTGTATACATTGGAATGCATGTAAAAGATCCCTTGGCAGTTGGAATTCGATATAAGAGTAGGCGATAGTGCCGCTGCCCGGGCAAAATTTCCCTCATAGCACACTGTATGGCGTATGCCCGTCTTCATTAGCCCAGTATAGGAGCAGAACAGTAGGATGTTAAACCCCATTTCATTTCATTTCATTTTAATTAAAAATTCTTACCTTGCAAAGAAGAGAAGAATACAGAATGCCCCTGGTACAGCGATGATGAGTAATATTTCTTCAGCATCTACTGATCTGGTAAATCTCAGTGGTATACAAATTAATATCAGAACACAAGACAGGGTATAGATTGTATTGTCTGGAGCATATTTCTAATAAGATACAAAACCAAAACAAATATTGTTTTATAGTATTATGCAAACTCAACAAAATTTAAAATTATGCAAGCTTAACAGAATTTAAAATTATGCAAACTAAAAATTTAGAATTAGGCCAACTGAAAATTTAGAATCATGCAAACTCAACAATATTAAGAATTATGCAAACTCAATAAAATTAAGAATTATGCAAACTCAATAAAATTAAGAATTATGCAAACTAAAAATTTAGAATTATGCAAACTAAAAGCCATGAATTAGGTTAACACGTAATCATTCTAAGATTCTGTTTAGTGTGTAAGCCATCTTAAAGCAGATTCTAGGGAGAAATCATTTCTGTCTGATATGAATAAGAATGACTAGTGACAGTCAAGACGAGTTTCCTCTTAATCATCCAGCAACACAGAGCAAATTTTAATAAGAAAATATTCCTGTCTGATAGGAATGGGTGTAACACTCAAGTTTCCTATTAATCCTCCAGCAACACTATTGAACATCTAAACATTGTGTAGAACCATCATCCAGCAACACTACTCAACATCTAACCAACTTATAGTGGTGTAAAGCGGCGATTATAATGTAGTTGAAATTACTCATCCGATTAGAATATAAACACTTCCTGTTTCAGATTTAGGGACCCACGAGGATGGACAGGCGATCTCAATCCTTGTCACGAACAAGCAGGGAATCGAACCCACGCCACTTGACCTAATGGCAGACCTTATGATCAAACGAACCATTCGCCAATGCAGGATAAAATGGAGGACTGCAAACACTGTGAATATTTGGTAAACTATACTTACACAATTTCTGAAATAGAAACGTAATCCTAACTCCTTTACAACTTTGGCTTCTTCCATCACCAGATTAAATACACACCCTAAACACATGAAGCACTCTGCTATAACACGAATCTGTTTTATGAAACAATATATATACAGTTATTACAGTATAGAGTGATTACAGTATAGCGTGGTAACAGTGTAGAGTGACTGCAGTATAGAGTGGTTAAAGTATAGATTGAATGCAGTATAGAGTGATTACAATATAGAGTGGATACATTGTAGAGTATAACAGTATATAGTGATTACAGTTTAGAGTGGTTACATTCTAGAGTGATTACAGTATAGAGTGATTACGGTATATAATGAACACAATATACAGTGGTAAAGAGTGGTTAATTATAGAGTGATTACAGTCTAGAGGTATTATGGCATATAATGATTACGGTATAGAATAAACACAATACAGAGTGGTTAGTATAGAGTGATTACAGTACAGAGCGGTAACAGCATAACGTGATTACAGTACAGAGTGGTAATAGTATAGAGTGGCTACAGTATGGAGTGGTAATAGTATAGAGTGGCTTCAGTATGGAGTGGTAACAGTACTGAGAGGTTACAGAATACAGGTAATGTACGTTGCAATGACAACAATTGACTGGGTTATCCCCAGTACATACCTATAACATTACAGTATACAGATGACACAGTATACGAAATGAAATGGGGTTTAACGCCCAACTTCTCTACTCCGACTGGGATAATGAAGACGGGAATTATTACGGTAAGCATCATAAATCTTTTACAGTATATACGGTTTACATAGTTGATATTAAAGCTGAACTCCGATTACAAAACTACAGAAATAATTAAATAAAAAAAGGTAATACCCTAAACGACCGCCATACTTGTTTTCAATTTGTAGAACAACAATGGCGATCGCTTTATGCAAACAAACAGTTAATTATTTCTGTAGTTTTGTAATCGGAGTTCAGCTTTAAATCTTGTTTACACTTTTAAACATATGACCTATTCACGTCTTTATACAAGTTATGAAGGCCGGTTTAAAAATAGACCGGTTTACTGATAAAATAAAGCGGGAGGCTGCGTGACTTCAGGTTTGATTTATTACTATGCATAAAATGACACGAGAACCTAAGGGGCATCGTTGATGTAAATATGATAGGAGCGAGCCGGTAAAATAATAACTGTCGTCAACTTTAGAAATATCATATTCTTTAAAGGGACAATAACACTCTTGCTGGCTTGAAAGCTCCAGAAAATAAATAATATCTCTAAGTACTAGATGTTTAAGTGTCCTACCTGTTGTGTAAATTATCCATTACATCCTATTTTACTTGTCCAGAGGGTTCAAAAATATTTTGAAATCAACGTTTCATTTGAAAAGGTTTACGTTAGACGTTTCAAACCATTATGTTGAATTTTTCAAAATTTTTAAATAAGGTGTGTTAAGATGAAATTTATATCATCAATTAATTGAAATATTCTAAAATAGTACAATTTGTTGACCAGAATAAAGATTGGGACATGTTATTAAGTTACAACAAGAGTGGTATTGAGCCTATAACAGACTTCCACAAAAAATATATTATGCATTCTGAATAATATTTACGATGGCCAATAAAAAGAAAAGGACGCAAATTGCGATCACATTCTTGATAATATGAAATGAAATACGGTTTAAGGTCCTACTGTTCTGCTCCGACTGGGTTAATGAAGACGGACATACGCCATGAGGGGAATTTAGTCCGGAAAGCGGCAGTACGGCCTACTCTAATATCGAATTCCAACTGTCATGCCCTCGGTCCTACAACACTGACAAGGGGGAACCACGCCGGAAAATCTGGATGAACTTTCTCGGTCAATGTAGGGATCGAATACCCGACCTCCAGACTAGCACACGGTGAACCCCATCGAGGGTGACCCTTCCGCCGAGGGTGATCCTTCCACCGAGGGTGATATCGTAGAAAAGTTGTTTTATTTTATTAGGCTTAGTGCATGCACATACAAATGTCTTTCCAGTGGGAGGAAACCTGATGGCCCTGGGTATATAAGGGGTTGAGAAGGCGCCCCTATCTCCAAGCCCCTAAAACCACGACAGTAAGCCAGAGTTGATCACCTAACTAGAGCTTATTATCACTGCGCTTGGTCTTCGTTTTACTCTCGAAAAATTCGGGGGTTACGCTTTTCGAAAAATAAAAACAACTTCCGCCAATGCCAGTCCGATCAACATTGCTGTTTTCTTGGATAATTGTGGCTCGATTTTTGATATGACATCACAACGCCAAGATGGCGACGATGACGCCATGTCCGGTTTCTGGCCCATAGTAAACGCGGAGCGTGGCCCAAAGAAGAAGAAGAATATATCGGGGCGTTTCTTGGTACAAAATGAGGATTTATCTTACCACATTGGTTAATTCTGAGAAATTCAGTAGATTACCATGATTAGGTCGTGTATAAACAGCTACAGTTATTGTTAACAGATGTGTCACAGATATACCCATTCTCCACCAGAACCGTGTCTACAATATAATACACACATGTATCATCGTTATACTCATTCCTAAACAGCTAGTCTCTATAACATAATACAGACATATATCACAGTTTTTCTCATTCTCACACAGTCTCTACAATATAATGCAGCGAGACATGGAGTTCAACATTCACAAACTGGGTCATTTCGGGACTAACATATGATACAATTATATTTCAATAAACCTATAAGATTAGAAAGACGAACGATTTAATAAAGGCATGTATCATAGCTATACACATCTAATTGAAGTCTCTACATGTCTTTAAGACAATTATATGTCCTGGCTATGCTCATTCTCTACAATATAATGAACATCGAGTAGTCAAGATACAGTTATCCATCGGCCTGTACACAACGGGATGTCACCAAGGGCGTGTAGTCACAGAAACATGTCGGTCTGTGCATAAGGGAGCGTCACCAAGGGGATGTCAGTAACCTAAGCAACTGACTAATTCTACATGGACAAACTCATCTTTATGGATAGAACAAATATGAGAAAGTTAAAATAAATTATATCATATTATACCTTGGCATAGGTTTTCCATTTCTCTCTCAATAACTGGGACATCACTGGGCCTTCCAACATCTCGGCGTGTTCATCTGTTTCTCCGTCTAATATAGTCATCAATGCCGACTCCCAATCTGGAAACCGTATAATTTAGACATGACTTTGCTTAATTATCTATTAATAGTCCTTAATGACTTTACCATAATTAGTCATTAATGTAATTGACGCTAGAGCTATTCTTGCTTCTCTACTATAATTATTCATTAATGTAATTGACGCTAGAGCTATTCTTGATGGCTCTACTATAGTTATTCATTAATAGACTCTAGGGTGCTAAACTTACCAGTTTCACCTTTAGGACCAATAGAGTCCAGAGCGTCTAATGGATACTGTGAACAGATGATGTTACCAAACTTCCACTTTTGCTGTCACAATGTAAACAAAAATATCAATCATTCGTTAGTCAAACTCGAAAAAGCAAAATGGGTTATTGTTTTCTAACAACCTACTGCCTTATTTTTTTTAAAAACATTTTGAGTTAAAAAAGCCTTTAAATATCTTGTAGTGTCTACTCTCTCCTCTGGCATCTTCGTGTGATTCAGCATCTACACAGATTAAGCCTTTGCTAGTGCTACTCTATCCACCAGCATTATCATTTGGTCCAGCAGATGAACAGATCGGCCAGCCTGTCCAGCCTCTGTTACTCTGTTATGGAAGTGTTGCAGTTCCCTCTCTCGTTTCCAAGTTTTTTTTAAAATGGTAGTAAAACATACATAAATATATTGTTTACTTACCGTACTACTTATCTCCAACATTTCCTGGAATATTTCAGGTCGGCCTAATTTACTGGCAAGTGTTAAAGGGGTTAACCCAGCTTTGTTTTTAGATTCAACGGCGTTTTGAAAATTCTTAACAGCATGTCTGTAGATTTTCTACAAATAGAAAAAGAGACTAGAAAATGAGGTTTACCGTCCACTTAACACAAACTAAGTAAGTATATATTAACATAGTTGATTCACCTGCATTAGACTTTCAACTTACTAGGTGGACAGTGATGCAACAAATGAAATGGGGTTTAACGTCCTACTGTTCTGCCCCAACTGCATGCGACTTTGAACATACTAGGTAGCCAGTGACGCAACAAATTAAATGGGGTGATGCAGACAGGCATTCGCTACACAGTGTGTTATGAAGGAAATTTCACTCGGGCGCTACGACCCAGTCTTATTTCTAATTTCAACTGCCAAGCCATCTTTTTACGTGCACACTAATGTGTACACGGGACTGCGCTTTTTCTTCCCGTCCCAACGACTATACGTTGCTCCTTGAAAAGCCATCTGTCCTACACCACGGACAAGTAGGAAACACTCCGGAAAGTCCCGATTAACTTTCTCGACCAACAAGGGACTCGCATGTAGCGAGCCAACGTCTTACTTACCAAGCCACGGTGGCTCTCATGTATCCATGCAAGTAATGAACGATTTAAAACGCATTAAAGATCCAATATGCAAGATTAAGATAAAGAAATGAAATAAAATGGGACTTAACATCCTACCGTTGTGATCCGACTGAACTAATGAAGCGGTTTAGAAAAAGAGTTGCTAGTTCTTGCTAGTTCAAAAATGGATAATGAAAAAAGAATATATTGAAAATTACATTCAAATACTTCATATTGCAGTTTTCAAGAGGTTCCCCTAGAGTTGAATGGGGCATTGGGTCTTTAAGTAGATTCATTATACAGTTATAACAGTTCCAGTCCATTAGGGGACATGGTGGTCGATTAATAACTCTCTCTCTTTCTCTCTCTCTCTCTCTCTCTTTCTCTCTCGGCCTGCTGTCTGCCCCCTGTCTGCCCCCCCCCCATATATCCCTGTCTCTCGCTCTCTCTTTGTCTCCCCTATCTGTCTATTTGTCACTGTCTCTATCTGCCTCTCTCTCACTCCCTCTCTCTCTCTCTATATATATATATATATAATGTACGGAGGCACATACACAACTATAGAAACACTCTTAAACCAGTTAATCTTGCGCCTAACAAGGGGAATAACTCTTACATCAAACAAGGGGAATAACTCTTACATCAAACAAGGGGAATAATGATTATCTACCTACCGATTGGTTATGTATAACAGCCATATGTAAAACTGTATTACCAAAGTCATCTTTATTATAAGGGTCGGCACCATGCTCTATTAAATAGTCATAAATATCTGTATGCTGAAAACACGCAGCAAACGACAGGGGATATTCTCCATAGTAGGCATAACCTGAAAATAAACAAACCTCCAATCGGACAGGTGAAGATGGACATTCGCCATACAAAACTATTCAAGGGTTCTTGGTTTTATCGTCCAATCCGAAAGACAAAACATTATGCCCTAAAAGGGCCTCCGACCTGCATCACTGATAAGGGGAATGTAGGACGTTAAATCTCATTTTATTTCATTTTCTTCTTTACACGTGCACGCTAACGTGTACACGCGGGACCACGGTTTTCGTCCCATCTTAACGATCAGACACTGTGCGAATGACGATGGTAATTTTAAACATAACTTTAGCATCGTGTGTTTTCAGATATACTCTGTTCAACCACAGATACACATCTCTTTCCGTTCATCTAGCTGTAAATAATCTGATTCATCCAAACAGGTGTATATTTTATAACAACATGTTTAGTACTAATAAAGGTTTGACACTGTAGTTTCCGAGAAAGTTGAGTTCATAAACAGCTGATTCCAGTGAGAGGTCCAGTTGTCATCATGTACCGTTGATTCCGCCAAGAGGCCAGGAATAGCAAGAATACAAACAAGAAGGACAAGAACAAGAAGAGCGAGATGAACAAGAGCAAGAAAACGAACAAGACGAATAGGAACAACAAGAACAACAAGAACAACAAGAACAAGAACATAATAGTAAGAAGACGAACGAGAAGAACAAGAAGACGAACAAGACCAAGATGAACCTGAACAAGAAGACGAACAAGAACAAAACGAACCAGGACAAGAAAACGAACAAGACGAACAAGAACAAGAACAAGAACAAGAAAACGAACAAGAACAAGAACAAGACGAACAAGAAGACGAACAATAACAAGGGAAGAAGAGATGAGAGCATGAGTGGGGATTAGATCCAACATGGGAGTATAAACAAATATTTAATTTTTTGAATACCTTCATAGTTTGTCTGTTTTCTGTCTTTGCCCTGCTTCACATCTTCTGGTTGAAAGAACTGACCGGTGGCTCTCTGATTGACATCAGCACCATTCTCCACCAACAGCTGTACAGCTTCTAGATTACCTTTAGCTATAGCTAGATGTAAACCACCCTCACCTATAATTACACAGCAAAATCTTTCATAAATATAACACAGCAATATCCTAATCACTCTACAGTAACACAACATAAAATAACACTATAGTATTATTCATTCTAGAATAATACCCCGATACTCTTCGTGTAGGTCTGTTTGACTAACGATTTACTCACCCCGATACTCTTCGTGTAGGTATATTTGACTAACGATTTACTCACCCCGATATTCTTCGTGTTAATCTATTTGACTAACAGTTTGCTCAACCCAATACTTTTCGTGTTAGTCTATCTAAAGGAGTTGGCTAACGGTTTGATGTTTTAAGGTGTCTACCCAATCCATTACTTCTCATGTAGGCCTATTTAGTTTATTTTGTTAACTAACACCGGTACTGTTCGTATAGGCCTATTTAGGGGAGTTGGCTGTGTTAACTAACACCGGTACTGTTCGTAAAGACCTATGTAGGGGAGTTGGCTGTGTTAACTAACACCGGTACAGGTTATATAGGCCTATTTAGGGGAGTTGGCTGTGTTAACTAACACCGGTACTGTTCATATAGGCCTATTTAGGGGAGTTGGCTGTGTTAACTAACACCGGTACTGTTCATATAGGCCTATTTAGGGGAGTTAGCTGTGTTAACTAACACCGGTACTGTTCGTGTAGGCCTATTTAGGGGAGTTAGCTGTGTTAACTAACACCGGTACTGTTCGTGTAGGCCTATTTAGGGGAGTTGGCGAACGGTTTGATGTTTTAACGTGTGTACTCACCACGGTACTCGTCACCAGTGTATACATCATTAGCCATAGACGGGTGGACTTCCAGGAATATTCTAGCAATTTCCAGGTGTTCGGGTGTACCTTTCAGGAAACACAGGTGAAAAGATGTTTCACCGACGCCTCCACGTTTATTTTCCTTCCAACATTGTGGCTGACGAATGAAATAAATACTATTAGAGAAACAAATAGAAACAGAAATAAAATTAAATAGGGCCAATGAACACGGGAACACACCATACAGAGCTCTACGATGGGAATTTTTCCCGGATAGCGGTGATTCTGTCCACACATACAATGGACCTTGGGTTTGCTTCCCATCCGACCAACTAGTCTCTGTTCTTTGCCAGATAATTAGGAAAGAGGATGATTATAATTATTTCTTTGTGTGACCCTTGAAAGTTTTCATATGTCGATTAAACATACATTATGACGTCACATTAATAATGATGTCATAGTATTAATCATACATTATGCAAGAGCTAAATCTGTCTATTGCAGGTCTTTCTTTAGGCCTGAAATGATATCTAAATTATTAATTAGACATTAATTAACCTATCCAAACCATAATCAACTCTCGATGCAATCGCTAGCCTGCGATATTTACTGGATTATAATACGATCTGCTTCTCAACGCTCTCTGATGATTAAATCAAAATCAAAAAATGGATAATCGAGACTATGTTTTTTTATCGTAATGATGATCGAGGCTAGGCCCAAAATTCAATCGCTAAATTCTCGGTTCACAGTGGATCAATTTGACTGCAATTTTCAGCAAATTCCCCTTACATTATCTAGTTTTTAATTATTATAGTGAGAACTGTCAGCTCTTTATCTAATATTTCATAATGTATGCGATGAGTGAATGCGATGAATGACCGATGAATGAATGCAATAAATACGGTTTACCGTCCTACTGTTCTGTACCAGACGTGCTAATGAAAGTAATGAAAATGGTTATATCACTACACTTAAATTGAAAGTAGACTTTTACCTTTATTTGGTTTGCTGTGACTTCAACGTTGAACTTCCTTGAGCGCGATAATGCTGATACTGATCTCTGGATAGCTGTCGATATAACCCGGAATCTACCGAGTTCTCTCTGTTCTTCAATCTGTTCCTAAACAAATATTATTGAGAGAAAACAGTTTAACGTCCTTCTGTTCTGCTCCGACTGAGCTAATGAAAGAGAGAAATGGGCCGGGTTTAACGTTTACTCGACTAAAACTAGGTCATTTCGAGACTAACACATGGTTCAATTTTATTTCAATAATTTGCTTGCGCGTAAAGGTCTTTAGCAGTGGCAGGAAACCGGAGGACTCGGAGAACCCCCACGAGGTTGGACAGGCGACCCTACTCCTTGGCACGTACAACTAAGTTGACTAAATGACGGACCTTATGATTGAACGCGAACGCGCTAACCATTCGGCCATCCAACACCCCTCGTATGGGTAAGAGAATGAAGATAAGCCTTTTTTTTGGGGGGGGGGGGGGTGAATGGTTAGCGTGCGCGCGCTGTTTCATAATGTCTGTCATTGAGTCGACTGGCGTGGTTTCGAATTCCCTGTTGTATGTGACAAGGATTAGGGCCGCCTGTCCAACCTCGTGGGTTTTTTCCGGATCCCCCGGTTTCCTCCCACTCCTAAAGACCCCTACGCGCAAGCGAATTATTGAAATTAAATTAAACCTTATGTTAGTCCCGAAATGCCCTAGTTTGTGTCGAGTTGATGTTAAACCCCATCTCTCTCTCCCCCCCCCCCCCCTCTCTCTCTCTCAACGCTAGTTGACTCAATGACAGACATTATGATACAGCGCGCACGTGCTAACCATTCGGCCATCCCCCCCCCCCCCCCCCGCGTTTCATGACAGATCTTTGTTGTTAAATAGAGGCAGTGTTTAATGAGTGTACGTACTATACACATTTCGTCTTGGCCTGTAATATATTTCGATGTTATTTCATCTGCGATCATATCTCTAACTTTCTTCCGTCCATTCTCATCTCGCAACAGATCCAGCAATATCCCCGTGCCATCTAAATTGACATAGGAATACACCGGATTGGATAGAGTTTCTCTATTTTGTATTTTCCATGTATGGCAATCTTTATTACGACTAAACAAATCCGCTATGTTCCCCATGACCTGTCGTTTGTTGTTAATATCAAGAAGTGGTGTAGTAGATCTTCTTTTTTTAAAACCTATATAAAAAAAAATATTTGATTAAAATACAAAACGCATAACAGAATGTTTCCTTTTTTAAAATACAAAACACATAACAGAATTTTCCCTTTAACGACATAATTTAGAGTGAGTGGTGGGGTGTACAAAACCGTAATCCTCCCCCACGTATCAAGAGAGAGAGAGAGAGAGAGAGAGAGAGAGAGAGAGAGAAATGGGGTTTAACGTCCACTCGACACAAACTAGGTCATTTCGGGACGAACAGATGGTTTTTAATTTTATTTCAATAATTCGCCTGTGCGTAGGGGTCTTTAGCAGTGGGAGGAAACCAGAGGACCCGGAGAAAACCCACGAGGTTGGACAGGCGACCCTACTCCTTGTCACATACAACCGGGGATTCGACCCCCACGTATCAAATGTTCCTGTTATCAATAAGGAAATGAAATGGGGTTTAACGTCCTATGATTCTGTTCCGACCGGGCTAATTGAAGACGGACGCCATGTTGTGTGTCATTTGAGAAATTTTGCCTGTAAAGCGGCGCTGCGGCCTACTCTTATTTCGAATCCCAAATGTCAAGGGCTCTTTTACGTGCACGCAAATTTGAAGAACTAGATGTTGTCCGTTGCCAGGCCCTCCGTGCATCAATGATAAGTGGAAACCACGCCGGAATATCCCGATGAACATTTTCGGCCAACACCGGGTTCGAACACGGGACCTATAGATTAGTGATTTAACGTCTTGTTGGAAGTGGTTCTTTAGTGAACACTTTGTTTGAAATGTTCCTAGATTTATGTTAGACATCAACATCTTGGTGGAGTTGTTTTTAACACTTTGTTTGAAATGTTCCTAGAAGTGTCAGAAATAAACACTTCAGAGGAAGTGTACGGGTATGTTCTGTTTACATAATTCGCGATCCCTTCGTTCGTTCGTTTCTGGAGTTTAACGTCCACTTCCACCTAAGGTGATATCGTAGACAAAGCGATCCCTTGTGGTCAGTCACCTTTCTATACACATGGTCAGTCATAACGCCATGACGTACTTCTATACACTGGTCAATCATAACGTCATACACATGGTCAGGCATAACGCCATAAGCTAACGCCCTCTGGTGTAATAATGTTGATAATTCATTATATTTTTCTGGAACATTTTCATTTCAAGATTTTAACTTCAAGACTTTTTGAAACGTAGAAAATATTTTCATGAGTTAAAATTCCAGATTTTTTTTAAGATACTTTCAGAAACCAATGAATTGATTTCTTTGTCGTGTAAAATTAAGAAATTATTTTTTAATTTTAATATTTAATGATATATAAAAGTTACCGATAAAACGCCGAAAATGAAACATAAAGTCAATTTTTTGTTTAAAATGTTGATTTTGTGCATGAAATGTTGACATAAGAATGTAGAAACAAGAATCATTAGTTTAGAATGTTGCGTTCGTGTCTAAAATGTTCAAACTGGAATGTAAAAACAAGAATCATGAATATTGTCCCATTTGGTCTTCCATAGTATAATGTCATGACACACTTCTATACACGTGGTCAATCATAACGTCATGACATACTTCTACACACACATTGTACTAATTAAATTACAAATCACTGGCAATCTGATTAAAGGAGCTAAATCGCTAATATTTGGGACCTAGAAACTGACCCACATGGGTCGAAACGCATATAATAATGTAATCTGATTGTATATAAACTGATTTACATTCAATTGTTTCCTTTTTGACTCTAATTTCAAATCAGTTATGTCCAGCGAAATACGGCATACGTGTCTCAACCCTATAGCAATTTCTAGCGTCTGGTTATTCCAGTCTATTAAGCAGGCTCTCCAGTTGAATATGTCTAGCCTCGTTCTTTCTGGTCACTTGTTGCAAATGACACTAAAACACAATATGGTACACGATTCGTGTACCAATGGTAAAATGTTTATTTTGTCTTAAATATTGGATATCAGAAGCCTGCCTTTTCCTGGTAAGATCACAACATCAATTTTGATTTGAATTGACAAATAATTCGTATTTTCAACGTGTAAGACTTTGGATGATATTGAGTTAGAGACTTACCTACTTTAAATAACTGCAGTATCATCGTAACGCATGTGTACACTGGGCAGTTCGGAGTCCCACTCTAACGACTAGAGTGTCCGCAGTTTAAAAAACCCTAATCAATCATGGGTATACTGGGCAGTCCGAGGCCCCACGCCAACGACTAGAGTGTCCGTAGTTTAAAAAACCCTAATCAATCATGAACGATCAAGGAAAAACTGATGACTGGGGAATACTTGTCAGCGATATCACCCTCAATGGAAGAGGACTTTATAACCTCAGTAATAGTAGTAGTAGTAGTACCCTTTCCTATGTACACGCTTTCGTGGCGTTTCCGCACGCGTTTCCGCCGGTTACATACAAACGGCGCCGTTACATTTGTATTAGACCGACTTTTCGAAGGCGACAACGCGTGCGGACCCGCAGTGAAAACGAGTATGTACATAGAAAACGCGTACATGGAAAACGCGCCTAAATGGATCTTCTAATCTCAACATGTTTCACGGTGTAACTTACTACTATACAATCATACTAGTAAATACATAAACAATTACACAAGACAAACCCACGGACACAGACATTAAAAACAATAAATAAATATAAGGCGTTTTTGTGAGTCGATTAGATTAGGTTTTGATTTGCTAGTACGATTTGGTATGATTTCGATTTGATTAGCTATGGTCCACAAATGTGAAATTTGATAATTACGATTTGGTAAGATGGCTGCCACCACGGACACCGATCAGAAAAAAAATTGTCTCTGCTAACATGACGAGGGGGGCGTGTGTTTCACGTGTAGTCCAAGTTACCTACAGATTACAGTGACACTGCTGGCACCCAGAGGGCCTAAAATTGCTTAGAGCCAGAGGTGATCTAACATTCTTGTGGACTATAAAGTTAACATTAAAGGAGCTAAATCGCTAACATTTGGGACCTAGAAATTGACAAAAGTGGGTCGCAATGCATATAATACTGTAATATGAATGTATATAAACTGATTTACATTCAATGGTTTCCGTTTTTACTCCAATTTCAAATCCGTTATGTTCGGCGAAATAAGCCAGCAGTCTCAAGCGAGTGCAAATTTCTAGCGTCTGGTTATTCCAGTTTACATACGCCGTTTGATTTGGTGCAATGTGTCTAGCCTCGTCCCTCGAGTCTCTTGATACAACTAGGGCTGAAGCGCATTATGGTACACGATTAGTGTACCAATGGTAAAATGTTTATTTTGTCTTAAATATTGGATATCAAAAGCCCATCTTTTCCCGTTAAGATCACAACATGAATGTTGATATAATTTGACAAATAAATCGTGTTTTCAATGTTGAAGATTTTGGATGATATTGAGTTAGAGACTTAGCTACTTTAAACACATCAAATGCGTTTTAAAAAAACATTTTTTATGGAGAAAAACAACAATAAGCATTAAAAATTACTTACGATGTCGAACATTCCGCCATTTTGAAAACGTCAAATCTAATCGCCTAAACACCTCCTGGGACGATTAGGTCGATTTGCCTAATCAGTTGAGTTAAATCGTCTCACAAATGTAACGATTAGCATAATCAACTTGGTTCACAAATGCGTATAATAGCTAATCGGTCTAATCTAATCGGTTCACAAAAACGCCTATAAACAATTACGCAAGACAAACCCACGGACACAGACATTACAAACAATACACAAATATAAACAATTACGCAAGACAAATGAAATTAAATGAAATGAAATGGGGTTTAACGTCCTACTGTTCTGCTCCTATACTGGGCTAATAGGGGCATACGCCATACAGTGTGCTATGAGGGAAATTTTGTCCGGACAGCGGCGCTACGGCCTACTCTTATATGGAATTCCAACTGCCAAGGGATCTTTTACGTGCATTCCAATGTATACACGGGACCTCGGTTTTTCGCCTCATCCGAAGGACTAGACAACTGTCCTTGTCAGGACGCAAGACAAACCCACGGACACAGACATTACAAACAATAAACAACATATATATATATATATGTATATCAGATAAGGTTAATGGGTCGTGTGAACAGTCGTAAGCGTCGAGTGTGTTGTGTATATCAAGTGAATGGATGCTGTAGCTTCCTGTGCGTTGTAAAGTACGGGTCATGTAGTGACAGATTATCATTCATATCTGTATAGGTTATTTGATAGCAATATATATATAATAATATACAGCTTTATGGATAACATTCACTAGATTTATTAACTGAGAGAGAGAGAGAGAGAGATAGAGAGAGAGAGAGAGGGATGGGGTTTAACGTCCACTCGACACAAACTAGTTCATTTCGAGTCTAACATATGGTTTAATTTTATTTCCATAATGCGCTTGCGCGTAGGGATCTTTAGCAGTGCGAGGAAACCTGGAGGACCTGGAAAAAACCCACGAGGTTGGACAGGCGACCCTACAACCGGGGAATCGAAACCACGCCAGTTGACTCAATGACAGGCTTTATGATACAGCGCACGCGTGCTAACCATTCAGCCATCCACCTCCCCCCTCCCCATCGATATGGGTATATAACCTTTAAAGGCATTTAGTGATAACATTATATAATAACAGACAACTTTATGGATTACATTCAGTGTAGTTTAATGGTCGAAATGAAATGAAATGGGCTTTAAGTTTAACGTCCTATACTGTTTAGTCCCGAACTTGGCTAAAGAAGACGGACATATGCCATACAGTGTGCTATGAGGGAAATTTTGTCCGGATAGCCGCACTACGGCCTACTCTTATATCGAATTCCAACTTCCAAGGGATATTTTACGTGCACACCAATGTGTACACGGAACCCCGGTTTTTCGCCCCATCCGAACGACTAGAAAGATGTCCTTGTCAGGCCTTCTGTTCTGCATCACTGACAAGGGGGAACCACGCCTGAAAATCTGGATGAACTTTCTCGGCCAATGCAGGGGTCGAACACCCGTTCTCCAGACTAGCGAGCCAGCGTCTTACCCACTTAGCCACCGTGATCCCCCAATACATGTTGTCTATAAAGCTATTTGTTATTATGCACATGTAAGTCTCTCACCGTTATCAAGCGTTGTAGTTATCAAACCTAGTGAATAATCTCCGTTATCAAGCGTTGTAGTTATCAAACCTAGTGAATAATCTCAATAAAGCTATTCTATCTGTTATCATATAAGTCATAGAAGAATAAAAGTAATATCAAGTCTTACCTGAATAGCATCATAATCAACACCTGTAATACGTGATGTTTTATAATTAACACCTGTAATATGTGGTGTTGGTAAGAACCAAGCAAGCACTGTAAAGAAAATTAACCGAGCTTGACATCTCTGTCTAATATGTCGTTATGTACAAACCCGGATTTAGATTAGGTGGACTATACGCATCATGTATAGTACAGTAGTTGTATATAGATAATATATAGACGATTTGCCAACTGCACGTTATAGTTTAAATACAAGGTCTAAAGCGTTTCCGATTGCCATGCCCAGTTTTAAAATAGCGGAGAGTGGATGGCGGAGATAATAGGGGAGGGGGCGGGGGTTTCGGGGCCCCTTATAAGTGCACGATTCCACTTTTATATACTTTTTTTCAATATGGGAGGAAACCGGAGGATCCGGAGAAAACCCATGAGGTTGGACAGGCGACCCTACTCCTTGTCATGTACAACCGGGAATTCGAAACCACGCCAGTTGACTCAATGAAAGGCCTTATGATACAGCGCGCACGTGCTAACCATTCAGCCATCCAACCCCCTTCTTTATAAAGAAATATTAATTCGTTGTTTCGTTTAAACGAATAAATTATTTCGTTAAATCGAATTGATCGATTCACAATCTAACACGTCGTCGACTTATGAATTCAATGCTTCACACACCCAATTTGAAAATAAAGTACGTTACAGGGACGTAACTAGCTCAGAGCAACGAGAGGTGGGGGTGTTCTCTGGGGGTGTTCTCTGAGGGTGCTGTAAAATTGACGGACAATCACAGGCTTGGTGGAGAAGGGGGGGGGGGGCTCGAAACTTTTCAAGCCTCGATCTTTATCGTTTCCTCATTAACCCCAATCCTTCTCACCAATTTATTAAGAAAAAGAACTGATTTAAACTATATCATCATTCTTGTTCACAAGGGTTTCAAAATAGGGGGCGGAGTAGCACGGGAACGGAAGGTTTCGGAAATCAAAAAATAAACACAGTTCATCACTTTATGTCACCAGTGCTTCACATCTAGGTTTTCGGCAAAGATGGCGCATCGCTGAAAAATCGATAGGGCTCGTCCTCTAATGACACCAATGCCTCACAACCGATACAAACTGTAGCCTTTATCGCGTTAACAATTTGCTGACGGATTGAAGGAACAGGCGGATCGATGGACCCACGGGCTGACGACGTGCAATCACTGTTCATAATCATTAATCATAACAGAGTATTTAACACTGGAAATATTACTCGCACTTCTACTACTGACTTGAGATTTACGAACGGCTGACCAGGCTGAGGATTGTCTTTTCACAGAACCGCCATCGGAATTTTCACCTTGGCTTCCCTAATCATATCAGCTTGTTTTCGACAATGTTTCACTCGTTATGTTGGTCTATGCATGTTTATAATTACGTGAAATACATCTAATGTCAATTGCGAAATCAATGAAAATTTTTTAAAAATATGAAATTACTTACGGGATTCTTTCGCACAACAAATGTAAACAAACCTCACGTGTGTAAAAGGACGAAACATCATGTCAACCCTTTGCCAGAGTATGGAAAGCTTTTAAGGACAAACGCGTAGATGAAGAAGAGTGCAATTTATTTACATAAAAATAAAGGCAAGCATTTTTGACACCACCTGATAATTATCAAAAAAGTTTTACTTTATTATTTTGTGGCCTGGATTTTTGGCTGGCCCTAAGGCACGTGTCTTATTTTCCTTATGATTAATCCAGCACTGGGCCTGTCATGTGAATAAATGTCTAAACAATAAATTATATAGCATTTGAGACCAAAAGAAAGGCCTACAATAGGCAGCTTTCGGGCCTACGTAATGGGGTTAAACGTCCTACTGTTCTGCTCCGACTGGGCTAATGAAGCCGGGCATATGCCATACAGTGTGCTATGAGAGAAAATTTGCAAGGACAGGGCACTACTGCTTACCCGTTTATCGAATTCTAAGTGCCAAGGGATCTTTCACGTGTTCGACCATGTGTACACGGGACCTCGGTCTTTCGTCCAATCCAAACGACTATAATACGCTATAGGCTCTCTGTCCTGCACCACTGTCCATTGACAAGTGGGAACCACGCTGTAAAATCCCAATGAACTTTCTCGGCCAATTCAGGGATCGAACACGTGACCTCCAGATTAGCTTAAGCCAACGTCTTAACACTAATATTATAGCAGCCGTGGCTAAGTAACTTTGGGGGTCCGGAATCGATAAAGATTTTGTCCTAGAAAGTTCTCCAGTCTGGCTTCTCTTTGTAAATGGTACGGGGCGGGTTGCCTGAGAGAGAACGGTATCTAGTCGTTCGAATGGGACGAAAACTGAAGTCCCGTGTACACATTAACACACACATAAATGAATCCTTGCTAGTGGCAATTCTAAGAACATTAGTTAAGAGAGAGAGAGAGATGGGGTTTAACGTCCACTCGACTCAAACTAGGTCATTTCGGGACTAACATATGGTTTAATTTTATTTCAATAATTCGCGTATGAGAGAGAGAGAGAGAAAAAAAAAAGGGAGAGAGAGAGAGAGAGAGAGAAATGGGGTTTAACGTCCACTCGACTCAAACTAGGTCATTTCGGGACTAACGTATGGTTTAATTTTATTTCAATAATTCGCGTAGGGGTCTTTAGCAGTGGGAGGAAACCGGAGGATCCGGAGAAAACCCACGAGGCTGGACAGGCGACCCTACTCCTTGTCACGTACAACCGGGGATTCGAAACCACGCCAGCTGACTCAATGACAGGTCTTATGATACAGCACGCACGTGCTAACCATTCGGCCATATCATTTCTCTCTCTGGCACTTGCCCCCGGTGTTGACGGCGGCCCGTAGCCAGAGGGGAGCAATGCCCCCGAAAAATGTTTTGTCCCACCGAAAAAAAAATTTTCCGACCATACCTCTAAAATACCCACTGTAGACTGTGCCGGGTGTGCCCCCCCCCCACCCTCCCCCATCCTAAAAACTTAACTGGCCCTCCGAAGCTAGCAAGCTGGCTACGGGCCTGGTTGACGGAGAAAGCTTCCATCGATTTTGCAGCACGGTTTCCCAATGTCAGTCCAGTGTAGGATGCGGCACTGATCGCCTCGCCAGAAACAGTGTCTAGTCCATCGGATTGTACAGAAAAAAACGAGTGGGGTTTAACGTCCACTCGACACAAACTCAAACTATGTTTTTTTTCGAACTAAGATCTGGTTCAATTTTATTTCAATAATTCGCAAGCGCGTGTGCCCCGTACAGTGGGGAATTGAAAACACTCTACTTGACTAAATTGTTATATAGGCCTACCATTCGGACATTCAACCCCGTTGACAGTTGGAATTCGATATAGGCCTATAAGAGTAGGTTGGAACGCAATTTCCCCCATAGCACATTGTGGGGGTTGGATGGCGGAATGGTTAGCATGTGCGCGATGTATCATCAGGTCTGTCATTGAGTCAACTGGCGTGGTTTCGAATCCCCGGTTGTACGTGACAAGGAGTAGGGTTGCCTCCGGTTTCCACCCACTCTAAAGACCCCTACGCAAGCGAATTATTGAAATAAAATTAAACCACATGTAAGTCCCGAAAGGACCTAGTCTGTGTCGCATGGACGTTAAACCCCATTTCCCTCTCTCTCTCTCTCTCTCTCTTAGCACATTGTATGGCGTAAGGTCAGTCGGTGCAGAAAACCCCAATTTCATTTAATATCATTTCTTCGTTTCGTTTAAAGGGTGGGCGAAGAATTTGAGTTCTATAATAAACGATCACGTGACTCTCAAAATGGCGCGTACATTTCAAAGCAAAAACACGAGACTGTGTCGTCTTCTTCCTTGATTGTTTGTATTCTGTATTACAAGATGAAGTTTAGAGGGAAATTAGTTGATGTAGGGTGCATCCAACATTTTACAAGTAAGTTGGCACTCTCATAACTAATTATATGATGACTGCTGCAAACAAGTTGACTTAAAATTCCTCGCAGTTGGACTTGTCTAATAATGCAGTCATCACGACATCACAGAAAACTTTTCTGCATTGGGGCATAATGACAATGATGTTTACATTTCGATTCCATTTTTAAAGCAAATCCCTTCATCTCTCTCAATTGACAATAAAGGCCAGAAGATATGGCTACTTAACAAATTATTGTGCATGAGTAATTACTCAATTATACAAATCTACCTGCCCGTTAAGCCAGGTGTAGTGTTGGCATGTTGGTCACTAAAACATCGACTGTATGTTGGGGGTTACTGGGCGACCCTTCCACTCATCTCGGCATCAAGCAGTGATTGCTTACTTTGAAGTAAAGATGTCCGTCAAAGTATTAACAGAAAAGTATTATTGCCAATTGATGTCTGGCGTAGGAATAACACGAAGTGCATCATTGGAAATGAAATGGGCTTTCACTTCCTTCTGTTCTGCTCCGCTCCTCTATTGGGCTATAAATAAAGACGGGCACATGCGACGAAATGTGCCATGAGGGAAATTTTGGCTTACTCATATCAAATTCCAAATGCCAAGGGATCTTTTACATGCCCTCCAGTCCAATGTATGCATGGGACCTCATTTTTTTGTCCCATCCGAACACCTAGACAACTGTCCTAGTCAGGCCCTCTGTCCTCCACCACTTACAAGGGGAAGCCATGCTGGAAAATCTCCAACTTTCTCAGGTAACTGCAGGAGCGAACCCGCGACCTCCAGGCTAGCGAAGCAGTGTCTTACCCACTTAGCCACCGTGGCTCCCTATGCATCAATTGCTTTTATGACCAGTTGGAAATGTAAACAGTCAAACGTATTTAAGACGATAGACTACTTTTATCGCTTCCTGCAATAGGGGACATGCCCGATTTTTAAAGCGAAAACTAAAATTGAATGTTTGTATATTTACAGGAATTGTAGGAACTGTATCGAAGATGATAAAATCCTGTGTTTTAAGAATCACTGTAGATAAGTTATATTTTATTCTGACAGAGCAGGCTGTTAGTGGCGGTGTTCAAATCTGGTGTGAATTACCACAGGTTGGTATCCCCATGATTTTCCGGCGTGGTTTCCCCCTTGTCAGTGATGCAGGACGGAGGGCCTGACAAGGACAGCTGTCTAGTCGTTCGGATGGGACGAAAAACCGAGGTCCCGTGTACAAATTGGCGTACACATAAATGATCCCTTGGCAATTGGAATTCGATATACATGTAAGAGTAGGCCGTAGCGCCTCTGCCCGGGCAAAATTTCCCTCATAGCACACTGTACATGTATGGCGTATGCCCGTCTTCATTAGCCCAGTTTAGGAGCGAAACAGTAGGACGTTAAACCCCATTTCATTTCATTTGTATCCCCACTTTCTCACTATTGACATTTGTGGGGGTTGAGTGGCTGAATGGTCAATCTGATTCAAATACAGATCTATATTTCGTTTCATTTTTTTTATACTTTCGATGGTCTACACTACATGACATTAAGATCTGACTGGTTGTAACGATATGTCGCGTCAAAGGTCATACGAGCGGATTTTGACCCTATGTTACTAGTGGGTTACCCACTGTTCCGTGCAAAACATGCCTAAAGCTCGCCGTAACAGGCCGTTTCATTGGCTAATTCCTCACACCATTCAGAACACGTCAATGATAACAACTCTTCCAAATCCTAGTGTACATGTAGTAAAGACAAGTAAAACGAAATTTTGAAGTATAAAAATGAAATACGAAATAGGATTTGTGTTTTAATCAGATTGGGTTGAATGGTCGATCATAAGAGCTGTCATTACGTCAAGTGGCGTGGTTTCTTTTCCCAAGGGGGGGTGGATGGCCGAATGGTTAGCACGTGCACGCTGTATCATAAAGCCTGTCATTGAGTCAACTGGCCTGGTTTCGAATCCCCAGTTGTACGTGACAAGGAGTAGGGTCGCTTGTCCAACCTCATGGGTTTTCTCCGGGTCCTCCGGTTTCTTCCCACTCCTACATGTAAGGACCCCTACGTGCAAGCGAATTATTGAAATAAAATTAAACCATATGTTGGTCCCGAAATGACCACCTTGAGTGTTATCTCCGATGTTCTCGGGTTTCCTACATGCCGCCAGTTATTGTCCCGCACCTTTCGAAGAAAGCAGGGGACTATTAAAATGGGGTCCGTCGTCTGTCTGTCTGTCACACTTTTTGGGACACAATAACTCTTTTCTAATTGAGCTAGAATGTTCAAACTTGGTGTATGTGTTTATTAGGTCAATGCCTTGATGGAGTTCGGAGATGAGCATTTTCCGCTTAGGGTAAGCAGAGATAAGCAATTTGATTGGTTGATGCTTTGGGACACGATAACTTTAGTTCTAATTAAGTGAGAGTGATGAAACTTGGTGTATAGTTTCATTACATCAATACTTTGACTAAGTTCAAAAATGAACTTTTTCTGCTCAGGGTAAGCAGAGCGAAAAGCAATTTGATTGGTCGAGACTTTGGACCACAATAACTCTTAATTCTAATTGAGTTAGAATGATCACACTTCGCATAAATGTCTATTAGGTGAATGCCTTGATGGAGTTCGAAGATGAGAATTTTCTGCTTAGGGTAAGCAGAGATAAGCAATTTGATTGGTTGATGCTTTGGGACACAATTACTTTAGTTCTAATAAAGAGAAAGTTATGAAACTTGGTGTATAGCTTTATTACATCAATACCTTGACTAAGTTCGATAAGGAACATTTTCTGTTGAGGGTAAGCAGAGCGATAAGCAATTTGATTGGTCGAGACTTTGGAACACAATAACTCTCCTTCTAATTGAGGTAGAATGTTCAAAATTGGTGTAGGCTTTCATTAGGTGAATGCCTTGACGGAGCTCGATGATGAACATTGTCTGCTTACGGTAAGCATAGATAAAAAATCTGATTGGTTGATGCTTTGGGGGACGATAACTTTGGTTATAATGAAGTGAGAGCAATGAAACTTCGAATATACATGTAGATTTATTATATCACTACCTTGACAAAGTTCGATGGTGGGTATTTTCTGCTTAGGCTAAGGAGCAATAAGCAATTTGATTGGTCAAGACTTTTGAACATAACAACCCTGCTTTTAATTAAAGTAGAATGTTTAAACTTGATGTAGATGTTCATTAGGTGAATGTCTTGACTGAGTTCAATGATTAACATTTCGAGCTGAAGCTAAGCAGAGCTAGTCAATTTCATTGGTCAATGCTTTGGGATAAGATAATCTTGATTCCATCTGATCGAGCGTGATGAAACTTAGTGTATAGTTTGTTGCTTGATACTTTTGAAAAAGAATAAATGTGCGATTAATTAATATTTATTTTGGGATTTCGGCGGGGGACATCGGCCTCAAACTCACTGTTGGCTTGTTGAAATAAAATTGAACCATAGTAGGCACCAAAATTGTTTGAGTCGAGTGGCCAATAAACACTTTTTATCTCTCTCTTAATGGGGTGCATGTGGTTCGATTTTATTTCAATAATTCGCTTGATGGGGTCTTTAGCAGTAGGGCGAAACAGGACCTAGAGTAGTCCCACAAGGCGACCCTATTCCTTGTCACATACATGAAATGGGGTTTAACGTCCTACTGTTCTGCTCCTAAACTGGGCTAATGAAGACGGGCATACGTCATACAGTGTGCTGTGAGGGAAATTTTGCCTGGGCAGCGGCGCTATGGCCTACTCTTATATCGAATTCCAACTGCCAAGGGATATTTTACGTGCATGCCAATATGTACACAGGACCTCGTTTTTTTGTCCCATCCAGCAGATTGGATTCTAATCCAGTTACAATCCGACACATAAGATGACATCTAGAGTTGATCAAGGTCTTTTCATGTTAATAAAAGTCTAATAAATAATTTAGATAACGTTTCAGGCCTGCAATAGACAGATTTAACTTGCATAATGTATGTTAAAAGAGAACAGCAAAGTCTGATTAATTACCAAATATATCTGTAACAGGAAATATCCATATAAAAGCATCCAGAAATGTTTCCTGTGTTTAATTTTCAATTATACATCCCTGTTATTGACAATCATACACTTATTGTATTGTGGTGCTCGTCTGTCCAAACGTGACAAGGAGTAGGGTCGCCTGTCCAACCTCGTGAATTTCTCCGGGTCCTCAGGTTTACTCCCACTGCTAAAGACCCTTACGCGCAAGCGAATTATGTAAATAAAATTAAACCATATGTTAGTCCCGAAATGACCTAGTTTGTGTCGAGTGGACGTTAAACCCCATTTCTCTCTCTCTCTCCCAGAGAGTAGGATGTTACATGTAAACCCCATTTCATACATTTCCATTCTGAATTCATCAATTATTATCGTTTTTATTTTTTATCCACCAGGGTCATTTTTTTGATGAGTTCGCCATGGAAGGGGTATCAGAAGAAGACAATGAAATATTTTTAGAATTGTCCCCAGAAAATCTTCTCCGTGCAATGAAAACAACACAGACGGCGAAATGGGTGAAATTAAAATTGACCAAGAAACATCTGCCATGTTTGACTGTTGAAGGAGATCTGGTAGGTGCACGTCTTTTAAAGTTGTGCGGAGGGTCTGACAAGAACAACTGTCTAGTTGTTCGAATGGGCCAAAAAACTGAGGTCCCGTGCACAGATTGGTGTGCACGTAAAAGATCCCTTGGCTGTCCTTGCAAAATTTCCCCTATAACTCACTGCATGATGTATGCCCATCTTTATTAGTCCAGAGGGGTGGGGGGGTGGATTGCCGAATGGTTAGCAGGTGCGCGCTGTATCATGCAGTCTGTCATTGAGTCAACTGGGGGCCATACTATATACCGGAAAACACAGGAAAACACCGGAAAACAACCGGAAAACACCATTTTATACTGAATACCGGAAAACACCGGAAAAACACTAAATATCGGAAAACATCCTAAATACCGGAAAACACCCTAAATAGGTAACCCGGAGCCTGGTTCTCTGTGTGCGGTTTTGGACCAAGTGAGCGCCGATGAAGGAAGGTCAAGGTCATTACGATGTTCGTTTTACAAATAGCCCCCCCCCCCCAAAGAAAATATAAAAATTTCTGATTTTTTTTCTCTAAAATTTTAGTGATACCTATTATGTTTTGAATGTTTTAAAAGACACAATCAGTCTACCTCCATCATTGACCATATTTTATTTTGTATTTGAATTTTAATTTTAGTTTTCAGTAAATTTCAGTAGATTTCAGTATTTCATTAGATTAAACACTGCCCTTGGAGGGCCCCATTATATGCCGGTTGCGCCGGTCTCCTGGTTCTTACCAGTAACGCTGGCATCAGCGTGGTACGAATTAGTGGAAGGCATGACTAGGCCAACTCCTCCCTAGGTTACAAAAAATCGCATCATAAAACAGCAAGTAATATCAAAAGCGAGTTAATAAATCTCTGAATAGTTAGAGTTGAAGTTCCAGGTTTAACCGCTATGTGTCCTAATCACCAAACGAAATGGATGCCAAGCAATTCTCGGACAGGCTGTAATCTGAAAAGTGTTTATCCTTTCCAAGAGCTATCCATCTCGTTGGAAGGGCTAAAAATCTATTTGTTTCTGAGCTTACTTTCATTCCAGGGTCAAATATAATCACTTGAACCATAATAATATTCAACAAATTCCATGATATTCCGAGGGTCGCACACAGGATTTCTTTCTGGATTACTTTTCGAGCCTTTTTTCCCCAACTTGTTGACCAGTTTTCCTTGAGAAAACCCCAACTTTCGCGCCAATTGACAGGACAAATAAACTACATAATCTATCTTACTGCATTGACGGGAAGTGGTAAGCTGGACGTCTGTGAAAAGGGTTGATCGATAAATTTTCAAGGAAGCAATTGTTGTTTTTGTTTGTGAAATAGAGGACTCTAGCCGATGAGGCTACTTTCCCCCCGAGAATCTCAGGCAACCAATTTGTTTTATGTACTACTATCGTAATAAAACATTTCTATGTTAACCACTTCCTGGTGGCTGAAGACTTACACCGAATGCGTATTCGGAAAAAAATGTCCCTGAGAAAATGTTTTTTCCGACAATCGATATTCGAGATGTCTTCTTTTGCACAAATTATGCTGCACTGTGTAAGAACTTTCATCCTTTGATCTGAAGATTGTAGATGGAAAAGTATCATTTGCACTATTTCAAAGTAAAACTGCATTTTCGTATATCATCCCGTAATTTGTGATTAATGACAATGACTGTGGAAATAATATGGGTTGAGGAACATAAGATCTATGTTCGTCACGTGACTGGACAATTTCACCCCCGTCCCACCTTGACGATGACCCTCCCGGAGCGGCGCGGTGCGGCGCGCTATCTAAAAAAATTTCGGGCACAGTTTACTCTTCTAAGTTTTCCGGTAGCTATTTAGTAACCCGGAGTTTGGTCCTCGTGTGTGGTTTTGGACCAGGTGAGCGCTGATGAAAAAAGTTCATTAACATAAAAGCGAGCGATCGCCTACGGTCAAAGAAAAATTTCTTTTCAGATTTATTTTTAACAATTTCTTCTCCTAAATTTCTCTCTGTAAAATTATTTTCTACGGAATGTTTTTTTGTAAAACCAATTTTTCGGAAAAATTCGAATTTTTTTTTTGTGACAGAAAATTTTTTTCGGGAAAAAAATTTTGGAGAAAAAAAAATCGGGAATTTTTTTTGGGGGGTGGGGGCTATTTGTAAAACGAACATCGTAATGACCTTGACCTTCCTTCATTGGCGCTCACTTGGTCAAAAACCGCACACAGAGGACCAGGCTCCGGGTTACCTATTTAGGGTGTTTTCCGGTATTTAGGATGTTTTCCGGTATTTAGTGTTTTTCCGGTGTTTTCCGGTATTCAGTATAAAATGGTGTTTTCCGGTTGTTTTCCGGTGTTTTCCGGTATATAGTATTGCCGGTCAACTGGCGTGGTTTAAATTCCCTGGTTGTACGTGACAAGGAGTAGGGTGGCCTGTCCAACCTCGTGGGTTTTCTCCGGGTCCTCCGGTTTCCTCCCACTGCTAAAGACCTCTACGCGCAAGCGAATTATTGAAATAAAATTAAACCATATGTTAGTCCTTAAATGACCTAGCTTGTGTCGAGTGGACGTTAAACCCCATTCCTCTCTCTCTCTCAACTTTTACAATATTAACTTACAAATTGTTGAAAATGTGACAGATTGTAAGGGAGGTATCACTGTAATCCAGGTATTATTTAATCTTGTGTATCTAGCACAAATTTCTTTCACATTCATTTAATATCAAATCTTCGTTTTAAAATTTGTTAAAATTGTTTAAAATCACCAAAAATCATCTAATTTGTACTTGTGTCCAGTTTAAAGCTGACCATTCAATTTTGAAAATGAGTGTCCAATGTACAAGGGTTTAATATCTCGATCACTGTTAAAAAAGTAAACAACCCAATTGATTATTGATTAATTTTGGAACAGTGGTCAGGAAATTAGATACTTGTAAATTGGACACTCATTATCAAAATTAATCAGAGACTCAAATGAGGATCAGGGGGGTTGGATGGCTGAATGGTTAGTGTGCGCACGCTGTATCATAAAGTCTGTCATTGAGTCGACTGGCATGGTTTCGAATCCCCGGTTGTACGTGACAAGGGGTAGGGTAGCCTGTCCAACCTCGTGGGTTTTCTCCGGTTTCCTCCCACTGTTTATTTATTGAAATAAAATTAAAAACCATATGTTAGTCCTGAAATGACCTAGTTTGTGTCGAGTGGACGTTAAACCCCATTTCTCTCTTACTTTCAAATGAGGATCAGAGGCTTAAGTTGTCTGTAAGCAAAATAGGGAATTTTATTTTATTTTTTTCGTACAGCCAACGATTGGATCTCATCAGCGATTGGTTGTACATGATATACCTGTGCATGTGGTTGCTAGGAGACACTGGCAAGACTACCAGGAACCACTGATGCCAGAAATAGACGTAAGATATTTATTAAAGCTTACTGCATATATATATATCTAAATTTGATATTTTATTTTTGTTAGTAATTTTTTTTTTTTTTTCAAAAGTCAATATTTTAGATGCCTTATATTAAGATTTGTTTTGAGTTTTTAATTTGCCAAAAAGTCTTGACTCATTTACATTTCGGTATAATTATCCTTCGTGCTACTAAACAATTCAACATGATAAGAGAAATAAAACATTCCATCGTCTATTTGGGGGGGTTGGATGGCTTAGTGGTTAGCACGTGCGCACTGTATCATTAAGTCTGTCATTGAGTCAACTGGCGTGGTTTCGAATCCCCGGTTGTACGTGGCAAGGAGTAGGGTCGCCTGTCCAACCTCGTGGGTTTTCTCCGGGTCCTCCGGTTTCCTCCCATTGCTAAAGACCCCTACGCGCAAGCGAATTATTGAAATAAAATTAAACCATATGTTAGTCCCGAAATGACCTAGTTTGTGTCGAGTGGACGTTAAACCCCATTTCTCTCTCTCTCTCTCTCTCTCTCATCTGCTATTTTGAGTAGAGTGGAAATTAAACTGCATACGTCTTTCACCCACACTCAAGGAATTTTATTAAACATCTCAACCAACATTGGCAATTTGATTAAAATACAGATCCTATTTCGTATCGTTTTTATAGTTCATACTTTTTTTTTTTACTTGTCTTCACAATACTAGGACATGGGAGAGTTATTATATAACCTGCATTCTGGTTACAGATCTGTTACAGATTTGTTACAGCGAGTTCTTAGCGTGCGATGCACAGACTGTGGGTAAACAACTAGAAACGTTAACGCTGAATGATTAATCAATGTCTGACGTCATTCATGTATGACCCCCGACGCGACCTTCCCCTACAACCGCCCAGATCTTCATGTATTGTGTGTAGGCCATCGAAGGTATCAAAATACGAAACGAAATATAGATCTGTAGTTTAATCAGATTGTAATTTGATATGAAATTGGAAGACTCTGTGAAAATTGGGGGGTTTGGATGGCTGAATGGTTAGCGTGCATGCGCTGTATCATAAAGTCTGTCATTGAGTCGACTGGCGTGGTTTCGAATCCCCGGTTGTGCGTGACAAGGAGTAGGGTAGCCTGTCCAACCTCGTGGGTTTTCTCCGGGTCCTCGGTTTCCTCCCACTGCTAAAGACCCCTATGCGCAAGAGAATTATTGAAATAAAATTAAACCATATGTTAGTCCCAAAATGACCTAGTTTGTGTCGAGTGGACGTTAAACCCCATTTCTCTCTCTCTCTCTATGAAAATTGTTAGAACATGAACTCTCTGCATGGGAGTATTGAATTTTAATTATTGTTTATTCATAAGATCTGTACTTGTGCTGCATGGAGATTGTAGGACACTGCACTAAGATCTAATTTTTGTCGCAATGTGGCGAGATATACAAACTGTATCGCTCGATCCTGTCTTGGTATCATATGTTTACAAACTGTATCACTCGACCCTCTCATTGTATTAAATGTTTACAAACTGTATCGCTCAACCCTCTAATTTGTTTACAAACTGTATCACTCAACCTTGTCACTGTATCATAGGTTTACAGACTGTATCGCTTGACCCTCTTATATGTTTACAAACTGTATATCGACTCTCACATTTTGTTTACAAACTATCCCTGCTTGTACGTGACAAGGAGTAGGGTCGCCTGTCCAACCTCATGGGTTTTCTCCGGGTCCTCCAGTTTCCTCCCACTTCTAAAGACCCCTACGCGCAAGCGAATTATTGAAATAAAATTAAAAACCATATCTTGGTCCCGAAATGACCTAGTTTGTGTCGAGTGGACGTTAATCCACATTTCTCTCTCTCTCTTTACAAACTGTATTTGAGTAAAGTGTAATATTTATGTATTGTAGGTTTCTATATCGATGCCACAGATCCGATTATTACGGAATGTTATCGATAAAATGAAGAATCTCAGTAACTATGTGGTACGGCTTCATCATTTCATTTGTAGTTATAGAAAATATTACAGTGTGTTTCCGTAAGCAATGGGGGCCAAGCTAGTTGAGCATAGGGGAAATATCTCTGGTTTTGAATTCTTCCAAAATGTTCATCAAGCTTGGACATAAGGCATCTGTCTAGGGAAACTCAGACTATCTTACGTCAATGTTCGTCTTGAAATGACTGCATCATTGACATAGTACCCCATTCTAAAGTCAGGATAACAAAATGAATTGAATTGAAAAAAAACAAAACATTTGATACTAACCTTAAAAGACAATATTGGTGTCAGTCATAATTACATATGTGATAGAACTGGTTAAATACATTCAAAATATAATTTTAACACAGAGATCATTGCTACGGGAGATGTGTAACAAGCACGTGAAGAAACGGGAAGTGACGCCAAACATGACAAACACGAGTTATCCTACTATGTATCTGACTGGTGTAACGAGCGATGACAGACAAATGATCGAATTTAATTTCACTTATAATTCCGTTGAAGTTGAAAAGTTATTATATGGGACGGTGAGAGAGTATCTCACAATTCAAAAATAGAATTGGCTGTCACTAGATAAGGGAAAACGAGAAAAATAGAAAAATTATTTTATTCATTCTGTTCTTAATAAAAAACATGGTAATGCACAAACTTTTTCTCTAATTTGTTTGTTATCTTTTATCTAATGATAGCCAATTCTTTTTTTGAATTGTCAGATATCCTCTCACCGTCTCATATAATAGCTTTTCATCTTCAACTGAATTATCAGTGAAATGAAATTCGATCGCGTGTCTGTTATCACTCGGTGCTTCAATCAGTTATATAGTAGGATAACTCGTGTTTGTCGTCACTCCCCATTTCTTCACGTGCTTGTTACACATCTCCCGTAGCAATGATCTCTGTGTTAAAGTTATATTTGGGATGTATTTAACCAGTTCTATCGCATATTTTATAATGACTGACACCAATGTTGTCCTTTAAACAGAGGATATACAAATGTATGGTTCACACAAAACTTACACGGTTATTGACTCTTATCATCATAAAGGAGGTGGATGGCTGAGTGGTTAGTGCGTGCGAGCTGTATCATAAGGTCTGTCATTGAGTCAACTGGCGTGATTCCCTGGTTGTACATGACTAGGAATAGGGTGGCCTGTCCAGTCTCGTGGATTTTCTCCGGGTCCTCCAGTTTCCTCCCCCTGCTAAAAACTCATCGCGCAGGTGAATTTTTGAAATAAAATTGAACCATGTTAGTCCCAAAATGACCTAGTTTGGGTCGAGTAGACATTAAACCCCCACTCTCTCTCTCATATAGGACAATATCTGAGACAGTGTCACCTCAAAGTGGCAGATAACCAGGCTGACCTTAAAAATATCTTTGTTTCGCCTAACGCGACCGACTAACTAAAACCACCCCCGACTTAAATTATTTTATTGCACTTTTCCGCGTTCTTTTTATTTTATTTTGTGTGTCAACCTGAAATATATCACGAGAGTAATTTTCCTTTACTATGGCTATGGTTTGATTCATTATTAAAACCGGTTGATCAAGACGAAAGCATCATAGGTGTCGCTTCTCAACAAAATGGTTGCAGACGAAAGCATGTCCATTCCCACGAAATGATTCTGCCTCTATTTTTCTCGAAAACGGATATTTTCAATATCCGTTTTCGAGAAAAATGAAGGCACAACCCGCACGATCGTTATAAAACGTGTTGAGGGAGTTTCAAACGTCAGTTTGTGGCAATTCGTGTGCGAGTCGTGCATCACGAAAAATCCCGATGTCATTGATTTGTTTGCCAATAAAAGAAGACGAATGTTTGCACCCGGAAAATTATCAAGCTGTCAAATTAGCTCTTAAAAAAAAATCTGAAAAAAAAACCGACCTACCGACCCTTCTCCTCGGTTGTGGGTCGGGTTTGGTGAAACAAAGATATTTTTAAGGTCAGCCCCATTATGTGTTTCAAAGGTGAAACTATGGATGCTGCTTTGCCTGATTATGATGGACATGTCCTACGCAACTGTACAAACATCCAACCAGGAATATGCCTATAGTAAATCATATTCCATTCTCTTTTAACCCCAACTAAAACTGTCCGATGAGCAAAACTTTTAAACAGCAACCTTGGGTGCAACATATCTAATGATTGCGAAAATAATTTTTTATTGCAGGTGATATCAGCTAATAAGAATGGAGAAATGAAACTACAAGTAGAGACAGACATGGTATCAATCAGTACGCACTTCTCCGATCTCATCAACCCAACTACAAGTACGTACGTTTGATAATTCATTGGGGGGGGGGAGGGGCTGATGGCTGAATGTATCATAAAGTCTGTCATTGAGTCGACTGGCGTGGTTTCGAATCCCCGGTTGTACGTGACAAGGAGTAGGGTTGCCTGTCCAACCTCGTGGGTTTTCTCCGGTTTCCTCCCACTGCTAAAGACCCCTACGCGCAAGCAAATTATTGAAATAAAATTAAACCATATGTTAGTCCCGAAATGACCTAGTTTGTATCGAGTGGACGTTAAACCCTATTTCTCTCTCTCCCTCTCTCGATAATTCATTGTGTCACAAAACAAAGCTGGATGTTAAACTCCCTTTCATCTCATTATGTCCTGGGGGGGGGGGGGGTTGATTGGGTGGTCGAATGCGTGTTGTATCATAATGTCAGTCCTTGAGTCAACTGGCGTGGTTCCGATTCCCCGGTTGTATGTGACAAGGAGTAGAGTCGCCTGTCCAACCTTAAGGGTTTTCTCCAGGTTTCCTCCCACTGCTAAAGACCTCAACGTACAAGCATATTATTGAAATAAAATTGAACAATGTGTTAGTCCCGAAATAACCTTGTTTGTGTTGAGTGGACGTTTAGCTCCATTTCTCTCTCTCTTTCTCTCTCATTGTGTCACGAAACAAAGCTGGAATAATGATTTTTTTCTCTGAAATCATTTGTTTTGGTAACAGTGTACAACTATTGAAAATATACAAACTCTGAACATTGAAAATATACAACCATTGAAAATATACAAACTCTGAACATTGAAAATATACAACCATTGAAAATATACAAACTCTGAACATTGAAAATATACAACCATTGAAAATATTGAAAACATTCCTGAACATACCCATGTTGAAAATATACAAACATTGAGAAAATAGACTTCCGGTTATGAACTGGTCCATGATGATGGCACAGAAATCTGCTCTGCAAATTTTCTAAGAACATCAGCCAAATAAGAAGAAATTTCTTTAAAGCAACTACCATGTATCAGAATTTCGGGTAGTCACTATATATATATTTATATCTCTGCTTAAGTATTGTAATATTTGTGAAGTTGTCGGAGTTGGAAAGTAAACAACATAGGGGGGGGGGGGAAAGCATGTGCTTCTTGTGACGCGGTCCGTGACCATTGCAAACATTGGAAGCCTTCGGTTTAAACCCTAGGCGAAGGTATCGAGTAGATAATATCCATCAACTTGTAAAAATGAATAGCAAAACCAGAAGTGGAGGGACGAATTCAGTATGAGAACCGACAAGGGGTCCATCGAAAATATGATAAAATCGCTTGTGAAAAAAGTAGACACTTTGGTAACTAAAGACAATTTAAAATCACTCGAAACAAAGTTCGAAACAAGTGTGAAAAGTCTCAAATCTGAGGTGAGAGAAGTAAGGACACATTCTCCTTTAAATGGCCCAAATTCAAAGTGACAAATGAAAATTGTGGAGGTCTTTTATTTGGTTAGCATTTACACTCATCTGTAACAATTATCTATGTACTTAATGAATTTGATAATGTGCGACTTAATTACAGCCTTGAATTTTCTTAATGATCAATTAATAAATCACACTGAAAATGCTTATCAAATACGTTAATCAATATAATTTTTTGCTGTAGATTTCACTTTTACTGAACATTACAGCGTAGTGATACATCATTTTTTGACAGCAATTCAACCATTGCAAAGTCTTTTATATTGACTCAGTGTTTCCATCAAAGTCAATTGAATAAAAATAATTCATTTTTGATAAAAAAAGAAGTTACTTTTAATAAAAAATGAACTGTTCTTTGAAAATACAAAAAAGTAGTTCCTTTTTAACTGACCAATCAAATTCATGTGAAGCGATATCTCCTAAGGAGATATCACAGTAGATTATGAAATTTATCACACAAGCGATATCTACTGTAGAATGTATTATTGGGTGATAAAAAATGTTTCACATACTTCTAAAAATTTCTCAAAAGACTATTTAATTTTAAAAAATAAAAGTCTTTTGTTGTTAGCTGTAACAACTCAAAGACAACGTATTTCATGAAATATAATTTTAATGAAATCCCGAATTTAAAATTCATATGTCAACTGAATTTGTAAAAATATTTTTTACACCTGTTTACCCGAATTTGTAGATTTCGAACAGTTTCTTTCATTATGCCCTTCTCTTAACCATCTACTTATTACTGATAAATAAAGTATCTGACACAAAAATCAAATAAATTCATAAACATTTAAATTCCTAAACAATTTTTCAAAGTATGAACAGAATTTAACACTCGTGAAACAAAGTTTAACAATATGCTTAACATTAAGGTGAAAAGGTCACAATTGATGTCTTAGTAAGGCGCTTATCAACCTTCTCCAAAATACGATCTAAAGTTTCTTTATCGATTTTGAATTGTCGGTGTGATTTTCCAATTGGGACAAGCGGATCAATAATCATTACAACATCACTGAAATCAACCCAAAAATATCTGGAGGATTTGGCCATCTGAATTTTCTGTCTTCATCTTTAGTTTGGGTAGTATACATAAAAGTGACGTGCACATCCTTATCGTTATGGTCTACTTTCAGGACTCTTCCTATATACCACAAAGATATCAAGTCCTGGATGACCAGCAACTTTTTAAAATTAAACGCTGATAAAACAGAATATTTAGTGGTAGGATCTAATGCTAACTTTACTAAATTAAACATACATTATGCAAGAGCAAAATCTGCTTATTACAAGTCTTTCTTTAGGCCTGAAATGTTATCTAAATTATCAATTAGACATTAATTAACTTATCCAGACCATAATAAACTCTCAATGTCAAGGCTAGCCTTCGATGTTGGCTGGATTAGATTCCTATATGCCGCTAACGGCCGTTGATAATTACATCAATAAAAGTGGATAATCAAGACTAAGCTGTTTATATTAATGATTTTAGTAATGATGACCGAGACTATGCCAAAATTTCACCCGCTTCTTTCTCGGCTCATAGTGGATCAATTTGACTGAAATTTTCAGCAAATTACCTTTACATTATCTAGTTTTTAACTATTATAGCGAGAATTGCCATCTCGTTATCTTATCTCCCATAATGTATCTTTAAGTGACTGTAATTGCACTCTTCAGATTGATAATAGTAATATTTCTACATTGTAATTCGGCATCAGCCAGAAACATTAGAGTAATATTTGACCTTAACATGACAATGGAAGGTCATATAAATAAAATTTGCAAAACTGGTTATTTTAATTTAAGAAACATCAGCAAAATACGAAAATACGTAACAGTCTCTGCCACAAAAACTCTAGTATGTTCACTAGTTACAGCACATTAAGATTCATTTAATTCTCTTTTATATGGTATTCCACTTAGCCAAATTAATAAATTACAAAAATTGCAAAATTCAGCTGCAAGACTTATAACGGGAACCCCATACAGAGACTCAATCACACCTATTCTTTTTACACTACGCTGGCTCCCTTTTACCTTTAGAATATCGTACAAGATAATTTTATTAACATTTAAATGTTTGAACAACCTTGAACTATCATACATTTCCAAGTTACTTAATCTGTACAAACCGAGTCGCAGTTTGCGCTCTACCGAAGATAATTTTCTACTAGTTCAGAAAAATGGCAACCTTAAATCTTTTGGAGAGGGGGCTTTTGAAATTGCAGTGCCTTAACTTTGGTATAAACTTCCACACAATATCCGCTGCATTTCATCTTTAGAAAAATTTAAAACTAGTCTCAAAACTCATCTTTTCACAATAGAAATGAAATGAAATGAAATGGGGTTTAACGTCCTACTGTTCTGCTCCTATACTGGGCTAATGAAGACGGGCATATGCCATACAGTGTGCTATGAGGGAAATTTTGCCCGGGCAGCGGCACTATCGCCTACTCTTATATCGAATTCCAACTGCCAAGGGATCTTTTACATGCATTACAATGTATACACGGGACCTCGGTTTATCGTCTCATCCGAAAGGACTAGACAGCTGTCCTTGTCAGGCCCTCCGTTCTGCACCACTGACAAGGGGAAACCACGTCGGAAAATCCAGATGAACTATCTTTAATTGATATCTAATACATGTATATTTATCCATAGTTTATTATCTGTGATATATGTTTATTTTAAGGGTATTTTTTCTATTCTTGTGTAATTTTTTTTTTATTTTTTATGTACATTTTTGTTCTATCTTGGTAACTATTTACATTTGTATTTTATGTGTATTTAGTATTGATATATATACCTATGTTTTTGTATTTAATTGTAAAGCGCTATTGAGCACTATAGTGGAAACAGCGCTATATAAGTGTTCTTATAATAATAATAATAATAATAATGATATCCAATCATGTGTACCACAAGATGGAAATCTATCAGCCTGCTTTAATCTTGGAAGAGGCTGTCGACAGGGCGACCCCCTATCCCCATATCTCTTTCTGCTCTGCGCAGAGGTGCTAGGGTATAACTTTATTCGAAACAGAACTAAAAATTTCACCATACGCTGACGATACCGCTCTTCTTTTAGATGACTCAGAAAGATCTTTATATCAGCACTAAGAATCCTAGAAACTTTTTTCAGTCTTTCAGGACTAAGCACTGTAACCCAGGTATCGTTTTAATCTTGTGTATCTAGCACTAATTTCTTTCACATTCATTTAATATCAAATCTTTGTTTAAAAATTCGTAAAAACTGTTTAAAATCACCAAAAATCATCTAATTTGTACTTGTGTCCAGTTTAAAGCTGTCTGATTAATTTTGATAATGAGTGTCCAATTGACAAGTGTTTAATTTCTCAATCATTGTTAAAAAATAAACAACCCAATTGATTAATGATGTATAATGATTAATTTTTGAACAGTGATCAGGAAATTAAATACTTGTAAATTGGACACTCATTATCAAAATTAATCAGTCAGCTTTAAACTGGACACATGTACAAATTAAATGATTTTGGGTGATTTTAAACAATTTTTACGAATTTTTAAACAAAGATTTGATATTAAACGAATCTGAAAGAAATTAGTGCTAGATACACAAGATTAAAACGATACCTGGGTTACAGTGAAAAATGAACATTGAAAAAACAAAAGCAGTGTGGATAGGTCAGAAAGCAAAAACCTGTGATAAAATATGTAGGGATATTGAATTAAATTGGACTGATACCTTTACTTGCCAAGGCATCAAATACAGTATTGAACTACACAATATAACAGTTATCAACATTGATAGCAAAATAATTGAAATAAAGAAACTTCTCAATATATGGAGACAGAGATCACTTACAATCTTAGGAAAAATATGTGTTCTAAAAACATTAGTAATCCCAAAGTTAAGCCACTTTCTAATGTCATTGCCAAATCCTACAGATAAATACTTCAAAGAAATTGAAAGATTAATGTTTAAATTTATTTGGGGTAAAAGCAATGATAAAATTAAAAGAGATCAAATGTCCCAGGCATGTGATACAGGTGGCCTAAAAATGACAAACATAAAAACTTTTACTAAATGTCTGAAACTAAGCTGGATAAGGCGCTGGTTGAGCCAGAATATTTCTTGGACACTGTTCCCAGGCCAATATTTTGGAAGTATCGGGGATATCCTGAAGGTAGGCCCCCCAAATATATGGGCAGAATTGGCTTCATCAACAGATAACCCATTCTGGAAAGACGTCATTTGGACATACCATGATTTCCTCAAAGGTTTACTTTATGACAATAATACTGAAATCAGTGAGCAACCACTATGGTATAACTTTAATATGAAACTTGATCATATTCAAAATTGGCATAATAATGGTGTAAGTTTAATTTCAGATTTGATATCCCCAGAAGGAAAGTTTTATAAATGTCAAGAATTGAAAGATATTTATAAAATTAAAGGTACATTCCTGGACTATTAAAGGGTAATGACAGCAATACCAATATCATGGAAGAAAAAGATAGAACTGTCAGAACCAAAAATGATAGGACCGATAAAACCTTTAGTTCTTGAGACTTTAACGAAGGCTAAAAAGGGCTGTTCAGTTTTTCAAAAGCTATTTGAATCAAAAATTGAATATCATAAAAAAAAAAAGAAAGTTAAATGGAAAATAGATATTGGTCATGAGATTAAAGATGAAACTTGGAAGAACTGGTTTATGATTCCATGGAAATGCACTACAGAGACAAAACTTATAGAATTCCAATTCAAAACATTTTTGTTCAAAATCAAAATAACAGAAAATAATCTATGTTCATTTTGTGAACAGTACCAGAAACATTAGAACATTTGTTTCACTCTTGTCCTATCTAACAATTGCAAGATAAGGACTACTCTAAAGCTAACGTTTTTTTAGGAAAGCCTAATGCATCCATCCTATGGAATCATGTTATTTTAATAACAAAATATTATTTATATAGATGTACTAAAAATGATTCAAGCCCATCAATCAAAGTTCTCTTAAAGGCTCAATACCACTCTTGTTGTAACTGAATAATATGTCCCAATCTTTATTCTGGTCAACAAATTGTACTATTTTACAATGTTCCAAATAATTGATGATACAAATTTCATCTTAACACACCTAATTTAAAAAATTGGAAAAATTCAACTAAATGATTTGAAAAGCCTGACGTAAAGCTTTTCAAATGTGACTTAGATTTAAAAATATTTTTGAACCCTCTGGACAAGTAAAATAGGATTTAATGGATAATTTACACAACAGGTAGGACACTAACACATCTAGTACTTAGAAAAAGGCTATTTTTTATTTTCTGGAGCTGTCAAGCCAGCAAGAGTGTTATTGTCCCTTTAATAAATATTAAAGAATATTACAAAATTGAAAAGTTTCTTTTCCAGAAAAATAACAAAATAGAAAAATTCCAACAAAAATGGGGTCCTTTAATTGAAAAGATTAACATAATAATATAGGGCTTGCCTACAGTTCATGTGAGAGCATTAGAGATATATCTTCTCAAATTTATATAATGTCTTGTATTATATCGTGAACGTTACGATAATCTTCCTTGTGTCTTAAATAGACAGATGTTTAGCTCATTGACTTCCTGTTCAGCTTATATCCACTGTATATTATCTATTATTGAACCATGACTAAGTAATATTTCTTTGCAGCAGATTTGAAACAGGAAAATGTAACGTGTCACGCCAACATAATATATATATATATTACTAAACTAATATAATATGGGAACATGAAAGTATAACATTGATTTGTATATGTAGATACATGTATTTCAACAATAAAACTTTAAAAAAAAAAAAAAAAAAAAACATTGAGAAAATACAAGACATTGGAAATATTTAAACATTGTAGATATACATTGAATTGAAATGGGGTTTAACGACCTACATGTACTGTTCTGCTCCTAAACTGGGCTAATGAAGACGGGCATACCTCATACAGTTGTGCTATGAGGGCAATTTTGCCCGGGCAGCGGCACTATGGCCTACTTTTATATCAAATTCCAACTGCCAAAGGATATTTTGGGTATATATTCCAATGTATACACAGGACCTTGTTTTTTTGTTTTTTCGTTATATCAAAATCTCTCTCTCTGTGTCTCTCTCTCTCTAGAGAGAGAACAACTTTAGTTGAATGATTTTCTTCATACCAGAGAAAGAAATGGGGTTTAACGTCCACTCGACACAAACTAGGTCATTTCGGGACTAACATATGGTCTTTAGCAGTGGTAGGAAACCAGGGGACCTGGAGAAAACCCACAATGTTGGACAGGCGACCCTACTCCTTGTCACGTACAACTGGGGAATTGAAACCCCACCAGTTGACTCAATGACAGACTTTTATGATACAAAGCAGTACATAACTGTGATAACAATATATGATATTATATTCTATTTATATAACTGGAAACTGGAAAGCAGATGTATCAGCCTGTCCAGCTTGAATTCTATTTATATAACTTTAAATGAAATGAAATAGGGTTTAACTACCTGCTGTTCTGCTCTGTCTGGACTAATAAAGACGGGCATACACATAGAACATTGAAAATTATAAACATGAAGAGCATACAAACATTGAAAAATATATCAACATTAAATATTGAAAATATAAAGACTTGAAATATAGGAAAAGTTAAAAGAGCATTTATGGGCATTTGGACAATGAAAAATTTATGACACATTTTCTTTTTATTGTGCTGGAACAATAATAAGTTATCCTATTATCTGATAAGATATGGGGAAAGTATTTCTACAAAATTTTACAGGAGACATTATGGGAGATTAGAAAAAGAGTTGACAGTTCTGGCTGTAATAGTCAAAAAATAGATAAAGTAAATAGAATATGCTGAAAATTTTAGTCAAATTACTCCACTCTGAACCGAGATATTAGTTTTTGAATTTTAGGCTAGCTTCTAAATCATTACTAAAGCCGGTACGATGAAAAATAATATCTTGATTATCCATTTTTACGTTTGATTATTTTTCAAATAATGTATTCCAATCCAGTAAATATCGAAAACTAGCGTTGGCATCGAAAATTGATTATGGTCTGGATAAGTTTATTAATGTCTAATTAATAGTTTAGAAAATGTATTCCAATCCACCAAATATCGAAGACTAGCGATGGCATCGAGAGTTGATTATGGTCTGGATAAGTTTATTAATGTCTAATTAATAATTTAGATACCATTTCAGGCCTAAAGAAAGAACAAGAACAAGTTTCTTGAAAATTTTAACTAACATAAAATCCAAACTTTAGTAATTTGATTGGATAAAATTAGATTGATTTTCGTGCTTAGCCAACAAAATTGAAGTAACTACTAATATTTGGATTTTATCTTTAGTTGAGATTTCAAGAAACAGGACCCAGCAATAGGGTTTAACGTCCACTCGACACTAACTAGGTCATTTCGAGACTAACATATGGTTTAATTTTTATTTCAATAATTCGCTTGCGCATAGGGGTCTTTAGAAGTGGGAGGAAACCGGAGGACCCGAAGAAAACCCACGAGGTTGGTCAGGCGACCCTACTCCTTGTCACGTACAAACGGGGATTCGAAACCACGCCAGTCGACTCAATGACAGACTTTATGATACAGCATGCACGCTAACCATTCAGCCATCCACCCCCCCCCCCCCAGCAATAGGCAGATTTAACTCTTGCATAATGTATGTTTATGATGTGTAAACACTGAACATTGAATACATTCAAAAGATTAAATATTAAAAATGTAATCATATTAATGTATGTATTGATATACAATTTTTATACGCCCACATTTTCATGTGGACGTATTATGCCGTCGCCCTTTTCCGGACGTCCGTCCGTCCGTCCACAATTGTTTGTGGACACTCTACAGATCACAATTCTTATCCGATTTTGACGAAACTTGAAATATAGGTTTATCTCCAAAATATATCGGCTGCTTTCGATATTGGCATGTATCGGATCGAAACTTCATGGATTATGGCCCCTGTTTGTACGAAAAATCACGTTTTTAGCTTGTGGACACTATAGAGGTCACAATTTTTATCCGATTTTGTTAAAACTTGAAATGTAAGTTGATAACCCAAAGACCTCGGTTCCTTTCGATATTCGCGCATATCGGACCGTAACTTCCTGAATTATGGCCCCTGATTGTACAAAAAACACGTTTTTAGCTTGTGGACTCTATAGAGGTCATAATTTTTATCCGATTTAAAAAAACGTTTTATCATATCACTGTTACACCCTAAGGATGGCCGAGTTCGAATTTCGTTAAAATTGACAGACAAAATGGCCGCCGTTCGTTCTCAAATAGCGTTAAAATATGCTTTATCAAGGTTGTGGACCCGATAGAGGTCACAATTTTTATCCGATTTTGTTGAAACTTGAAATGTTAGTTTATAACCCAAAGATCTCAGTTCCTTTCGATATTCGCGCATATTGGACCGTAACTTCCTGAATTATGGCCCCTGATTGTACGAAAAATCGTGTTTTTAGCTCATGGACCCTATAGAGGTAATAATTTTTATCCGATTTGAAAAACCGTATTATTATATCACCGTTACACCCTAAGGATGAATGAGTTCGAATTTCATGAAAATCGGCCCAAAATTGACAGACAAAATGGCCGCGGTTCGTTCTCAAAGAGCGTAAAAATATGGTATATCAAGGTTGTGGACCCTATAGAGGTCACAAGTTTTATCCGATTTTGTTGAAACTTGAAATGTAAATTTATAACCCAAAGATCTCAGTTCCTTTCGATATTTGCGCATATCGGACCGTAACTTCTGGAATTATGGCCCCTGATTGTACGAAAAATCGCGTTTTTAGCTTGTGGACCCTATAGAGGTCATAATTTTTATCCGATTTAAAAAAACGCATTATTATATCACCGTTACACCCTAAGGATGAATGAGTTCGAATTTCATGAAAATTGGCCCAAAATTGACAGAAAAAATGGCCGCCGTTCGTTCTCAAATAGCGTAAAAATATGCTTTATCAAGGTTGTGGACCCTATAGAGGTCACAATTTTTATCGGATTTTGTTGAAACTTGACATGTAAGTTTATAACCCAAAAATCTTGGTTCCTTTTGATATTCGCGCATATCGGACTGTAACTTCCTGAATTATGGCCCCTGATTGTACGAAAAATCGCGTTTTTAGCTTGTGGACCCTATAGAGGTCATAATTTTTATCCGATTTAAAAAAACGTATTATTATATCACCGTTACACCCTAAGGACGAATGAATTCGAATTTCATGAAAATCGGCCCAAAATTGACAAACAAAATGGCCGCCGTTCGTTCTCAAATAGCGTAAAAATATGGTATATCAAGGTTGTGGACCCTATAGAGGTCACAATTTTTATCCGATTTTGTTGAAACTTAAAATGTAAGTTTATAACCCAAAGATCTCGGTTCCTTTCGATATTCGCCCATATCGGACCGTAACTTCCTGAATTATGGCCCCTGATTGTACGAAAAATCCTGTTTTTAGCTTGTGGACCCATTAGAGGTCATAATTTTTATCCGATTTAAAAAAACGTATTATTATATTACCGTTCCATCCTAAGGACAGTTGAGTTTGAATTTTGTGAAAATCGCCCGAAAATTGACAGAAAAAATGGCCGCCGTTCGTTCTCAATTAGCGTTAAAATATGGTATTTCAAGGTTGTGGACCCTATAGAGGTCACAATTTTTATCCGATTTTGTTGAAACTTGAAATGTAAGTTTATAACCCAAGGATCTCGGTTCCTTTTGATATTCGTGCATATCGGACCGTAACTTCCTGAATTATGGCCCCTGATTGTACGAAAAAAAAACCCTCGTCTGTCGGTCCGTCCGTCCGTCCGTCCGTCCGTCCGTCCATCGTCCACAATTTCTTGTGAACGCTCTAACGCCAAAAGTTATCATCCAATTGTTTTAAAATTGATATATGTTGTTTTCATCATCCGATCTTTCTGAAATTTACATGCATTATTTAAATTAGTGCAACGAAGAAGCCTATTTCCGTTTATTACGTCTAGAGTTATGGCCCTTGTTTCATGTTATTGAACCTTGTGAACGCTCAAACGACAAAAGTTATCATTTGATCTTTGTGAAATTTATATGCATTATTTAGATTAGTGAAACAGGGAAGCTTATTGAATTTCAGCAATTTCCGTTAATTACATCTAGAGTTATGGCCCTTGTTTCACTTTGTTGTTTCTTGTGAACGCTCTAACAACAAAAGTTATCAACCGATCTGTATGAAATTTATATGCATCATTTAAATTAGTAAAACAAAGAAGCCTATTGAATTTCAGCAATTTCCGTTAATTACATCTAGAGTTATGGCCCTTGTTTCACTTTGTTGAATCTTGTGAACGCTCTAATGACAACAGTTATCATCCGATCTGTTTGAAATTGATATGCATCATTTAAATTAGTGAAACGAAGAATCCTATTGGATTTCAGCAATTTCCTTTAATTACGCCATGAGTTATGGCCCTTGTTTCACTTTGTTGTACCTTGTGAATGCTTTTAACGACAAAAGTTATTATCCGATCTGTATGAAATTTAAAGGTATCGTTTAAATTAGTAAAACGAACAAGCCTATTGAGTTTCAGCAAATTTCCGTTAATTACATCTAGAGTTATGGCCCTTGTTTCACATTGTTGAATCTTGTGAACGCTTGAACGACAAAAGTTATCACCCAATCTGTATGAAATTCATATGCATCATTTAAATTAGTGAAATGAAGAAGCCTATTGAATGTCAGCAATTTCTGTCAATTACTTCTAGAGTTATGGCCCTTGTTCTACTTTGTTGAATGTTGTGAACGTTCGAACGACAAAAGTTATCATCCGATCTGTATGAAATTGATATGTATTATTTGAATTAGTAAAATGAAAAAGTCTGTCGAATTTCAATAATTTCTGTAGATTACTTCCAGAGTTACAGCCCTTGTTTTAGTTTTTAGAACCTTGTGAACCCTCAAACGACGAAAATTATAATGTCATCTGTATGAAGTTGTCTATTAAATGCCCCCTAATTACCTACAAAAGAACAAATATACGACAACTCTTGTCGACCGCTCGGACGATTTAGCTGCTGTGGGCGTATGTTTAGTTGCCAGGCAATCCAATCTTTAGCTTGTTCTCTATCCATCTCTCGAAAATGTGGGCGTATCCTGCCTGGCAGCCGCTGGTTATTTTTTCACAGGAAAAGACGGAGCCTCTCAAACATCATCTCAGAGTTCTAGAGATCCGTCAGAATTTGCAGAAGGTAGAATCGATATCCGCAGATTTTCTCAGTTTTTATCTAGTCAACAAGTCAACCCTCAACGAGTTGTTTGTAGTATGTATTATTATTTTAGATATTTATTTTTCATGATATGCCTTAGTTTTCACAGTATTGAAACAAGGACCTTTAACCCTTCTCCCATCAAAAGGCAAAACCTAGTAACTCACTTTTTTCTTATTTTGAGAAAACAAAGGAAAACGTAAGGAATGAATATTAAACCCCAGCTCATCCATTGATTTGACTATTGAGTTACTAGGTTTTGCTGTGGTATACTAGGCAAATGAAGGAAGTTGCTAGGTTGTGTCATGGGTCACAAAAGATTGGAATATCTAGTACAACAACAGGAAGCACATACCCTAGTTACTACAAATTTGGTCCAAACTCAATTCTGATAAAAAAGTGAGTTACTAGGTTTTGCCTTTTGACGGGAGCTTTCCTGAGCTAACGATGTCATACCCATAGAGGGCTATGCAAATATTGAGTAAAAATCAAGCTCTAGACCCTGTTGTGAAAAACCATGCATACCTTGAATATGAATGCGACTACAACTGTAAAATTGCAGATGTATATACATTATATATGACTTGTGATTTTTGCATATTTTTAGTTTAGCTTTTATGGTTACCATGGTTACCAGTGGGTTTCAAAATGGCTGCCATATAATTGTCATAAAAGAAATATTGGATATTTTCTTGCCATAAAAAAATTCAAGATGTGTAGGAATAAAACTATATAGATTATTAGCATGATGGATATCTCTTTTGTAAGAATAGTATGGGTTTTGGGGGGAAAATTGTGATTAAAATAGGTTTTTTTTCTAAAAATAATAAAATGTAAACAAGCAGTATTGAAATTTTGGCGGTAGACAAATTATATATAAAAAATCATCAGTAACTAGTTTTTTTTAACAATAAAATAAAAATAAAACAAATATTTGGAAAATAACAATAATATACACACACCATTCCTTGGCTGTTTTGACTATTGATGGTTGTTCCGTCAATAGAGGAACCCCCCTCGTAATAAAAACTCATGTTATACAGCAACTAAGGTTAAAACCATGCTTTTACAGGGGAGTAAATCAAGTTACATAAACTTCCGACTATCGTTAGGTGCTGCTCTGACACTATAAAATTATCCCGACAATCGACGGAATTAGCCCATAAAGGGTTTATGTCTTACTTTGGGATTTGGTTGGCCGAATGGTTTATTTATCGTTAATTTTTTTGGGTGGGGTGGGGGTGTCTAGTGGTTTGATCATAAGGTCTGTCGTTGAGTCAGGTGGCGTGGTGTCGAATCCCCGCCTGTCTTACCTTGTGGGATTTCTCCGGGTCCTCCAGTTTCCTCCCACTGCTAAAGACCCATGAGCGCAAGCAAGTTATTGAAACAAACTAAACTTGAACCATGTGTTAGTCCCGAAACGATCTAGTTTTCTAACCTCGTGGGATTTCTCCGGGTCCCTCCCACTACTAAAGACCCCTACGCGCAAGCGAATTATTGAAATAAAATTGAACCACGTGTTAGTCCCAAAATGACCTAGTTTGTGTCGAGTGGACGTTAAACCCCATTTCTCTCTCTCTCACAATTTAGTTTGTGTCAAGTGCGTGCTGATCCCTCTCTTTTGCTTTTCTACCCCACCGGACTAACATACATCGTGCAGTGTGTCATGAAGAAAAATTTTCCAATACATCAAATGAAGGGGTCTTTTACATGTGCATTAACACTGTAATCCAGGTATCGTTTAATCTTGTGTATCTAGCACTAATTTCTTTCACATCCGTTTAATATCCAATCTTTGTTTAAAAATTTGTAAAAATCGTTTAAAATCACCATAAATCGTTTAATTTGTACTTCTGTCCAGTTTTTATGAATTTTTAAACAAAGATTGGATATTAAACGACTGTGAAAGAAATCAGTGCTAGATACACAAGATTAAACGATACCTGGATTACAGTGCATTAAGGTGTACACATTTCATTTGTCTCATTCAAACAACTAGACACCATTATTGCCAGGCCCTCAATCCTGCTCCACTGGAAAGGGTAAACCCCTCCAGACAATTCTGAGGAACTTGCTTGACAAACGCAGGGGTCACAATTTTTATTCGATTTTGACTAAACTTGAAATATATGGTTCCTTTTGTTATTGGCATGTATCGGATTGTAACTTCATGAATTATGGCCCTTGATTGTACAAAAAATCATGTTTTTAGCTTGAGGCCACTCTGGTCACAATTTTTATTTGCTTTAGATGATGGACCTTAAAACCCATTTCTCTCTCTCTCTGTATCTATTCTAGCAGCCACTGCGACCGAAAGTCTTGGTACATTCTCGGTCAACTCTGGGGGTTGATCCCGTCATTTTCTGAATAGCGTTTTTTTCTTAGGTTATAGTATTGGTATTCTGTCTTCATTATCTGAGGAGGGGTTGGATTGCCGAATGGTTATTACGTGTGCGCTGTATGATAAGGTCAAACATTGAGTCAACTGGCGGGGTTTCGATTCCCCTGTTGTGAGTAGGGTCGGCTGTCCAACCTCATGTGTTTTCTCCGGGGTCTCCGTTGTCCCCCTACTCCACCGTTGTCCTCCTACTACCAATATTTTGAAATGGAAGCCCATGTTTAAAGCACTGTGTTTTGATTGTTTTGATTTTTTTTTTTTTCAGACATTGTAGAAAACAAAATGGTTCATTTCTACCTGATCCATGATGATGTTTCCCTCCAATATTTCATGCCTGCTGTGGCCGGTTAATCAAGACAACACTTAGACAATCTTCTTTATTATTGTTTTGCATTTCTAAACAGTGCTCATACCTGTGTTGTGACAAACAAGACTACCGGTGGAAACCCAGATGAATATTATCCAGACTCTGGAATGAGGTCCAGGTGGTTAATTATGTAACGGTCATATAATCCAAGACTACCAATAGAAGCCAGTCAAGTTGATTATGATGAGGTCATGTAGTCCAAGACTACTGCATGGTCTAACAAGCGTTTTGTGTTAGAGAAGTTTCTACAGAAGACCCAGTGCGACCATGATCAAGTATATATGACAGAGACGGCTTTGACCCAGTTTTTGTAAACTTAAACATACATTATGCAAGAGCGAAATCTGCCTATTACAGATCTTTAGGCCTGAAATGTTATCTTAATTATTCATTAGACATTAATTAACTTATCCAGACCATAATCAACTCTCAATGTCACCGTTAGCCTGCGATGTTTATTGGATTAGGTTATTATTTGCTGTTCGACTTCCATTCCTGATTTAATCTTGAAATGCTAAATCTGCCTATTAAAGGTCATTCTTTTGGCCTGAAATGTTATCTTAATTATTCATTACACCTTAATTAACTTATCAAGAGCATAATCAACCCTCGATGCCAACGGATAGCTCCGATATTGAGTGAATTTGAATAGTTTTACAGTTGATGAAAAAAACATAAGAATGGATAATCAAGACTTTTTTTTTTAATTATCGTAACAACGGTAGCAGTGACAATCAAGGCTACAGTTGTCAGCTCTTTATCTTAATCTTAAGTAATGCATCTTGGACATTTCTACCTTGTCTGATGGAGACTCTAGGGGTAGTAAGTCTTGAATTACTGCAATAGTTCATCATCTTTGTGTTCAATTGACACAAGCTAAGCCAGTGATTCTCAACCAGTGTGCCGCGACACACAGGTGTGCCGCAAGATCTTCCTAGGTGTGCCGCGGAATTTTGAACGACACACCAAGAAAATGTGAAAAACCAGATGATCCCAATTGAGTATTCATTGGTGTCTACTGTTAAGTTGATAGCTGTGTTTTTATTTTGCAAAATTCGATATTTTTCATATATATATTAGTCAGGTGTGCCACTATGTTTTCATGTGTTCCAAGGTGTGCCATTGGCAAAAAAGGTTGAGAACCACTGAGCTAGGCAAATCCAAACATTCGTTTGCGCATAGAGATCTTAACAAATTGGGTCGAAATCAACACATTGACAGGCGATCTTACACTTTGCTGTGTACAAACTTGGTTTTTAAACTGAGTCACTTGACTCATTGACAGACCTTAAGATATATAGTGTATGAATCAGATCATCAGGTCTATCATTGAGTCAACCACCCAACAGCCATTTGCAAAGAGTGTGGGCGTGATTGTGGACAACAACAAAGAATCATAAGTATAACTTATTTCTAATATCAATTCAGATTATTGTGCTATATTTTCAACATTAAATTGTTTTTTGTTTGTTTGTTTTGTTTTTTGGTTTTGTTAATATTTTTGATCAAGCAGTCTAAGCTTTGGAGTAGAATCTACTGCTTTTGAATCTTAGCATGGGCTGAAAAAAAACATGGATTTTACAAATGTATGTTCCCATTGATCTGGGGTAGCACCTGTTCCGATTGTATGGAATCCAGGCTCTATGCATGTGCACAGTGACATGCACGTAAAGGAAGCCTTGTCCAATGGAATATGATAATGGGCAGATAAGAATAAAATTGCAACCATAGAAACAATATCAATGCCTGTTCTTCTCAATATATCCAACAGTTGAACCAGGTTCCAAACCACTGGGGAGGGGGGGGGGGGGGGTAGGGCTGGTTTGGTTAGCACGTAGGTAGAGGTGCTGTATCATAAGCTCTGTCAATGAGTCATCTGGCGTGGTTTCGATTCGATTCCCGGGTTGTATGTGACAAGGAGTAGGGTCGCCTGTCCAACCTCGTGGGTTTTCGCTGGTTCCTCCAGTTTCCTCCCACTGCTACCAGCAATCAAATTATTGAAATAAAAGTGAACCATATGTTAGTCCCAACATGACCTACTTTGTGTCGAGTGGATGTGAACCCAATTTCTCTCTCCAAAACACTGCATACCCATCTTGATTAAAGAGAGATACAAATTGGGTTTAATGTCCACTCAACACAAACTAGGTCATTTCGGAACTAACACATGGTTCAATTTTATTTCAATAATTCGCTTGCTAGTAGGGGACTTTAGCAGTGGGAGGAAACCGCAGGACCCAGAGAAAACCCACGAGGTTGGACAAGCGACCCTACTCCTTGTCACATACAACCGGGGAATCGAAACCACGCCAGATGACTCAATGTCTGATCTTATACGGCGCACACGTAATAACCATTCAGCCATCCAGCACCCCGATTTTCATAAAGAAGCTTGAGTAGATTCATCTTAAAAAATGTCTGACTGCCTGGGCGAAATCCCCTGCCCCCAGATTCTTTTGGAGTTGACATTAAAAGGTGATAAATGTGAAGAATAAATTGATGGATGATGTGGGTTCCAGTCTGGTTCAGTGGTTCAGAATGGTAAGTAAGCCTATAGATAATCAGTTTGATTACTGGATACTTTTGAGCCCGGGGTGAACAATTTTAAACAATGGTAAACAAATAATTGTTAAAATTAAAACCACAATATACACTAGAATAAACATATAGACACACATAAGAGATTAAAACTCTCACACTAGAATATACATATAGATATACATAGTACATATACAGGGGTTAACGCCCCCACACTAGAATAAACATATATACACATACATAGTTCATATCCCCACGCTAGAATAAACATATAAATATGCATAGTACATGTTCATATACATAGGCGTACGGGTAAATTTTTGACTGGGGGGGGGGGGGGGCGGTGGTGGTTGGTGCCCAAAAAATGTAGTTAGGTTCTTAGTATGTTACATAATAATAACAAATTCGCTGTTAAATTGGACACATTCAAGAACTCAATATTATTTTATACAACTTTTACAAAGTACAATTGTGTGCCCAAATTTTTCCAGCATTTGGTGCCCAAAATGGGGGGGCGGTCGCCCCCCAGCCCCCCAGCTCATACGCCTATGTTCATATATAGAGGTTAACGCCCCCACACTAGAATAAACATATACATAGTACATATACAGAGATTAAAGCCACCACACGTCACAATAAAAGTCAATTCTAGTGTCCCTAATATCACATGGGGATCCAGACATGGGAGTTGAGTGTGAATTAACGTTCACAGCTCCCTTTATTAAACAAGACCCTAGAGTAGAGTGTATTCAGGGTACAAGGCCCGTCAACACAGCTCTGTTCCAGCAAAATTCTAGTAGAGTGAAGAAATTGGCCATACCAAAAAAACTCTGTTTTAGGCAGTATTTGTCACTAAATCCTAAAATAATGAAACGTTGTAGTTGTAGTATACTGTGCCTTGGACACGACATGTAGCCAAATGATAATGTCAATAATATTCACTAGTTGACTGTATCCCAACGATCATACCATTATGATTTTGAACTCTGTCGACATCGATCTACAAAGACGAGTCGAGACTCGTTCATTTGTTGAGAATATGATTTCTGATACTTTAACCGTGATGCATTGCCCAAATTTTCTTCCATAATTAAAACCATCCTTGCCCACTGTAAAAATAAAATAAAATTATATATATATAAACAATCTTCGTACACTGTAAAAAATATAATATAAAATTAACAATTAGAATGGGGACCATTAAACGTAAGGAGGGGAAGGGGTGAATGACATAACGCGTGCGCGTTAGGTTATAGGGTCTGTCGTTGAGTCAAGTGGCTTGATTTCGATTTCCCGATTATGTGTGCCTGTCTAACCTCGTGGGTTTGCTCCGTATCCTCAGGTTTTCTCTCACAACTAAAGATCCCTACAAGCAAGCGAATTATTGAGAGAAAATTAAGCAATACGTTATTCCTGATATGAGGGAGTCTGTGTCAGTGAACGTTAAACCCCATAGTTTGTATCTCTCTCTCTCTCTCTCTCTCTCCCTCTCCCTCTCTCTCTCTCTCTCTCTCTCTCTAATCATAGCACAAATGATTTATTCATTGGCCCAACTGGTGTATAAAAGTAGGACATGTCTGTTGGATATAATATTATAATAAATAACAAGATATACTGACCTGTCTAAACCATTCTTTCTTGGTACTAGCTATCTCATCATACGTATTGGCCATCATAGCAATTAACATATTGATTAATAACAGAGTCACCAATAACATATAAACCACAAACACTGTCTATAAAATATAATACAAACACAATCTATAAACCACAAACACAATCTATAAAATATAATACAAACACTACACATACTATCTATACTACAAACACTATACACACTATCTATAAAATATAAAATACAAACACTATCTATAAAATACAAACACTATACACACTATCTATAAAATACAAACACTATCTATAAAATACAAACACTATCTATAAAATACAACACAAACACTACACATACTATCTATACTACAAACACTATCTATAAAATACAAAAACTATCTATAAAATACAAACACTATCTATAAAATACAACACAAACACTACACATACTATCTATACTACAAACACTATACACACTATCTATAAAATATAAAATACAAACACTATCTATAAAATACAACACAAACACTACACATACTATCTAAAAAAAAAATATAATACAATCACTATCTATAAAATATACATTACAATATACAAACACTGTAAATACTATCTATAAAATACACTACAAACACTGTCTATAAAATACACTACAAACACTATCTATAAAATATAATATACACACTACAATCACTATCCATAAAATACCAACTACAAACAATATCTATAAAATACAACACAAACACTACACATACTATCTATACAATATACACACACTATCTATAAAATACAATACACACACACTTCAACCACTATCTATCAAGTACAACATTTTATTTCATTTAACAACAACCGATTATCAGTTTCGATGACTTCGGAGATGCTTCAATATTAGAATGCCGCTTTACCTTTCCAATGGCTTCATGTTTCGAATCTTGAAAAGTTTCGTAAATATCTTCAAACTTTCCTACAGACATGATGAACATACCCATGTGGGCTTCCAGGAATGTCCGGAACTGATTGTCAGTATGGGTACGTCTAAATACCAAAAACATGGCTGAAATATAAACAAGTACAAAAGAAATATAAACTAAAATATTTCATTCAAATATAATTTACTTAAAACACAAGACGATATGTTGAGTAATTTACCATAAACTGGGGATCACGGTGACTAAGTGGGTAAGACGCTGGCACGCTTGCCTGGAGGTCGAGTGTCCGATGCCTGCATTGGCCGAGAAAGTTCATCCAGATTTTCCGGCGTGGTTCTCCCTTAATTGTCAGTGATGCAGGACGGAGGGGCTGACAAGGAAAGGTGTAGAGTCGTTCGGATGGGACGTAAAAGATCCCTTGACAGTTGGAATTCGATATAAGAGTAGGCCATAGTGCCGCTGTCCGGGCAAAATTTCCCTCATAGCACACCGTATGGCGTATGCCCGTCTTCATTAGCCCAGTTCGGAGAAAAACAGTAGGACGTTAAACCCCATTTCATTTCATTTCATTACCATAAACTAAAATATCCCATTCAAATATAAATCAAATTTTAGCGATTTAGGATCCCTTACAAATTACTATATTGTAAAAGTTGAACCAGGAATAGGAATATCAGTCCAAGCATAGTTCAATTCCAATCAATATTTACAACGATAGGATGAACTCATTCCATTATCAATCTTTCATTACCGTGAAAGAAATTGATTGGCCTGTTTGAAATCCGTTTCTGTCGTAGCCGTAGAGCCGCAATCCGGGCAAAATGCCTCTCATTAGCCCAATCGGTGCAGAACCTCCTAAAGGTTATACGACCTTTATTTAAGAAATGTCGAGTCATTTTTCTCTCTCGCATCTTTTCACCAAGCTCGAAATAAAGGTAATTTTAATATTTACCTTGTGAGAAACCAATCACAAAAATGCCGTAAATTATCACAAAACGTAGTAAATCCCTCCTTATCATTTTATAAATCATAACGACATACGGACCCATTAATTTGAACCCTCTGGAAAAAATACAGATAAAAAAAACATTAGTTTAAAAGTATTAGAAAAATATTTTCTTAATTTAAACAGATAGACAAATCTTAAAGTTACAATTTCATATTTTCTAAGAAAGTCAAAACATAATTATTTCTATGTCTTTTGCTCAATAGGTTGTCAACTCACTATTATACGATCATAGGTTATTTTCTCACACTTAAAAATCTTCACACCGGAAATAACACAATTACCTCCCTTGTTTTCCTATACCCCACCATGGAATAGCTATCTTCAAACATTTGAAGTTGAAAATGATATTTTTGCCAATTTCTCAGCTGGCAATAGTGAATTATAGGATTAATAGGATTATTCTTTAACAAGGTAGGACTGTTCATAGATACCATCTATTTTAAGGCTTTATTTTAATAAATTTTAAAAATATAACGTAAAAATATGAAATTGCAACTTTAACAAACTTAAACCAGATTTTAAAAAAAAAAGACGTTCAAAACACAAACAAGACATGTACCAAAATCAATAGTTGTCGTCCTTAAAAAATAAGGAATACATACGACCAGATCCAAGATGATCCATTCAGAATTGCGTCCTGTATACGATAGACATAAAAAATGGGCGTTTCTCTGCCCCTGGGGTCGGGACGTGTACCAAAATCAATAGTCGTCGTCCTTAGGAAATAAGGAATACATATGACCAGATCTAAGATGATCCATTAAGAAATGTGGTTTGTAGGCAACACAGAGAAAAATGGGTGTGGTTCATCCCCTGGGGGAATATCCCTAGGGTAGGCGTCACACACACAAATTGTGCGTAGCTCTGTCCCTGGGGATCTGGCATGCACCAAAAAAACATAGGGGTCATCCTGTGGGTATAAGGAACAAGTATGAAGGTTTTCAAGATGATCCATCAAGAATTGTGGCACACAGCCACACAAAGAGATAATGGACGTGGGTCTGCCCCTAGGGGCTGGGCATGCACCAAAAACAATAGGAATGACCCTTAAGGTATATGGAATACGTATGCAAACCTCCAAGGCCATCCGTCAAACAATGCGGCAACAGACGCATACAACATTTGGTTACAACAATGGCGTTTCCGCCTACTTTTCACCCAATTCCAGCTGTCAGATAATCTTTAACTTGCACATGGTTAGCGTGCGCGCGCTGTATCATAAAGTCTGTCATTGAGTCGACTGGCGTGGTTTCGAATACCCGGTTGTACGTGACAAGGAGTAGGGTCGCCTGTCCAACCTCGTGGGTTTTCTCCGGGTCCTCCGGTTTCCTCCCACTCCTAAAGACCCCTACGCGCAAGCCAATTATTGGAATACAATTAAACCATATGTTAGTCCCGAAATGACCTAGTTTGTGTCAAGTGGACGTTAAACCCCATTTCTCTCTCTCTCTCTTTCTCTCTCACTTGCACGAAAAGGTATAGCCGTGTCCGTGGTTTTTCTTTCCATTCGAACGAGTAGAATTAATAACAAATAAAGCTCGTAATTTAAATAATATCGTGAAATATTTGTTTTACTTACTGACAGAGGAAGAGAAAATATGGGGTGGTCAGGAGAATAACAAAAACTGCGGCACAATCTTCGACAAGAGGTTGGCAGGAAAACCGTAGTGGTAACAACACAACGACCACCATCGAGCAAGCAAACAAAAATAACCCTTTTACTGGTACGTTTCTCTGTAACATAAAGTGTGAAGATGCAGTGATGACGGGTTTCTCCGTAACATAAAGTATGAGAAGGTTAGAACTGCAATGCAGTGATGACGGGTTTCGCTGTAACATAAAGTATGAGAAGGTTAGAACTGCAATGCAGTGATGACGGGTTTCGCTGTAACATAAAGTATGAGAAGGTTAGAACTGCAATGCAGTGATGACGGGTTTCGCTGTAACATAAAGTATGAGAAGGTTAGAACTGCAATGCAGTGATGACGGGTTTCGCTGTAACATAAAGTATGAGAAGGTTAGAACTGCAATGCAATGATCACGGGTTTCGCTGTAACATAAAGTATGAGAAGGTTAGAACTGCAATGCAATGATCACGGGTTTCGCTGTAACATAAAGTATGAGAAGGTTAGAACTGCAATGCAGTGATGACGGGTTTCGCTGTAACATAAAGTATGAGAAGGTTAGAACTGCAATGCAGTGATGACGGGTTTCGCTGTAACATAAAGTATGAGAAGGTTAGAACTGCAATGCAGTGATGACGGGTTTCGCTGTAACATAAAGTATGAGAAGGTTAGAACTGCAATGCAGTGATGACGGGTTTCGCTGTAACATAAAGTATGAGAAGGTTAGAACTGCAATGCAGTGATGACGGGTTTCGCTGTAACATAAAGTATGAGAAGGTTAGAACTGCAATGCAGTGATGACGGGTTTCGCTGTAACATAAAGTATGAGAAGGTTAGAACTGCAATGCAGTGATGACGGGTTTCGCTGTAACATAAAGTATGAGAAGGTTAGAACTGCAATGCAATGATGACGGGTTTCACTTGAGACCTTTAAGACCTAAATGAGTAAAGATAAATGAGTGAAATATGGTTTAACCTTTTACTTGTCTGCTCGTTAATAAAGACGGACATATGCCATACAGTATGCTATAAAAGGACAGGTAAAGGTTTCTGAAAAGCAGACCAACGTCATACCATCATAACGAAATGAAATGAAATGGGGTTTAACGTCCTACTGTTCTGCTCCGAACTGAGCTAATGAAGACGGGCATACGCCATGCAATGTGCTAGGAGGGAAATTTTGCCCGGACAGCAGCACTAGGGCCTACTCTTATATCGAATTCCAACTGTCAAGGGGTCTTTTACGTGCAAGCCAATGTGTACACGGGACCTTGGTTTTTCGTCTCATCCGAACGACTAGACAGCTTTCCTTGTCAGCCCCTCAGTCCTGCATCACTGACAAGGGAGAACGACGCCGGAAAATCTGGATGAACTTTCTCTGCCAATGCAGGGATCGAACATTCGACCTCCAGGCTAGCGAGCCAGCGTCTTACCCACTTACCCACCGTGATCCCCCCCTCATCATAAAGACTAGATATTGTTTGTTGTAAAGTTATCCATGCACAAACATCTGAAACATGCACAAACATCTGAAACATATAAAAACTCTGTTCTCTCTCATTCCAGATTACATTCTAACATTAAACATCTGAAACATACAAAACTCAAACATCTGAAATATACAATGGCGCTCTATTTTGGAGAAAAGCAACATTCAACGAATAATATAGGTGGCGCTGGCTTGTTTGGGATATATCCTAAATATGGTCTGCAGAGGATACATAATATTGAACCATATTAGAAATGGAGTTTGGGAGTGACTTCCCAAACTTCCCACTTTAAAATGCTATTGCATTTCAAATGATTTTGAATTTATCCTTATATATTACATGTATATATATGTCTTTGTAGCTTAGGAGGGACCTATGGAAGATTCGATTTTTTTTTCTTTGTTTTTTTTGAAAACTAAATACGTTGCCTCATTAAATAAAGTTTTTATTATTATTATTAGTAGTAGTAGTATTCCTTTTACAGATTCCATTTTAAATTCCTTTAAAATATATTAAATTACTGTCAGAAGAATTGATAATTATCCCACCGCCTTTCTGGCCAGTTTTGCTGACAGTGTTAACGGTGTTAATCCTTGATTGTTTTTTTATGCTCAGATCTGCACCTTCATTCTTTAAACGTTGAAGCAATTCCTGAAAACAAATACCAAAAATTAAAATTAACAAGGTCAAGCAAACTATGGACCGAACATAACGTCTTGCAGTCATCTTGGAGTTGCGCTGACGTCATATCAACGATCAAAAATCGCAATAAATGCGAAATTGTCCAAGGAACAAACATGTAAGGTTTTATTTCGATGCAGTTGTATTGGCCTGAGTTGTTTGCGAATACGCCCTACTGTTTTGCCCCGAACTGGGTTAATGAAGACGGGCATGCGCCATACAATGTGCTATGAGGGCAAATTTGCCCGGACGTCCTACTCTTATATCGAATTCCAACTGTCAAGGGATCTTTTACGTGCACGCCAATTTGTACACGGGACCTCGGTTTTTCGTCTCATCCGAATGACTAGACAGCAGTAGAATTCCCACAGTTGAAATATTCAATGAACGGTAGATGGAAACACTCTTGTTCAACCACAATTTCCCTTATAACCCACTGTATAGCATTCGTTCGTTTGTTCCTGGGGTTTTACGTTCATTTCTGCCAGGGGTAATATCTTAGACTGTATAGCACATGCCCTTCTTTATTAGACCAACCGAAGCACACTGCATGGCGTAAGCCCTTCTTCATTAACCCAGTCGGAACAGTACAGTAGAACGTTAAGCCCCGTTTCATTTTTTGAAAGTCTTTATATGCCTTTCAGAAATGAAATGAAATGGGGTTTAAAGTCCTACTGTTCTGCTCCTATATTGGGCTAATGAAGACGGGCATAAGCTATACAGTGTGCTATGAGGGAAATTTTGCCCGTGCAGCGGCACTATCGCCTACTCTTATATCGAATTCCAACTACCAGAGGATCTGTAACGTGCATTCCAATGTATACACGGGACCTCGGTTGTTCGTCTCATCCGAAGGACTAGACAGCTGTCCTTGTCAGACCCTCCATTCTGCACCACTGACAAGGGAACCCTATATGCACTTCAGTGTGCATTTAGAGATATTTTATCTGGCCAGCTAACATTTCCCTTCTAACACAGTGCATGGTATTATCCGTCTTCATTAGCCCAGTGGGTGTATTGTGAGGAATATTGTGCATTTACAGGTATTATTTAATTATTTAATTTACCTTTTTATCGTGTATAACGGCCATATGTAATACCGTATTACCATTAGAATCTTGTAAGCGAGTCAGCGGTAGATGGTTCGGCCTCTTTCTTTCTTTATCTTTCTCTAGAATCCATGAAATATAATCTTGATTGTCGGAACCTGAACTTGATTTGTCTGAATCTGAACATGGTTTATGTAAACTTACAGCAAAACTGAGAGGATATTCTCCGAAGTACGCGTTGCTGAAAAAATAAAAATAAAATAATAAAATAGATATACACATAAAACAGCGACATAATTTAGTGCATACTTTTGACATTAGAAACAATATAGCATTTCTTTCAAAACCGGATAATGTGATACAAAAATCAAACCATTATGACATTATAAAAAGATGCCGCTAAAACTGTGTAAAATAGAGAGAAACGGGGTTTAACGTCCACTCGACACAAACCAGGTCATTTCGGGACTAACATATGGTTTAATTTTATTTCAATAATTCGCTTGCGCGTAGGGGTCTTTAGCAGTGGGAGGAAACCGGAGAACCCGGAGAAAACCGACGAGATCGGACAGGCGATCCTACTCCTTACCACATACAACCGGGGAAACGAAACCCCGCCAGTTGACTCAATGACAGACCGTATGATATAGCGCGCGCGTGCTAACCATTCGGCCATCCACCCCCACCCCCCTCCGGTAACCATTAAAAATGTCAACCAATGAAACGGAAACGGCTGCATCCGTTTAAGTTAGATTTTAAATCGCAACCATTGAAACAGCTGCATCCGTTTAAGTTTTAGTGAATGTCGCCTCTGTGGTTGGTACTTACCCCTTATAGTTTGTTTTTGTCGAGACCTTGATCAATTCATTAGGTGGATCATCAGTTCGGGATTTTTTCTGATCTTCAGGAAAGAAGAATCGTCCACAGGCTCTGGCTCGACAATCAGCCCCTTTATCTAAAACAAACTTCACCATTTCACTATCCTCATTTGCAATCGCCATGTGAAGTACATTCTCGCCTGTTGTTCAGAAATAAGAAAAAATAATAAGCAACCACGTGTTTTATGAATCGCAATACTACTGTACATAAATTTCAATTCATAGCCATACTGGATATTGATGTCACCAGAGAATCCCCAATCAATCCCATCCGCTCTTTAAAAAGAAGGTTTCGCCCTTGAACGACAAATATGGTGAAGCTTTCTATTGGTTGTAATCATGGGGTATCTGGAATCGAGAGAGAGAGAGAGAGAGAGAGAGAGAGATGGGTTTAACGTCCACTCGACACAAACTAGGTCATTTCGGGACTAACATATGGTTTAATTTTATTTCAATAATCCGCTTGCGCGTAGGGGACTTTAGCAGTGGGAGAAAATATCGAAAGGTTGCAAGACTGTTGGTACGAGGTTATTTCAAGCTTAAAGCTGTATTTCCAAATAGTAACTTAGGATAAGGACCACTCTTAAACCACTGGCGAATGTTCGTTTACACCTCACTATAGAGGTCTTATTTCCAATAAAAGTATGGCAACTTTGGTATAATTATATGGAAAGTAGAGATATCCAATCTTACTAGAAAAATACTGGATTCTCTGAAAAACACTCATGAAGCGTATACAGGACAAAAATTGTAAGGGTTCCCTTAATCGACAGCCCGACGATTAGGAATTTCTGCACGCGTGATGTCAAAGGTCACACGCCAACATTGAGCGTTTGAGGTACAAGTTGATAAACTTTATGAAGAGTTAGACGTACAACACTTTCTGAGATAAAAAATGACGGAAAAAGACGCGGGTAGTGGATAATCCGAGAATTTAATTAGGATTCGATATTTGTAATAAATAGTAAGCGATTAAAGACAACATCGTCTTATGTATGCAATGAATTCTCCTCTGACTCCCAAGACGTGACGTAAACATGACCTGGTTTGATCGAATTTTAATAGCAGGACATTCCTTGACAATTACAATGTTTGAGAAGGATTTGAAGCAAAATTATGACAAATTAATTAGTTTGAATATGTTTTTAGTCCATATATAAAATTAAATCACCCAGTTTGAACGCGGGAATGTATCTTTAACATGTACCTATAACAAGAAACCAGGGGCCCCAGAGTAAACTTATGAGGTTGGTCAGGTGACCCTACTCCTTTTCATGTACAAGCCTGGGATCGAAGCCACGCCAGCTGACCACTTGATCACTACTCCTACCTCCCCAATTATCTACACAGTGGCCTAAGATCAAATCTGCAGTTTGTCTTAATATTTAGATCAAACCCACCATTGACCAGGATGAGTATGGCGTCACCTCAGCCATTTGTTCCCAAGCAACAAATATGCCAAGTTCCATTTAGATCGAACATGAATTGGCGAAACCTAAAGCCCGTTTTTGTTTTTGTTTTTTGCTAGTTACATGTGAACGTTCCTATTACATTTGCATTAGACCGACTATTTGGCCAACGAAAACAACGCGAATACAGACCAGTGGAAAACTGGCATTATTAGGCTTTTTTTTCGTAGAGATTCTCCCCAAAGAACAATTATATGAGTAGCGGTTGGGGATTAGCCCTGTGTCCAAAATGAGTAGCGGTTTGGGATTAGCCCCGAGTCCAAGGTCAATAGCGATTGGGGATTAGTTCCGGGTCCAATATGAGTAGCGGTTGGGGATTAACCCTGGGTCCAAGAACAACAATATGAGATATGAGTAGCGGTTGGGGATTAGGTCCGAGTCCAAGATGAGTTGCGGTTGTAGATTAGCTCCGGGTCCGAAAAGGGCTCGGACTACAGCTTACCGTAGTATTCGTCACCATTGTAGATATCTTTCACCAGATTGGGGTAAATGTCCATTAAACGTTTGGCCAGTTCTCTGTGAGTCTGGGTTGGGTTCAAGAAACACAGGTGAAGGATCGTCTCGCCTACCGTACCACGTTCGTCCAATTTCCAACACAATTCACGTTGTTTACCCGAATCTGGAAAATCAATAAATTATAAATTAAAAGGTCCAGGTTTGACAGAGTATCTATATAGAAATACTGGAATAAAGTTAAAGTAGCTAAGTCTCTAACTCAATATCATCCAAAGCTTTACACGTTGGACTTACCGGGAAAATCCAGGCTTCTGATATCCAATAAACATTGTAACATTGGTACACGAATCGTGTACCATAGAGCGTTTTAACGTCATTTGTAACAAGTGACCAGAAAGAACGCGGCTAAAGCGCAATAGACTGGAATAACCAGACGCTAGACATTGCCATTCGGTTGAGACCCATGCCATATTTCGCTGGACATAACTGATTTGAAATTAGAGTCCAACAATACTTTTAATATTAAAGTATTTTCAATATGATGCGCGCGCGTGTGTGTTTGTAAGTGTGGGTGTAGATGTGGATGTGTGTAAGGTCGGGGGGGGGGGGGTGAGGTATTTTTCCATAATCAGTCAAGTATGAGTACTACAAATTTTTACACAGGACTTTCCTACATACGTTTTCCGTGTCAGACGCCATTCTAATTAACTAGGCTAGGGTTTCCGTTCCAAATGCATGCATAAAAATAAAATTGGATGTAGGGTTAGGTTTAAGAATTTGGGAGAGAGGTTAATTCTCCACTGACCTAGGATGATGAAAATTTGGTTCGTGGTATTTCCTAGTTTTATTAAAAATACATGCAATACATTAGACACAAACACGATACATAATGTATCTTTAAAATTTAATTGAAATTAATGAACTTCAACTTCCTATATCCTTCTGTGATCCATTCAGACTAAAGCGGGAGGGAGGGAAATGGAGTTTAACGTCGACTCGACACAAACAAGGTCACTTAGGACTAACATATGGTTCAATTTTATTTCAATAATTCGCTTGCACGTAGGGGTCTTTAGCAAGGGAGGAAACCGGGAGACCCGTATAAAACTCACGAGGTTGCACAGGCGACCCAACTCCTTGTCACGTACAACCATGCCAGTTGCCCTAATGACAGACTTTATGATACAGCGCGCACCTGCTAACCATTCAGCCATCCAACCCCGCGATAAAAACCGTGTCACCGTGTAGCCTATGAATTGGCTCTACTCGGATAATCCCTATATGAACTAAACTGGATGTCGAGGTGACATGAACTCAAATTTTATTCAAATTTACAAACCGGGTCGTGTTGTTTTTTTGTTTGCAGGAAATTTCTCTTCTTGTGGTAGATTTTTACTCTGGGATTTCCTGTATTCGATTACTTCGGATATATCTACAAATAGTCCATCTCCATCAGCGTACAGATATTTCCATATTTTTTTTATTTCGTTGTCTAACGTATAATAATCGTGATTGCATGAAGCCAGTTTCATTAATTCTATCAGTTCTCCTCCACCTTTCATATCCACTAATTTATACAGTGGTCGTTCTTGACCTTGTTTTTTTACGTTACACGACACCGACTGTGCCATCTTGCTAATACTAGTAACAAATTACTCCCCGATAACTCACAAAAAATAAAAATAACAAATTACACCTTAGTAACTCATAAAAACCACATACTTTTAACTCACAAAATTTAATTGTTAGAAACCACACCCCATTAGTTCACAAAATCTAAATAAACAGATATTTGCTCTTTTATTTGGTTAGGGTCACGTGGTGGGTTGTGTATTATTGTTCTATATTAAGATTTGTATTCATTTCAAAGTTGAGTGAATCGCTATACAAGTTGATAATGCTCGCTATACAAGTTTATAAATAGATAATGAAAAAATGAATCTATTGAAAATTTCTGTTACATTACCGAGATGGGCATTCATAATACTGACTTTATCATTCATAATAGCGGGCTGGTTATTTCGTAATACCCATATAGTCAAATTGCTAAACGAGAACGTCAAAATTATGGAAGACCAAACTGCTCTTACAAAAATACATTTTACAAATCTGATACGACAAATGTCTGATTTGTAAAAAAAATATTGATTTTAATATACAAATGTTAATTTTAGTGTACAAATGTCGAAATACGACAACAAATGTAGAGATACGAATTAAGGGCTATGAATCAAGAACTAAGGACTAAGAACACCGAATAAAGAGCTGGTTGGTCTTCCATACAAAATGATAAAATACCCATTCTTCAAGGTCATACTCATCTCGGGGTGGGGGGAGGAGGCTAGTGGAACATTGCCTAGACAAAAGTATTTTTTCAATGTATACACAAATGCTCACTTCGTTTTTATCTATCGTGTTTTTTTTTCACAATTTAAATTTGACAAACCCTAAAAACGCCATAACAGTAGGTAGTCACGGTGGCTCAGTGAGTAGGACGTTGGCTTGCTAATGGTGGTCCGGTGTTCGATTCCTGTTCATCGGAATTTTCCGGCATGCTTTCCCCTTGTTTGTGGTGCAGGACACAATGGCGTGCACGTAAAAGGAAGTTGGAATTCGATTTAAGGTCCAATTGACACAACTATGTGATTCCAAACATTCGTTTGGACATGTGGATCTTAACAAAGTGGGTGGACATCAATAGAAGTGACTGGCGACCTTACTCTTTGCTGTGTACAAGCTTTGTTTTTAAACCGAGTCACTTGAGTCATTGACAGACCTTAAGATATAAAGTGTATGAATCAGATTATAAGGTCTATCATTGAGTCAATCACCCAACAACCGTTTGCAAAGAGAGTGAGGGGTGGATGGCCGAATGGTTAGCATGTGCGCGCTGCGCTGTATCATACGGTCTGTCATTGAGTCAACTGGCGGGGTTTCGACTCCCCGGTTGTACATGGCAAGGAGTAGGGTCACCTGTCCAACCTCGTGGGTTTCCTCCGGGTCCTCCGGTTTCCTTCCACTGCTAAAGACCCCTACGCGCAAGCGAATTATTGAAATAAAATTGAACCATGTGTTAGTCCCGAAATGACCTAGTTTGTGTCGAGTGGACTTTAAACCCCATTTCTCTCTCTCTCTCTCTCTCTCTCAAAGAGAGTGGACAACAAAGAATCAAGAGAGAGAGAGAGAGAGAGAGAGAGAGAGAGAGATGGGGTTTAACGTCCACTCGACACAAACTAGGTCATTTCGGGACTAACACATGGTTCAATTTTATTTCTATAATTCGCTTGCGCGTAGGGGTCTTTAGCAGTGGGAGGAAACCGGAGGACCCGGAGAAAACCCACGAGGTTGGACAGGCGACCCTACTCCTTGTCACGTACAACCGGGGATTCGAAACCACGCCAGTTGACTCAATGACAGACTTAATGATACAGCGCGCACGTGCTAATCACTAAGCCACCCAACCCCCCGAGAGAGAGAGAGAGAGAGAGAGAGAGGGGGATTAACATCAACTCGACACAAACCAGGTGAGAGATTAAAGTCCACTCGACACAAACCAGGTCATTTCGGGATTAACACATGGTTAAATTTTATTTCAATACATTGTACTTCGCTTGCGCGTAGGAGTCTTTAGCAGTGGGAGGAAACCGGGGAATCTTTTTGTTTGTTCCGTTTTTTTGGGTTTTTTTTTTTTTGTTTGTTTTAATATTTTAGATCTTTGGAGCTTTGGACTAGAATCTACTGGTTTTGAATCTTAGCATGGGCTGAAAAAAACCCCATATGGATTTTATAAACTTATGTTCCCGTTTGTCTCAGGTAGCACCTGTTGTACCTAGTCCTTCGGATTGTACGGAAAACCCGGGCCCTGTTTCACGAAATTTTAACTAAAGATAAAATCCAAATTTTAGTAGATACTTCAATTTTGATTGGCTAAGCACTAAAATCAATCTAATATTATCCAATCAAATTACTAAAATTTAGATTTTATCTTAGTTAAAATGTCGTGAAACAGGCCCCTGGGTCTATGCATGTGCACAGTGACATGCACGTAAAGGAGGCCTTGTCAAATGGAATATGATAATGGGCAGGCAGGAATAAAATTGCAGCCATAGAAACAAAATAATCAACAGTGACACCATAAACCAATCTCTCTCTCTCTCTCTCTTTCTCTCTCTCTCTCCCTCTCTCTCTCTCTCTCGACCTTGACACCCTTAAGTAAATAAGATTGATGTAAACAACATGTCACTTGTACAACTTGACTTTATCGAAGTTAGACGATTTGATAAGGCCAGCTTCAAGTTTGGTTAAAGTTTACGAGATGTAACCCCGAACCTAGCGCTAACGTTTACCCTAAACCTAACCTACAATCTCGCCAACAATCACGTGCCCTAACTTTATTTATATCTCAACTTTTAGATTTAGCCGTAGGCCACCATATACACATCCGGGTTTGTATGTACGAAGGATACTAAGTATTGTTTAATGGTCGAGAGCGAGACATTAAGTTTTATATTGTATAGGCCCGAATGTTTTTACAATATATTACGCAATGTCGTAAGCTCGAGACCATTAAACATCTTAAAATACTGACACCCAGCACGAGCTTTAGTCCAATATCTCACTGGTTTGAATAAAGTACTATTGGCAAGTTGCCCGTGCGATTATTTGAAATAATGGTACGCCAACATCAAAGGGTGACGTCACATCTGTATTTTAAATATAGTTATATTTGTATGCATAACAGACAGACGACACGTCAGTTACGCTTCGTTATAACGCGTGCTTCTTACCAATATGACGTATTACAGGTGTTTATTTTAATGAAACATGACGTATTACAGGTGTTTTTTTTAAATGAAACGTAACGTATTACAGGTGTTTTAATTAAACATATAAATATGAAAACTTTCAGGTAAGACCTGATATTACTTTCATTTTTCTAACAGACAGATTTATACATAATATTGTCTATGTTTATTGATAACAACGTTTCACTATAGGTGCTTATTGCTTGATATCGGGGAGAGACGTAAAAAACAACTGGGTTAATGAAGACGGGCATACGCCATACAACGTACTATTAGTAAAGGGGCCATGTAGTTATTAAATGTCAGCTAAAGATTGCCAGTAATTTGTATTCTTGTAGAGAAGTATGTCACTAAATATATTAGTATGACTGATCACAAGTGAACGAGAGAGAGAGAGAGAGTTTAACGTCCACTCGACACAAACTAGGTCATTATGGGACTAACATGGTTCAATTTTATATCAATATTTCTCGTGAGGGTTTTTTTTAGCAGTGAGAGAAAACCGGAGGACCCACAGAAAACCCACGAGGTTTGGGCGTTTGACAGGCGATCCTAGTCCTTGTCACGTACAACTGGGGAATCGAAACCATGCCATTTGACTAAATGACAGGCCTATGATACATCGCGCACGTGCTAATCATTCGGCCATCCAACCACCCAAGTGAACAAGAGTTATGTAAACAGTTTTAAAAGGTAACATCCACAGGCGATATACAATCAATTAACATCCAAATGTCCTCTACCGACTGGGTTTACATCCACAGTAATGTGACCTTGATATTCACCCCACCAGAACTACTATAGCCAAGGACCCTTTCCCGGTCAACAGCGGGATCGAATACTGGACCATGCAGTAATTATATATAGAATATATATATAGAACTCGACCTTCGTTTTTTATACTTTCGATAGCCTCTAATGCACTAAGATCTGACCGGTTGCATTGGAAGGTCGAGTCAGGGGTTGTATGGGCGGCTTTTAATCAGAAATGAAATGAAATGAAATGGGGTTTAACGTCCTACTGTTCTGCTTCTAAACCGCGCTAATGAAGACGGGCATACGCCATACAATGTGCTATGAGGGAAATTTTGCCCGGGCAGCGGCGCTACTGCCTACTCTTACATTGAATTCCAACTGCCAAGGGATCTTTTACGGGCACGTCAATGTGTACACGGGACCTCGGTTTTTCGTCCCATCCGAACGACTAGACAGCTGACCTTGTCAGATTGGAACAAGTAGGCTAAAATAATTGACATGAACCGAGGTGACTCAGTGAGTAAGACGTTAAATCCATTCCGCTCCTCTGCCACAGCCCGCTTTCCGGGCACAATTTCTCTCATAGCACACTACATGACGTATGTCAATTTTCACCATCCCAGCCGGAGCAGAAAGATGGGACGTTAACTCATGTCGTTAAAGGGAAAATTCTGTTATGCGTTTTGTATTTTAATCAAATATTTTTTTTTATATAGGTTTTAAAAAATGATCTACACCAGTTCATGATAAAAGATAGCAGATCATGGGGAACATAGCGGGTTTGTTTAATCGCAATAAAGATTACCATACATGGAAAATACAAAATAGAGAAACTGCATCCAATGCTGTGTATTCGTATGTCAATTTAGATGGCACGGGGATATTGCTGGATCTGTTGCGAGATGAGAATGGACAGAAGAAAGTTAGAGATATGATCGCTAAAGAAATAACATCGGGATATATTACTGGCGAAGATGAAGTGAGTATAGTGCACTCGGTAAACACTGCCTCTATTTAACAACAAAGATCTGGCATGAAACGGGGGGTGGGGAAGGGGGTGGATGGCCGAATGGTTATCACGTGCGCGCTGTATCATAATGTCTGTCATTGAGTCAACTAGCGTGGTTTCGAATCCCCTGTTGTATGTGAGAAGGATTAGTGCCGCTTGTCCTACCTCGTGGGTTTTCTCCGAGTCCTCCGGTTTCCTCCCACTACTAAAGACCCCTCCGCGCAAGCAAATTATTGAAATAAAATTGAACCATGTGTTAGTCCCGAAATGACCTAGTTTTAGTTGAGTAAATGTTAAACCCCATTTCTCTCTCTCATTAGCTCAGTCGGAGCAGAACAGAAGGACGTTAAACTGTTTTCTCTCAATAATATTTGTTTAGGAACAGATTGAAGAACAGAGAAAACTCGGTAGATTCCGGGTTATGTCGAGAGCTATCCAGAGATCAGTATCGGCATTATCGCTCTCAAGGAAACTCAACGTTGAAGTCACAGCAAATCAAATAAAGGTAAAATTCTACTTTCGATTTAAATGTAGTGATATAACAAACTTTACTTTCATTAGCATGTCTGGTGCAGAACAGTAGAACCGTAAACCGCAATCATCGCATTCATTCATCGGTCATTCATCGGTCATTCATCGCATACATTCATTCATTCATTCATTCCAATAATCCCCTAACCAAGTTCAATATTTTCCAAGTTTAAAGATACATTATGGGATATTAGATAAAGAGCTGACAGTTCTCACTATAATAGTTTAAAAACTAGATAATGTAAGTGGGAATTTGCTGAAAATTCCAGTCAAATTGATCCTCTGTGAACCGAGAATTTAGCGATTGAATTTTTGGCCTACCCTCGATCATCATTACGATAAAAAACAAAGTCTCGATGATCCAGTTTTTGATTTAATCATCAGAGAGCGTTGAGTAGCAGATCGGATGCTAATCCAGTTAATATCACAGGCTAGCGATGACATCGAGAGTTGATTATGGTCTGGATAAGTTAATAAATGTCTGATTAATAATTTAGATAACATTTCAGGCCTAAAGAAAGACCTGTAATAGGCAGATTTAGCTCTTGCATAATATATGTTTAATCGACATATGAATACTTTCAAGGGTCACACAAAGAAATAATTATATCATCCTTTTTCCTAAATATCTGGCAAAGAACAGACTCTAGTCTAGTCGATCAGATGGGATGCAAAACCATGGTCCAATGTATGTGTGGACAGAATCATCGCTATCCGGGAAAAAATCCCATCGTAGAGCTCTGTATGGTGTATTCCCGTGTTCATTGGTCCGATTCGTAAACCCTATTTCATTTTATTTCTGTTTCCATTTATTCCTGTAATAGTATTTATTTCATTCTTCAGCCACAATGTTGGAAGGAAAATAAACGTGGAGGCGTCGGTGAAACATCTTTCCACCTGTGTTTCCTGAAAGGTACACCAGAACACCTGGAAATTGCTAGAATATTCCTGGAAGTCCATCCGTCTATGGCTAATGATGTATACCTTGGTGACGAGTACCTAGGTGAGTACAAACGTAAAAACAGCAAACCGTTAGTCAACTCCCTAAATAGGTCTATACGAACAGTACTGGATTGGGTAGACACGTTAAAACAGCTAACCGTTAACTCGGGGTATTATTCTAGAGTGAATAATATTATAGTGTTATTTTATGTTGTGTTACTGTAGAGTGATTAGGATATTGCTGTGTAATATTTATGAAAGATTTTGCTGTGTAATTATAGGTGAGGGTGGTTTACATCTAGCTATAGCTAAAGGTAATCTAAAAGCTGTACAGCTGTTGGTGGAGAATGGTGCTGATGTCAATCAGAGAGCCACCGGTCAGTTCTTTCAACCAGAAGATGTGAAGCACGGCAAAGACAGAAAACAGACAAACTATGAAGGTATTCAAAAAATTAAAAATTTGTTTATACTCGCATGTTGGACCTAATCCCCACTCATGCTCTCATCTCTTCTTCCCTTATTATTGTTCGTCTTCTTGTTCGTCTTGTTCTTGTTCATCTGGTTCTTGTTCTTGTTCTTCTCGTTCGTCTTCTTGTTCTTATTCTTGTTCGTCTTATTCTCCTTGTTCTTGTTCTTGTTCTTGTTCGTCTTCTTGTTCTTGTTCGTCTTCTGGTTCTCTTCTTCCCTTGTTATTGTTCGTCTTCTTGCCCGTCTTGTCCTTCTTGTTCTTGTTCTTCTTGTCTCTTGTTCGTCTTCTTGTTCTTGTTCTTGTTCGTCTTCTTGCTATAATGTTCGTGTTCTTGTTGTTTCTATTCGCCTTGTTCGTCTTCTTGCTCTTGTTCAGTATTCTTCTTGTTCGCTTTGTTCGTATTCTTTTTCTTATTCGTCGTGTTCTTGTTGTTCCTATTCGTCTAGTTCGTTTTCTTGCTCTTGTTCGCTTTCTTGCTCTTGTTCGTTTTCTTATTCTTGTTCGTCTTACTCTTCTTTTTCTTGTACGTTTTGTTTGTATTCTTGCTACACTGTTAGAAATTTTTGTAAAATTACAGTAGTACAAGTAGTTTTTGTACCTTAATTATCGGTATGTTCACCACAATGTAGTAGTTTTACCAAGTCTGGCGTATTTTAACGGAGTTTTGTGTACGTTTATAGAGTTTCGTGTCTTTTTTTACAATAGACGGTGATGAAATCAAAGACACATTCAAAATCAGTAAAAATACATTCTTACATATGTAATATTTCCAAACTGAACTCAAAATAAACAAGCTTGCATGTAATTTTACAGATCTTACGTTTATTCACATTATTTTGTAAATTTACTTTTAGGTTAGAAATATAAATAAAATTACAGCAGTTCTCACTATAATAGTTAAAAACTAGATAATGTAATGGGAATATGCTGAAAATTTCTGTTAAATTGATCCCCTCGGAACCGAGATATTAGAGACTGAATGTTAGGCCTAGCCTCGATCATCATTACTTATTAAGTCAGTACGATACAAAAAACATAGTCTTGATTATCTATTTTTGAATTTAATCATTAATGAGCGTTGAGCCCCAGATCGGACTCAAATCCAGTGAAAATCCAACACATAAGATGGCATCCATGAGTTGATTATGGTCTTTTCATGTTAATAAATGTCTAATTCATAGTTTATAGAACATATCAGGCCTAAAGAAAGACCTGTAATAGGCAGATTTAGCTCTTGCATAATGTATGTTTAACTTATTGGTAGTTATCGTATTCGGTAAATTTATTGTCTCTTAGCATGCAATTTTACAGATTTTACGTTTACTCACATTATTTTGTAAACTTTCAGGTTAGAAATATAAGTAAATTTACAGCAATTAAATTTTTACCAAAAATGTTCGGAATGTTTACCAAAATGATGTATATTTACCAAGTTTCATTATTTTTTACAATAAACTTTGATGAAACCAAAGGCACATTAAACCCCGGTAAAAATACACGCGTAATATTTCAATATTGAAATGAAAATAGCAAAGCCAGTAGGTAATTTTACAGATTTACGTTTATTCACATTATTTTGTAAGTTTACTTATTGGTAAATTTACTGTCTCTTATGTAAATTTACTGTCTCTTATTTTATTTTAGTATTCCATAGCAACGAACCATTCCTAATAATTATTTTCTTATAGTATTCATTCTAATTTATTAACCATAATATGGACAATCACATGTATATTGCATGTTATATATATTTAATTTTCTTTATTTATACGATCCAAAACGTGTATTATTATTCATCGTACGTTGATCAGATTGTAAGTATGTTCATTAACGTATAAAAAAAATGTTTTGCTTTCTTGTCATAGATTGTATTATCTCGTAACCAAGGTCAATTGAAGACGGTTAATTAAACCGATTGGCCAGTGTTAGCTTGACTGTCTCTTGAGGGGGGTTACAATGCCTGCAGTAGACAGTACCACAAGCTTTCATCTAAAATCCTGGAACGGAAGTTAAAATCATTGTGTTTTTTCTAACATTTGTCTGTAATTTTTCATTTACTGCTTTTAGGTAAATTTACATTGGGAAGTCTAAAAACAAACTTACTGTAACCGTTCATTTACTTTGTTGCGGTGAATTTACAGTCCAAAGTTAAAAAACAAACTCATGTTATTTTCCATTTACTGTTTTAAGGTAAATTTACTCACAAAGTCAAATTACAGAAACTCTGTAATATTACAGCTGAATGTTTATTTACAGTAAATTTACTGGCAACTTTTGCTGCCAGTAATTTTCATGTAAATTTACCAGATTTTTTCTAACAGTGTATTCTTGACCTCTCGATGGAATCAACCGTATGATCACAACTGGACCTCTCATTGTAATCAACTGTTAATGGCTAGAACATGCTCGGAACTACAGAGTCGAACCTATATTATTATCACTAAACATGTTGTTATAAAATATACACCTGTTTGGATGAATCAGATCATTTACAGCTAGATGAACGGAAAGAGATGTGTATCTGTGGTTGAACAGAGTGTATCTGAAAACACACGATGCTAAAATTATGTTTAAAATTACCATCGTCATTCTCACAGTGTCTGGTCGTTGGGCTGGGACGAAAACTGTGGTCCCGCATACACGTTAGCGTGCACATGTAAAGAAGAAAATGAAACAAAATGGGATTTAACGTCCTTCATGCCCCTTGTCAGTGATGCAGGTCGGAGGCCCTTTTAGGGCATAATGTTTTTTCTTTATTGGACAATAAAACCAAGATTCCATACAAAGAACCCTTGAATAGTTTTGTCCATCTTCACTTGTCCGATTGGAGGTTTGTTTATTTTCAGGTTATGCGTACTATGGAGAATATCCCCTGTCGTTTGCTGCGTGTTTTCAGCATACAGATATTTATGATTATTTAATAGAGCATGGTGCCGACCCTAATAATAAAGATGAGTTTGGTAATACAGTTTTACATATGGCTGTTATACATAACCAATCGGTAGGTAGATAATTATTCTGTCCCTCGTTTGGCGCAAGATTAACTGGTTTAAGAGTATTTCTATAGTTGTGTATGTGCTTCCATAGATTAGAGACAGCGTGACAGAGACCGTCAGATAGAGAGACAGGGAGAGAGAGAGAGAGAGAGAGAGAGAGTTTGTTATAACTGTATAATTAATCTACTTAAAGACCCAATGTCCATTCAATAAATTCGTTTTTCATTATCTATTTTACAACTATTGTAGCAAGAACTAGTATCTCTTTATCTAAACCTCTTCATTAGTTCAGTCGGAGCAGAACAGTAGGACTTTAATTCCCATTTTATTTCATTTCTTTATCCAAATCTTGCATATTGTATCTTTAATGCGTTTTAATTCGGCAGACCAAAATAGTTCATTACTTGCATGAATGCCCGAAAGCCGCCGTTGCTCGGTGAGTAAGACGTTGACTCGCTACATGGGAGTCCCTTGTTGGTCGAGAAAGTAAATCGGGACTTTCCGGCGTGATTCCTCCTTGTCAGTGGTGCATCACTACGGATAGTAGTTCGAACGGTAAGATTAAAAAGCGTGGTCCGTGTACACATTGATGTACCTGGAAGTTGGAATAAGATATAATATTAGGTCGTAGAGCTAGCGCGCAGTTTCCCTGATAGCACACTGTATGGCGTATGTCCGTCTTCATTAGCCCAGTTGGAGCAGAACAGTAGGACGTTAAACCCCATTTCATTTGTTGCATCACTGTTCACCTAGTAAGTTGAAAGTCTTATGCAGGTGAATCAACTATGTTAATATATACTTACTTAGTTTGTGTTAAGTGGACGGTAAACCTCATTTTCTAGTCTCTTTGTCTATTTGTAGAAAATCTACAGACATGCTGTTAAGCATCCGTTTCAAAAAGCCGTTGAATCTAAAAACAAAGCTGAGTTAACCCCTTTAACACTTGCCAGTAAATTAGGCCGACCTGAAATATTCCAGGAAATGTTGGAGTTAAGTAGTACGGTAAGTAAACGATATATTTATGTATGTTTTACTACCACTTTATAAACTGAGAAACGAGAGACGGAACTGCATCATATTTTAGTACCACTTTAAAAACTTGGAAACGTCCTTAAAAGAGTAGCAGAGGCGAGACAGTGTGGTAGATCTGTGTAGTTGCTGGTTCTAATGATGATGCTGGCGGAGAGAGTAGCTGTTGGATCAAATGATGATGCAGGCGAAGAGAGTAACATAGGCTGGACAGTGTGTTAGATCTGCTCAGATACTGGACCAAACGATGATGCTGGCGGAGAGAGTAGCAGAGGCTGGACAGTTTGTTAGATCTGTTCAGCTGCTGGATCAAATGACGATGCTGGTGGAGAGAGTAGCACTAGCAGAGGTTTAATCTGTGTAGTTGCTGAATCGCACGAAGATGTCAGAGGAGAGAGTAGACACTAATAGATATTTAATGGCTCTTTTAACCCAAAAAGTTTTGACAATAAATAAGGCAGTAGGTTGGTAAATCGTGTTTCGTTTTTCGTTATTGGCGAAAAAAACATTTCCACTTTATATGCCAGAAAACAATAATCCATTTTGCTTTTTCGAGTTTGAATAAGGAATGATTAACATATATTGGTTTATATTTTGACAGCGAAAGTGGAAGTATGGTAACATCTCCTGTTCACAGTATCCATTAGAAGCTCTTGACTCTATTGATTCCGACGGCAAAACTGGTAAGTTTAGCTTTCGATTCTATGGTAAAACGGTTTGAGCAGCTATAGAGTCTAATAATGCAGGGATCGAACACCCGACCTCCAGGATAGCGAGCCAGCGTCTTACCCACTTAGCCACCGTGGCCCCCTCTCTAGAGTATATAAATGAATAATTATGGTAAAGTCAGTAAGGACAGCTCTAGAGTCTATTAATGAATAATTATGGTAAAGTCAGTAAGAACAGCTCTAGAGACTAGTAATGAATAATTATGGTAAAGTCAGTAAGGACAGCTCTAGAGTCTATTAATGAATAATTATGGTAAAGATCTAGAGTCTAGAATAACTCATTTAATTTAATTAGACTCAAATATTTCAACACAGCTCAGTGCCGGACTGGGCCTAGGCTTATTAAAAAAAAGTGGGCCTAAGTCTATAAAGAAATATTAAAATGAAAAAAGAGAAAGAAAAAAGAAAAGAGAAAGAAAGGAGAGGGGAAGGAATGAAAAGAAAGAAGGAAGGAGAGGACAGGACACAGGACAGGAGAAAGAAAAGATAGGAAAAAAATGACTGACAAACAACACAAAAAAAAAAGAAATTTACTACAAGGAAAGAACTTTATGAGTTTGACCTCATTATACCGAGAACCGTGTAATTCATCTTTTAACCTCTACTTAGTTCTTCATAAGTCATTATCGCCGGCACTGACACAGCTGTAGGGAAATTACATTTCTGAAGCTAACCTTTAATTGTAATGTCTGCTCGTGGCGTTTGTCATGTTAAAGATAGGATCCCGTTGTTGATCATGAAATGAAGCACAAGTTTAAATTATACGGTTTCCAGATTGGGAGTCGGCATTGATGACTATATTAGATGGAGAAACAGATGAACACGCCGAGATGTTGGAAGGTCCAGTGATGTCCCAGTTATTGAGAGAGAAATGGAAAACCTATGCCAAGGTATAATATGATATAGTTTATTTCAACTTTCTCATACTTGTTCTATCGGTAATTCTAGAACGTATGTTTGTCCATGTGGGATTAGTCGGTTACTTAGGTATATCCATACTAAACGTAGGCTGTCTGTCTACAGTTAGCTCCGCTTGAGAACAGACACTAAGCCACTTGACCGACATTTTAAGTCATAAGTTGACAATTTTAGTTGAAAACACTGAGTATACTTCGAGAATTTTGAGAAGTATTTATTCTGCTTCTTTGTATGGAATTGAATAGGCTTATTTAGTTTTTGTGTTTATGACAGATATAAAACGGAGTAGAACCGCGTTATTCTCGAGGTATGAAGTATTTGAATCACTGGGTGCAGGATGAGGTGTATCTTGTCGACTCGGTGTTTATTTGAATCTCTGGGTGCAGGATGAGGTGTATCGACTCGGTGTTTATTGTATTCTAGCTGGTGAGAATACGTGTACCTCTAATACGTAGCTTTATTAGATTAGTCTCATGTATAACTTCCTGGGTTTTTTGAAATACGATTGTATCACGTGTTAGTTCCGAAATGACCTATATGGTGGATGTTTAGGTCCATGTCTGTCTGGTTTATATTATAGAAACGGTTTTGGATGAGTATGAGTAAAGCGATGATACATGTGTGTATTATATTGTATAGACTGGGTGAGAATGAGTATAACTGTGATACATGTGTGCATTATATTGTAGAGACTGGGTGAAAATGAGTATAACTATGATACATGTGTGCATTATATTGTAGAGACTGGGTGAGAATGAGTATAACTATGATACATGTGTGCATTATATTGTAGAGACTGGGTGAGAATGAGTATAACTATGATACATGTGTGCATTATATTGTAGAGACTGGGTGAGAATGAGTATAACAGTGATACATATCTTTATTATATTGTAGAAACGGTTTTGGGTGAGAATGAGTATAACTGTGATACATATCTTTATTATATTGTAGAAACGGTTTAGGGTGAGAATGAGTATAGCTGTGATACATCTGATAACAATAACTGGGGCTGTTTATACACGACCTGATCATGATGATCTACTGAATCTCTCAGGATCGACCAATCTGGTAAGATAATAACTCATTTTCTTTTCAAGAAACGCTCCACCTTCTTCTACTTCTTCTTCTTGGGGGTTGGATGGCTGAATGGTTAGCATGTGCGCGCTGTATCATAAAGTCCGTCATTGAGTCGACTGGCGTGGTTTCGAATCCCCGGTTGTACGTGACAAGGAGTAGGGTCGCCTGTCCAACCTCGTGGGTTTTCTCCAGGTCCTCCGGTTTCCCACCACTGCTAAAGACCCCTTATGTGCAAGCGAATTATTGAAATAAAATTAAACCATATGTTAGTCCCGAAATGACCTAGTTTGTGTCGAGTGGACATTAAACCCCATTTCTCTCTCTCTCTCTCTCTCTCTCTCTCTCTCTCTCTCTCTCTCTCTCTCTCTCTCTTCTTCTTCTTCTTCTTCTTCTTCTTCTTCTTCTGTGGGCCACACTCCACAAGTGTAAATAGGAGTGTACTATGGAACAGGAACCGGATATTGCGTCATCGCCGCCATCTTGGAGTTTTGACGTTATATCAAAGTTCTTCAATCGATGCGCAATTATCCAAGAAACAAGCATACCTAGTGTCGTCATGTCGATCATACTGGCATTTGCGGAGCTTTGGATCTTTTTCGAAGAGCGTAACCCCCGAGGTTTTCGGGAGTTAGAAAACAAGAAGAGGAGAGGGGTTCGTAAATATTATTCAGAATATAATATGCTACCTAATACATTATCAGAATATAATATGCTACCTAATACATTATCAGAATATAATATGCTACCTAATACATTATCAGAATTTAAAATACAGATGTGACGCCACCCTTTGATGTTGGTGTACCATTATTTCAAATAATCGTACGGGCAACTTGCCAATAGTACTTTATTCAAACCAGTGAGATATTGGACTAATGTGACGTAAAAGCTCGTGCGGAGTGTCAGTATTTTAAGATGTTTAATGGTCTCGAGCTTACGACATTGCGTAATATATTGTAAAAACATTCGGGCCTACGGCCCTCATGTTGTTACAATATATTACTTAATGTCTCGCTCTCGACCATTAAACAATACATAATATGCTACCTAATACATTATCAGAATATAATATGCTACATAATACATTATCAGAATATAATATGCTACCTAATACATTATTCAGAATATAATATGCTACCTAATACATTATCAGAATATAATATGCTACCTAATACATTATCAGAATATAATATGCTACCTAATACATTATCAGAATATAATATGCTACCTAATACATTATCAGAATATAATATGCTACCTAATACATTATCAGAATATGATATGCTACCTAATACATATTATCAGAATATAATATGCTACCTAATACATTATCAGAATATAATATGCTACATAATACATTATCAGGATTTTTTTTTCTTTTGTTGAAGACTGTCAAAGATTATGCAAATTCTAGATATAAGAGAAGGCCAAAGAGCCCCAGTCAGGACAAAACTTTCCTCATAGCACACCGTATGGCGTATGCCCGTCTTCATGAGCCCAGTCGGAACAGAACAATAGGACGTTAAACCCCATTTCATTTCATTTTTATGCTGTAATGACCGTATATAATATTGTTTCATAAAACAGATTCGTCTTATAGCAGAGTGCATCATGTGTACAATGTGTGTATTTAATCTGGTGATGGAAGTGAAAGTTATAGTGGACTTAGGTTTACGTCCTTATATCAGAAATTGTGTAAGTAATAAGTATAGTTTGCTAAATATACACAACAGGTATTAGTATGCTGTCATACATTATATCGGTGTGGGGTGCGATTAAGACATCACAAGGACTATCTATAGTTATATAGAGGGATAACTCGTGTTTTCCCTTTTCGTTCGTCACTTCCGATTGTTGAAACATTGATTACGCATCTATCGTAGCAATGATCTCTGTGATAAAATAATATTTGGAACATGTTTAGCCAGTTCTATGACATATGTGATAATGCCTGGCACCAATATTGTCCTTTAGATATTCACTAGTATTGCTGGAAGACTAAGGGGAAACTCTTTTACAGTGTCACTGGTGACCATGATTCATATGAAATGTGCTCCGAGATGACTGACAAACTAAACTAAACTCAATCTTAGAATGATTGTTTTGGATTTACCTAATTCCGAATTTTGAGTTTGCATGATTCCTGATTTTGAGTTTGCATGATTTCTAATTTTGAGTTTGCCTGATTTTTAATTTTGAGTTTGCATGATTCCTAATTTAGAGTTTTTATGATTCTTAATGTTAAGTTTACATAATTTTAAATTCAGTTGAGTTTGCACAATACTAATCAAAATCATGTATATGATTAGTAATATGCCCCGGACAATACGGTTTATACCCTGTCCTGTGTTTTATGTATAGAAATATGCTCCAGACAATACAATCTATACCCTGTCTTGTGTTCTGATATTAATTTGTATACCACTGAGATTTACCAGATCAGTAGATGCTGAAGAAAGATTACTCATCATCGCTGTACCAGGGACATTCTGTATTCTTCTCTTCTTTGCTAGGTAACCACTTTTAATTATCATTTTAGTTTCTAAGAATTGTCAGACAGTTCTGATGCTAACCATATCAAAGATCAGTTTGCCGATCAAAGCTGATTGAAGCTGGTCATATCCAATCCAAGCTCCTTTAGCCATTCGAAGCTAGCCATGTGCAAGATCCGTGGTTCATTCGAAGTTAGACATCAAGCCCCATGGGCCGAGCAATTCGAAGCTAGCCATATCCAAACTCCATGGGCCATGCGAAGCTAGCCATATATCCAAGGCCCGTGAGCCATTAGAAGCTAGTCATATCCTCCTTCCTTGAGCCATTGGAAGCTCGCCATATCCAAACTCGGTGAGCCAAATATAACGTCTCTGTTTGATGATGTTAAGAAGTAGTTACGTTTGTTGATTGATTGTTTTCCGTACCCGGGACATAGTCAAAACCCTTTCCCCACCGTGTGGTTGATTTCGTACACTTCCAAGAGAAGCATCAAGTAGTTGTAAACAGAACCATCAGCGTTTCAGGATTTAACCTTCTCTTTAACCAGGAGGAAGTGATGGGGAATTATCTTAATTTGTTTTGGTTTTTTGATCCCGTCTTCATAAGAAAGCTAAAGACGTCAATCGTCACCCCATTCCCTTTGTTGATTAAAAAATGTCGATATTATTTCAGAGGATCGACAATAACTGGACCGTTTGTTGTGATGGTTTATAGGATGTTGACCAGGGATATGGTGCGATTTGGTATCGTTTACATCTTCTTCTGTGTCGGATTTTGTCTAGGTATGATATTTTTATATTCGTTTTTTTTTATTCAAATATACGACACACGAGGTTGGACAGGCGACTCCACTTCTTGTCACGTACAACCAAGGAATCGAAACTACACCACTTGACTCAATGACAAACCTTGTGATACAACGCTCACACACTAACCATTTGGCCATCCTCCGTCATGGTCAGGAAGATGGGTCTCACATGGACAATAATAATAATAATAACTTTATTTAACGAGGTAACTGTTTTAGTTTGCAAAAAAAACTAATCTTTCATAAGCCCCCCCCCCCCCCAAGCTACAAAGACATATATACCTGTAGTATTAGGATGAATTCAAAAAATGAAATGAAATGGAATTTAACGTCGTACTGTTCTGCTCCTATAGTAGGCTAATAAAGACGGGCATAAGCCATACAGTGTGCTATGAGGGAAATTTTGCCCGGGCAGCGGCACTATCGCCTACTCGTATATCGAATTCCAACTGCCAAGGGATCTTTTATGTGCATTCTAATGTATACACGGGATCTTGGTTTTTCGTCTCATCCGAAGGACTAGACAGCTGTCCTTGTCAGGCCCTCCGTTCTGCACCACTGGTAACGGGAAACCACGTCGTCGGAAAATCCAGATGAACTTTCTCGGCCAATGCAGGGAACGAACACCCGACCTCCAGGTTAGCGAGCCAGCGTCTTAACCACCTAGCCACCGTGGCTCCCAGGATACATTCAAAATCATTTGAAATGCAATAGCATTTTAAAGTGAGAAGTTTGGCAAGTCACTGCTAAACTACAAGGGGGGCGGGGTGGTGGATGGCCGATTGGTTAGCACGTGCGTGCTGTATCATTGAGTCAACTGGCGTGGTTTCGAATCCCCGGTTGTACGTGACAAGGAGTAGGGTCGCCTGTCCAACCTCGTGGTTTTTCTCCCGGTCCTCTGGTTTCCTCACACTGCTAAAGACCCCTACGCGCAAGCGAATTATTGAAATAAAAAAATTAAAATATATGTTAGTTCCGAAATGATCTAGTTTGTGTCGAGTGGACGTTAAACCCCATTTCTCTCTCTCTCTCTCTCTCTCTCTCTCTTCCTAAACTACAAAACAAATAGTAGAGCAATAGTCAAATATTGGTAGTATGTAACTATTATAAAACAAAATTCTTGTCTCGTAAATGATATTTTATCTTATTTAGGAGACATACTTTTGATGCAAGTTTTTTTTAGACATATGTGTTATCTGTGCTTCCCAATTAATGTCTTGGTGAATTTGAATTCCAAGTAATTTTGCGGTAGTAACCGTCTCAATTTTCTCACCATGGTATGATAAAGTTAGGTTTTTCTGATTTCTTTTGTGTTTTGATGAAATCTGCATTGATATTGTTTTCGAAGGATTGATTACCATCCCATTGTTTTCACACCATTTAGCAACCAAATAGAGGTCGCTTTGGAGATTATTGGCGATGGATAAAATATCTTTGTGTGAACAATGCAGGTTACTGTCATCAGCAAACAAATTTATCTGACTTGATTCAATATTGAATGGGAGATCATTTATAAAAATAAGGAATGGGAGAGGACCCGGGATCGAGCCTAGTGGAACCCCGCATTTGACTGTAGTAATTGAGAGGATAATTGATCCTAAACAGACTTTTTGCTTCCGTGAGTCAAGATATGATTCAATCAAAATTTGTGAATTGTTATCAAATCGATAAAAGATGTAGTTTTTCGATAATACACTTGTGATCGATAATATGCTTTACTAAAATCAAGATACACTATACCACTCATCGCACCATTATCGATAGCATCAAGCCAATTATCTGTCATTTGGCTCAGTGCAGTAGCACATGAATGATTTGATCTAAATCCAGATTGGTACGCATAAAGAACATTGAATGTTTCCAAATAATATTGAATTTGAGTGCTCAAGTGCCTTTCGAATATACGTTCTGCTGCATTTTCCAACCTAGGCCTACTTTATTTTCGAATTCCAACTGCCAAGGGATCTTTTACGTGCACGCCAATGTACACAGGACCCCGGTTGTTCGTCCCCCATCCGAACGACTAGACAGCTGTCCTTGTCAGGCCCTCCGTCCTGCACCACTGACAAGGGGAAAAGACGTCGGAAAATCGCGATGAATTTTCTCCGCCAATACAGCGATAGAATACGCGACCTCCAGGCTAGCGAGCCAGCGTCTTAGCCATCATTGCTCCCATATATGTTCAAGACCCATGCTACATTTTCTATTTAACAAGACGATCGCCATCTGCATTGCTGTGAATCAAATTGATGGGCCTGTTTTAAATCTTGTTCTGTTTCAGGATTTTCTCTGCTGTATCGTGATATTGAGGACCAGTCAATCAGCCAAATAGACTTCACGGAGGATAAACAGTTCGCTATAGAAAGATTTTCTACGTGGTATGAAACCGTAATGACCTTGTTTCAGATGACGTTTGGGGAATTCCAGGTAGAATATAGAACGTTTATGGGTTAATCGTACCGTTGATTGGTGAATGTGGCGCATTGTGAAATCTAAAGTCCGCATGATAACACCACATACATGGCTATCAGGGGCTCTAGAACCGGATAGACCACCCCAGAAAGGGACACAAAACAAATTCTACCCACAAAACACGCAAATAACCCGTCAAAACTAGCTAGGTAATATTCCGTTTAAGTCTTTAATCGTGTTTCTGGCAGCAAAATACTGTACATTCGAAGCCATCCCTAGTGCAGCTACCAGCATGCCTACTACATGGGAGTGTCATCCACATCTGATGAGACACATGACAGAATAGGAAGCAAGTTGAACGGTGGTAATGCTCTCTGTTTTATGTCCTTCACACAGTTCCGGCGGATTATAATCTTCCAGTGAACGCCACACAATAGCTAAGTGATGACATCTTATTTCGTTCCCTGCTTCTGAATCAGTATGACGTTAACCGAGATTGGGCTTCATTCGAAGAATAAATTGGATACATAGTATCCTGAATGTATTTTTTCAAATGCGGATAAAACCACCATTTTTTGTAGTGTTTAGAAAATGAGCTGTTTATATATATCTCGCATTACTCTCTTTGTTTTTGCAGTACGAAATATTTAATGAAGCTCGAAGCCCAGAAATAACGAAGCTGATATTTACAGCATTTATAATATTAGTGCCTATATTACTGTTAAATATGTTGATTGCTATGATGGGTAATACATATCATAATATCAGAGTTAAGTCAGAGAAAGAATGGAGAAAACAGGTCAGTCTCGTTGAGAGAGAGAGAGAGAGAGAGAGAGAGAGAGAGGGAGAGAGACCCCCTCCACACACACACACACACACAAAGAAAGATAGACAGAGAGCATTCACTCAACATAGAGCAAGTTGTTTCCCGTTATTTTGATGTTTCCAACCTCTTTTTCTCCACTGCTAAAGACCTCTACACGCACGCGAATTATTGAAATAAAACTGAACCAGATGTTAGTCCCGAAATGACCTAGTTTTCGTCGAGCGGTTGTAAAGTTCAAATTGATGACCATCTTTAATTTGTGTTAGTTACACCCACTCGATAAGTCCGAATTTGGAGATCTTTGTTTTTACATGCAGGATACCTTACTGGTTGATAAACAAAAGTTACCTTTAGGGTGCTTTGGGTGCTTTTCTATATTTACCAGCCTGTAGTTCAAGACATAAATGTCAGATCAAAGCAATTAAATTACGTCCGTAGCAGTGGGAGGAAACCGGAGGACCCGGAGATAACCCACGGGATTAGACAGGCGCCCTTACTTCGTGTCAGGTACAAGCTGGGGGGGGGGGGGTAGAAACTATGCCACTTGACTCAATGACAAACCATCTTATCCAACTCAAATGCGTAATATCCAAGGAGTTTAATGGTGAAATGTGGACACACACGTCTGAAAATAATATCGTCTTTTGCCCCGTTGGCCGAGGTTATCTTTTATCCTAAAATACAGGTCCTGTCTGGTGTCATGCACAAGGCAGCGTGGGCTTTCCTTATACTACTTGCACATAGCTAATATATTTAAAATAAATTGGGTCCGCCGCGGACAGGGGCGTGGAGACCCATAAGGAACATCATCCAACCCGGGCCCAAAAAAACAGTATTTATATGTGTGTGCGGGTGTGGCAGCCCCTCCCAGTGCCACCGGGTAATATTGGGCTGTGTGGAACATGGTAGGGTAGATTTGTAGCATGTCTGACCCACGGTTTATGTTTGACACTGGTTAAGCATTATGATCATAATGTTGAAACCGCGTTATTTTTGGCAATTTGTGAGAGGCTACAATAACTCATGGGGCGCAGAAACTCAAAAACATGACACAATGCTCGCCAGTGCGTCCATCCTGCTCTCCTGATCCTGGTGTTGACAGAGACAGTTATTCGGAATTTTCCAGCCTGCTTCCAGCTATTCAATTGTGCAGCTCTGATGACCTGATAAGGGTAAACGTTTCTACTCCTCGCGTTCACAGTTGAAATTCCGCTGAAACTCTTTCTGGGGAAAATTTTCCTCATAGCATACTGCATAACAACTGTACTGCGTCACTATTTTGTTTCAAAACGTTTAAACATTTATTATTATTAATTTTATAATAATGCGACTGTGTAATTTGTTTCAGAGAGCTAAGATTATTATCGTATTAGAACGCAGTTTTTCTGGAGCTCAGTTATTGGCGAATAGAGACGAGTATTCTGATGGGTGTGGTTCATTGGTGGTCATACGATCTGGAAAAGATACCATCGAAAATGAGAGGTGGGACACATGGCTATAGCAAGAAGGTCGACCTCGGTGGGAGGTAGTGGGGGTAATTTATTCGCAAAAGAATGAAGGGTCACTGACAATCGATTTGAATCAGAACAGATTAGAATGAGAGAGAGGGAGGGGGAGGGGGGGTAAGAAGGAGTGTGGGGGTGGGGGTATTGATATTTAGACCCATAAGAATAAAATACAATCAAGTACGAACAATCCAAACCATTAGGCGAAATTCAATTCGAAGTCCTACAAAAACGGTATAGGCAAAATAGTGTAAACATCAAATGGACTATTCACCATGTACAAAAAACACGACAAACAGTGGTAACAGGTGTCCGGAAGAGTAAGCTTGAAGTTCATAGCTTTTCATTTATCATTGGTAATGATGCATTATTTAAGAGCTGAATTATCATTTGTCTATAGCTTTTCATTTATCATTAGTATGACTCTGTTCTGGTCACGAATGATCAAAAACGCTATATGTGCCGCTGTGCTGTGTATGGCTATCGAAAAGCGGCACTGTGGCACTATCATGTCGGCTGTCTCCAGGCACTGCCCAGTGAAACTATCTTTCTTCTCGGTAGAACTTTACGCTGTTATCAATTAAACATGCATTATGCAAGAGCTAAAACTGCCTATCGCGGGTCTTTCTTTAGGACTGAAATGTTATCTAAATTATTAATTAGACATTTATTAACCTATCCAGACCATAATCAACTCTCGATGACATCGCTAGCCTGCGATGTTTATTGGATTAGGTTCCGACTTCCATTCATAATTTAATCATGAAATGGATAATCGAGACTATGTTTTTGTTTTATCATACTGACTTTAGTAATGATGATCGAGGCTAGGCCGAAAATTCAATCGCTAAAATCTCGGTTTAGGGTGGATCAATTTGACTGAAATTTTCAGCAAATTCCCTTTACATTATCTAGTTTGTACATATTATAGTGAGAACTGCCAGCTCTTTATCTAATCTCCTATTATGTATCTTTAACTCAGAAACACTGTGTTTTTATAACTGTGTTTATGTTTTTATAACTGTGTTTATGTTTTTATAACTATTAATGTTTATTTTTTTATAACTATGTTTATATATGAAATACAGGAAACTACAACATCTATGATAGTACATTATGAGTTAAATATAATTAGTTCACTATTCCTTAGCGCGTGTTCTGTGGCGAGAGCCATTCCGGCCTCGGAGCCGAGGCGGCTAGTCGCACGGCTAGGAGCGCCAGATGATGTCTCTCCTGGGAACCCCGAGTGTTGTCTTTACCCTAGCCTCTAAGCCGAGGAGGCTGTTCGTATAAGGTTCCCCTAGGAACTCCGAGTGATGTCTAAAACCCGCACGTTCTTTATAAAGGGGATACGTGCATGAATCATGTACTAACCCCCGGGAAATTGGCCAGGTGCACAGAAGCTATCCTGGATTTGAACACAATGTTCTAATATGGGCACCAAGAAGGAGGAGCGGATGACAGGTGCCCACTTTTCTAAAGCGTGGGATTATATTTGGATACATGTTTCATTAACCCTATGTTTTAAAAAATGGGATTACGATGGCTAAGTGGGTAAGACGCTGGCTCGCTAGCCTGGAGGTCGGGTGTTCGATCCCTGCATTGGCCGAAAAAGTTCACCCAGATTTTCCGGCCAGACAAGGACAGCGTCTAGCCGTTCGGATAGTACGAAAAACCGAGGTCCCGTGTACACATTGGAGTGAACATTGGCAGTTGGAATTCGATATAAGAGTAGGCCGTTGCGCCGCTGACCGGGCAAAATTGCCCCCAAAGCACACTGCATGGGGTATGCCAGGAGGCGTAGCCTTAAAAAATATATTAGGGGGGGGGGGGGGTCCGCAAATGAAATTATATAAAGTGTATACATTGGCGTGCACGTAAAAGATCCCTTGGCAGTTGGAATTCTATATAAGAGTAGACGATAGTGCCGCTGCCCGTGCGAAATGCCCCTCATAGCACACTGTATGGCATATGTCCGCCTTCTTTAGCCAAGTATAGGAGCAGAACAGTAGGACATTAAACCCCATTTCATTTCATTTTACATCCGGCATCTATATTTATTTTTCAGTAAAACCACCACTGACCAAGACATCAACAGATACAGGCAGCACGATTACAGCAAAAACAAGAACAGAAAAACTATCAGGGAGAAACCACTCGTTAACAATTACTGGAACGAAAACACATATGGTATAAATTTCAGTAAAAACTATATGCGATGGTCATTAGTTTAAGAATGAAATGACAATTTTTCTGACAATTGGTGTATAAAATATAGTTACAAACATTTATAAATGGCTGTATTATTGTTGTATTACAAATATTACTAAACAAACCCATAAAGCAAAGCAATAGCATCTGTGACTAATGTACTCAAGTAAATTATCATCTTCCAAAATTTCCACATCGGACTTTCGCCGGGACATTTCCATGACATTGAGTAAGTTTATTGTCACCACGCCTTTCGCAAAAAGCAGGGACTATTAAAATGGGTCTGTCTGTCCGCCTGTCTCTCTGCCGTCACACTTTTTTTTCCTTCTATTTAAAGTAGCTAAGTCTCTAACTCAGTATCATCCAAAATCTTCGACATTGAAAACACCGATTATTTGTCAAATAAAATCAACCTTGATGTTATGATCTTACCGGTAAAATATGAGCTTCTGATATCCAATATGACAAAATAAACATTGTACTATTGGTACACGAGTCGTGCACCATAATACGTTTCAGCGCAATTGTAGCAAGAGACTCGAAGAACGAGGCTAGACGTATTCCACAAGTCATGTCAAACGGTGACGCCATATTTTTATTTGAAGAGCATGCACAATAAATATTATCGGTGTAGACTAGAATAACCAGGCGCTAGAGATTGCCATTCGATTGAGACTTCTGGTGTATTTTACCGAACATAATTGATTAGATACTATATAAAAACAAAAACGACTGAATGTAAATCAGTTTATATACATTCATATTACATTTTGGAGCCACGGTGGCTGGGTGGATAAGACGCTGGCTCGTTAGCCTGGAGGTCGGGTGTTCGATCCCTGCATTGGCCGAGAAAGTTCATCCTGATTTTCCGACGTGGTTTCCTCTTGTCAGTGATGCAAAGGACGGAGGGCCTGACAAGGACAGCTGTCTAGTCCTTCGGATGAGACGAAAAACCGAGGTCCCGTGTATATATTGGAATGGCAGTTGGAATTCGATATAAGAGTAGGGTATAGTGCCGCTGCCCGGGCAAAATTTCCCTCATAGCACACTGTATGGCATATGGCCGTCTTAAAGCCTATTTCATATTACATTTTGATATGCGTTGCTACCCATTTGTGTCAATTTCTAGGTCCCAAATATTAGCGATTTAGGTCCTTTAAGCTAGAATATTCCAATTTTATGTAGGTGTTTATTAGGTGAATGCCTTGCTGGAGTTTTAAGATGATAATTTTCTGCTTTGCGTGAACATAGATAAGCAATTGGATTGGTTGATGCTTCGGGACACGATGATGACCATTTGCTGCTTAGGGTAAGCAGAGCGATAAGCAATTTGGAGTTCGTCAACTTTGATGGTGTTGAAACTTCGTGTATAGTTCCATTACATCAATACCTTGTAGTTTGATCCTGAGCATTTTCTGTTTAGGCCAAGTAGAGACATCAATTGGATTGGTCGAGACTTTGGAACACAATAACTTTGCTTCTAATTGGGGTATATGTGTCTATTAGGTTACTGTGCATTTTCAGCTAAGGCTAACGGTTTGATTGAGAATTTAGAACACGAGAGCAATGACACTCAGATTATAGATTCATTGTATCAATATCTTGGCTAAGTTCGATGATGAGAGTTTTCTGCTTAGGCAAAGTATCATCAAGACTTTGGAACCTAACCCTGCTTTTAATTGAGGTAGAATGTTTAAACTTTATGTTGATGTTATTGGGTGAATGTCTTGACTGGCTTCAATGATTAACATTTCCAGCTAATGCGAAGCAGAGATACGCAGTTTCTTTGTTTTATGCTTTGGGATTTTTAATAGCTACTTTTTTAAGATGCATGAGCTTTCGTTTCACTCGTAATGACTGGCTAGCCGTGAAATTGACATAAAACTATGGAAGACCAAACATTGAATAAAGAATTGTTTGGTCTTCCATATAAACACGATATTTCAAAGATGTTTGCATTAAATTCCAGTGAACACAAATACATTTATGGCAAAGAAAACGTTTAAAAATATAAATTGGGAAAATGCCAAAAAGTGACAGTATAGTCCAGACTCATTGTGATATTTTTTTTTATTTTTTCATAAACAAAATATTTATTCAGATTTGTATCTGAATAGGGATTGGGGAACAGGCATAGCCGCTATTAAACCCCTGTCATTGTGATATTTTTCTGGGGGTAAAAAGTTAGGGTCCTAGTGTAACGATTTGAAGCTACCCCATTAAAAAAAAAAATTAAAACAGTAAAATTAATTTATTCAATAAAATTATTTTTTGCTTTTATTCACTGAATTATAACAGAACAGAATATATAAACGGGAGAAAACAACAATACAATGACAGAACATCATTTTTATGGGAAACATTTACTAGTTTTATTTTACAAACACAACGTTTCTATAAGTATTCTTGTATCAAAATATCCTAAACAACAATACATAATATAATAATTATTAATATCATATTTATATCTCTAGATATGTTTTAACAACAAGTATTTTAAATTACAATCTGATTCAAATACCAGATCTTAAAGATACATTATGGGGAATTCGATAACGAGTTGGCAGTTCTCGCTATAATAGTTAAAAACTAGATAATGTAAAGGCAATTTGCTGAAAATTTCATTCAAATTGATCCACTATGAACCGAAATCTAAGCGATTGGAATTTCCGATTAGCCTCGATCATCATTACTAAAGTCAGTACGATAAACAGCATAGTCTCGATTATCCAATTAATCGTTAAATCGTGAAGGAAAGTTATGCAGTAAATCGGCTCATAATCCACTAAAGATCGCTGGCTAGCGATGACATCGAGAGTTGATTATGTCCTGGATAGGTTAATTAATGTCTAATTAATAATTTAGATAACATTTCAGGCCTAAAGAAAGACCTGCAATAGACAGATTTAGCTCTTGCATAATGTATGTTTAATTTCGTTTCGATTTTATCCTCTTTTTTGGTATTCCGACCGGTTTGCAACTAAGGTCATGTTAGAGGTCACATTGGTGAACTTTGGCCGTGTGACGTAAGCTATTTAAGTGAAACAACGTTTGGTTTGGTCCCCACTCGGCAAACTTCATCAGATTCCAGTACCCTTTATCTAGCTAGATGTAGAATAACGGAATCTGCCGAGGTTTGCCGAGTGGTTTGGTCCCTACAGCTCTGTACACGTCTCCCATAATTCAATGCACATCTCACGTAAAGCTTGACCAAACAATCGATTTCATTGGTTAATCCCCCACTCTTAACAGAACACCAGAGGGATAAAATAAGAGATTATTGTAAAAGTGATTTTGTAAAACAGGTGAGATTAAATGAATAAAAAAAACTAGTTTGAGATTTGGGTTATTTTAAGGTGAACCCTCTTTTTAATCCAGGAGATTCACAACCTTTCATATTTTTTTTTCCTTATTACATGTTGAATAATCAATTTTAGTATTTTTTAGAGCGATTAATCAACGGAAAGTTTAATATTTTTCAATAATGCAAATAAACCATAAAGACTATAAATCAAAATGATTTTCTTACTAAAGTTGAATAAAAAAACATAAAATGTCCTCAAGAGCTACTCCTTGTTTCAGAAAAGTTCCTTAGCCACAGTGTTTATGTGATAGACAAGAGACAAGGGACACCATGTTTACATTGATAAAGGGACACCATGTTTACATTGATAGACAAGAGACAAGGGACACTATGTTTACATTGATTGACAAGAGACAAGGGACACTATGTTTACAAGATAGACAAGAGACACCATGTTTACATTGATAGACAAGAGACACTGTGTTTACATTTATAGACAAGGGACACTGTGTTTACATTGAAAGGCAAGAGACAAGGGACACTGTGTTTACATTGATAGACAAGAGACATGGGACACTGTGTTTACATTGATAGACAAGGGACACCATGTTTACATTGAAAGGCAAGAGACAAGGGACACTGTGTTTACATTGATAGACAAGAGACATGGGACACTGTGTTTACATTGATAGACAAGGGACACCATGTTTACATTGATAGACAAGGGACACCATGTTTACATTGATAGACAAGAGACAAGGGACACCATGTTTACATTGATAGACAAGAGACAAGGGACACTAGCTGTGTTTACATTGATAGACAAGAGACAAGGGACACTGTGTTTACATTGATAGACAAGAGACATGGGACACTGTGTTTACATTGATAGACAAGAGACAAGGGACACTGTGTTTACATTGATAGACAAGAGACACCATGTTTACATTGATAGACAAGAGACACTGTGTTTACATTTATAGACAAGGGACACTGTGTTTACATTGAAAGGCAAGAGACACTGTGTTTAAATTGAAAGACAAGAGACATTTTGTTTACATGAACATATCATCATAATCTGGTGGTCTCATATGATCAGGATCAGGTCTGAAATACAAATATAACATGTGAATAAAACTTGTACATTGCATTATCAAGTTTTAAATAAGGTATTACCAAGTTTTAATTAATAAAAGCATTATCAAGTTTTAATTAATAAAAGCATTATCAAGTTTTAATTAATAAAAGCATTATCAAGTTTTAATTAATAAAAGCATTATCAAGTTTTAATTAATAAAAGCATTATCAAGTTTTAATTAAAGATACATTATGGAAGATTAGATAAAGAGCTGACAGTTCTCGCTATAATAGTTAAAACTAGATAATGTAAAGGTAATTTGTTGAAAATTTCAGTCAAATTGGTCCACTATGAACCGAGATATCAGCTTTGTAAATTTCCGCCTAGCCTCGTTCATCATTACTAAAGTTAGTATGTTAAAAAGCATAGTCTCGATTATCCAATGTTTTGATTTAATTATCAATGAGCGCTTGCAGCATATAGTATTCTAATCCAGTCGATATCGAAGGCTAGCCTTGACATCGAGAGTTGATTGTGGTCTGGATAAGTTAATTAATTTCTAATTAACAATTTAGATAACATTTCAGGCCTAAAGAAAGACCTGCGATAGGCAGATTTAGCTCTTGCATAATGCATGTTTAATAAAGGCATAAAGCTTTAATTAATAAAGGCATTATTAAGTTTTAATTAAAACTAGAATATTAAGATTTGACTTATTGTGTTTAGTTGTTCGGAATGGATGAAAAAACTGAGGCGGGTAACAACTATAGCTACACCACTGTTCAAAACTAGAATATAATATTAAGATTTGACTTATTGTGGGGTATGCTACCTAAAGAAATGGACGGATGGACGGCCTGACAAAGACAGCTGTCTAGTCGTTCGGAATGTACGTAAAACCGAGGTCCCGTGTATCATTGCAATGCATGAAAATGATCCCTTGGATTTTTGAGTAGGCCACAGTGCCGCTGCCTGGGTAAAATTTCCCCCATAGCATCTGTATGGCATATGCCTGTCTTCATTAGCCCAGTCGAAGCAGAACGGTAGGACGTTAAACCCCATCTCATTTTTCTACAGAAAAGCAGACCATAATGTTGACGTATAATGGTAATAACACTTACGATGGCCTCGCACCAGAAGGACCAAATGGATCAAATCGCGCTCCAGGCGGTACAGCTCCTCTAAAAATATTCAAAATATACAAAATAAATAAGCAAGCTAACATTGTTCGGATGGTGGAACCAGACAGAACCCACCGAGCTCCAGGCGGTACAGCTATTCTAGATTCATTCACAATATACGTAATAAATAAAAGCAACCATTGCCGAGGTGGGAAACATTGTTTGGAGGAGACAGGAGTTGATGAACTGACTCAGAAAAATCATCTAGTTGTTCAGATTGGACAAAAAGTCACGTCCATGCGTGTATACGTTCGCATGCATGCAAAAGTCGCGTCCACTCATGTACATGTTCGCATGAATGTAAAAGATCACGTCCACTTGTGTATACGTTCGCATGAACGTAAATGAAACCTTGATACTTGAAAATCGATAAGGGTAGGCCAAACAATCGCTGTCCTTGCAAAATTTTGCTCCTAGCCCAGTGTATGTCAGTCTTCCCTAGCTCAGTCGTCCTGAAAAGTAGAATTTTAAACCACATTTCATTTTACAATTTGTTGATGTACTATGATAAACAACTGAAATAGTTCAAGGGAGACAATCCAACTAAATATGTTCAAAAACAATGCATAAATTTTGGTTAATGGGGAGAGGGAGAGACAGAGAGCGATCCACTGGACATAAACTAGGTCATTTCAGGACTAACACAGTCATGGCTCAATTTCATTTCTATAATTCGCTTGCCCTTAGGGGTTTTTAACAGTGGGAGGAAACCGGAGGGCCCAGAAGAGAACACCTTTGAGGTTGGACAGGCAAAACTACGTCTTGTCACGTAGAAGTGGGAATCGAAACCAAACCACTTGACTCAATGACAGACCTTCTGATATGACGTGCCACCCAATCTTGCATTTTGGTTAAGGAAACCACCATTTCTGGAATTGAACCTTTTGAAGAAATGAAGATGATAACAACCATTTCATAGAATAGCACTGTACAGATAATGACAGAGCCATGAGCAATCACCATTCCTCCGTATTTGATATTCATATCCTGACTGAAGGTTTTGTTAATCGTGAAAATAGTAGAGTTTATTTTCCCAGTAACATCTGACGTCACGAGTCCCACACTTGGACAAATTTCTATCTAAAATGGTGTGCTTGAAATAATTACGCTACGCATTTTCTTTACATATCTAAAGTGAAACGGGTCATGTTATTTTATGTTTACCTTGGTAACCGTGCAGGTAATCCAGTACTTGGATCCATTCCAAATCCTGGTCCCCCAGATCTTCTCGGATCCATCAGCATTCCACCTCCCATTCCACCAAAAGGATCCAAGTCACCTCGTCCGACAGAAAATGGACCGTCTGGGTCTATCCTGCAAATAATTATATAATTTATATTACTGTACAATCCGTGTCTACCCTATAAATAAACATGTAATTTAGGCTACTGGACAATCTGTATCCACTCTGCAAATAACCATATAATTTACATTACTGGACCATCCGGGTCTACCCTGTAAATAATCATATAATTTATGTTACTGGACCATCTGTGTCTACCCAATGAATAAACATATAATTTAGGCTACTGGACCATCTGTGTCTACTCTGCAAATAATCATATAATTTATGTTACTGGATCATCCGTGTCTACTCATTGAATAAATATATAATTTATGTTACAGGACTCTCTGTGTCTACCCAATGAATAAACATGTAATTAAGGCTACTGGACCATCTGTGTCTACTCTTGACTCGAGTCATGGTGGGGGGGGGGGGGCATATAACTCCTAAATGTCTTATTCGCCAGGAAGGAATTGCTGACTCATTTGATGACCTGGCAACTTGAACAAGACTCAGGCTTAGTGAAGTCATGAGATGCGACTCCGTACGAAAGTCAGTGACTTGAAATAAAATTGAACTATATGTTAGTCCCAGTGATCTAGTTCTCTCTCTCTCTCTCTCTCTCTCTCTCTCTCTCATGCTACCAATGGTACACCCATTATTTTGGTTATGTCCAGCGCCATATACTGCTTGACAACCACGGTTCCATATCTTTAACAGTAAGACCAGAAGGACAGCCCCAAACACAAATAATTACTCAAGACAACCTACAGACACCACAAACAACAAACTACAATACATAAGATAAACCTGCCAACAAGACACAATATACAGACACCACAAACAACAAACGCTGCACATATAAGATCGCATAAATAGACATTTTCGGCAAAAATAGTAGTTTTGGAAAAAAAATTTAATGGCTTTTGCCACAACATAAATATCAATCTAATTAAAGTACAGATCTATATTTCGTTTCGTTTTTTATACTTTCGATGGCCTACACTACATGTAGATCTGACAAATTGCCCTTTTTCGTGTCAGGGGTCATATGAGTGGCTTCTGACCCTATGACGTCAGACATTGATTAATTAGTCAGCATTGACGTTTCTAGTGGTTTACCCAAAATTCGGTGCAGAACACGCCAAGAACTCACTGTAACAGATCGTTTCATTGGCTAATCCCTCATGCCCTCCAGAATGCAGGTAATATAACAACTCTTACAGATCCTAGTGTAGTGAAGACAAGTAAAACGAAATGAAATAGGATCTTTGATTTAATCTGATTGTATAAAGATCTGTATACACTGAGGTCATCCTACCATTCATGCTGTTGACCAGATCTACGATGTGAAGGACCACCCTGTGTAAATCTATCATCTTCTAATAACGACGACGATTTCTCACATTTCCTACTTTCACTTTTCTTCTCAACAGAACTTTTAAATTCATCAAATATTTCTTTTTTAACCCTTTTCTTGAAGTCTTCGAGATTTTTGAAGGCACTAGAAATAAAAAAATGACATCAAAACGGGCAATGGAAGTAAAATAAGCTTCAAACGTTAGCTTATCTGTATAAATTGATGGGGGGGGGGGGGGATAGCTGAATAGTTAGCGCGTGCACATTGTATCACAAGGTCTGTCATTGAGTCAACTGGCGTGGTTTTGATTCCCCGGTTGTACGTGTCAAGCAGTAGGGTCACCTGTCCAACCCTGTGGGTTTTTTCCGGGTCCTCCGCTTTCCTCCCACTGCTAAAGAACCCTATACGCAAGCGAATTATTCAAATAAAATGGAACCATATTTTAGTCCTGAATTGACCTACTTTGTGGCGAGTGGATGTTAAACCTCTTTTTTCTCTCTCTCTCTGTATAAATTGAAAAGATGTTAAACTGTAACATCATACTTGTGGCAAAAACCAGGCTAATGACAATGGGCATACATCTTGTAGTCTGCTATGAGAGTAATTTTGCCAGGAGAGTGCCATTTCAGCCTACATGTAAGCTTCTACATAAATAAATACCGACAAGGTTTCTTTGACATTACAACACCAACATTACACAGATCACAGGACCTCGTAACAAGGACAGCTATCTTGTCGTTCGGTTGGTACGATAAACCGAGGTCTGGTGTATACATTGGCATGCACGTAAAACATCCCTTGACATGCACGTAAAATGTCCCTTGGCAGTTGGAATTCGATATAAGAGTAGGCCATAGTGCCGGAACAGAACAGTAGGAAGATAAACCTCATTTCATTTCATTTTCACTAGATACTGTTCCTGGCCAGTCCCTCCGTTCTGCACAACTGTCATGGGGAAACACCATGCTGAAAAATCCTGATAAGCTTACCTGTGATAATCGTCTAAAACACCTGTACAGTGGTCGGACGATCGGATATTCATACTAGCAACTTTCTCATCCTCTTCTCTCTAAAAATATACCAACAAAAACATTCAATATAAAGATTAGTCTTGCCCCACGCCCACTCGACAAAAACTAGGTTATTTTGAGACTAACATATGGTTCAATTTCAACACAAGGTACAATTTTATGGATACACAATTACTGAGTTTAATACTAAGCAACGTTTCAATGTTAATACTCTCATCTTTATCAAGCAAATGATACAGGTATGTGAATTGTGGGCAAATATATACAGAATATATACAGAATATATACAGAATATATAAAGAATATGCAACAAAGATAATAATCAAATGCAATTAAAGCTTAACACCTTTGATTAGGGGGCCATTAGGAACTAAACATACACAAGGGAAATCTCTTACAGGGATTAAAAGGAGGTGAATGCTATATTTATAAAGATCAGTGTATTAACACTGTTAATGGAAAACCAATTAACCTGAGCTATAGATAAACAATAATATAAAGAGGAGTGTGTAGGTATAAGTGAACAAGAGTGATCGCTGATGCAGGTGTAAAGAAAAATAATAATAAATTTAAAAAAATTGAAAATTAAAAATAAAATTATAAAAATATAAATGATATTTATTCAATGAACAGAAAATCATGGAAGATATATAAAGCTTGTTATTAGACTGTAAAAAATGGACGGGGGAAGTCGTAATTATATTGATTCAATATCATTTGCTTGATAAAGACGAGTGTATACTCGTCGAAACGTCGCTTAGTATCAAACTCAGTAATTGTGTATCCATAAAATTGTACCTTGTGTTAATATGTTCAATTTCTAAATGCCAATCAAAGAAGATATGGTTCAATTTTATTTCAATAATTTGCTTGTGTGTATGGGTCTTTAGTAATGGGAGGAAACCACATCACATGACTCAATGATAGATCTTCTGATCCAACATGCACCATGATAATCATTTGTCTACCAAAAACCCCATCCAATTTGAGTAAAATAATTAATTGTACCATACCATGAAATTGACCATCAGAGAATCGTCTATTTTAATAATCTTTAAAATAAATATTTTATTGTTTGATGTTTGATTGTAACGCAGTACGTAAACATTCTCATCAGAGTTCCAGTCCTTTGGTAGCATCTCTGACTTCTTATCACAGCTTTTACCCTAGAATAAAAATATAAAATATGATTATATAGGCCTATATCATGTTATGTTATGTAAGAGCTACATCTGCCTATACCAGGGGGGTCACGATGACTAGGTTGGTAAGACGCTGGCTCGCTAGCCTGGAGGTCGGGTGTTCGATCTTTGCATTGGCTGAGAAAGTTTATCCAGATTTTCCGGCATGGTTCCCCCTTGTCAGTGATGCAGGACGGAGGGCCTCACACGGACAGCTGTCTTGTCATTCGGATCAGACGAAAAACTGAGGTCCCATGTACACATTGGCATGCACGTAAAAGATCCATTGACAGTTGGAATTCGATATAAGAGTAGGCTGTGAAGCCGCAGTCCGGGCAAAATTTCCCTTATAGAACACTGTATAGTGTATGGCATATGCCCGTCTTCATTAGCCCAGTTCGGACTAAAATTTTCAAATTTTTGAGCTATTATATAGCAGGAATGACCAGTTCTTTAATCTAATTCCTACAAGATCACTGTTGTTATATAAGATTGTTCACCAATTTGAAATAAAGATATTAACATTTCATTAACGAAAGTTACATTTGATTAAAAAAAAAAGAATTACTGGGGTAATTCCCGAATTCCGTATTTTCCCAATATACCTTTTCACCTTTACCGATGCATTTAAAACCATTTGATATTATTTTCCAGTGAATTACCGACACTAGGACATCGTCAGCATTCTTATAAACACTGGATAAACTCTGGTAAAGTAATTCTAACCCCGGCAGTGGCATTTTAGATTTTAAATTTACTCAAAATAATAAATCTGCAACTTTCACTTTGTTGTTGACGGACTGCCTCCAAATTTTAATCGTAAAATTTTGCGGAACGAAATAACGTTAGAAGTGACTTTATTTTAGACAAACGAATGTGAAAATTTCAATGCATCAGGTTCAGTTTCTTCTTCATTCATGGTGTATTGGTTTTCCAAGTTTATTTATTTTTTCCAGATCTCAGAAATCTTTATTAACCAGAACTTTAATTATTTATTTAGACAACTTGTTAATCGCGACTAGAATACGTGCGTGAATCCCCGCGATATTTGGAAACGTGATCACAATTCTTTGAGCGTTTACACAGTCACACACGTGCATTGAACTCTCTCTAATCAGAGCTGGGGTGATTGTCACATAGCAGTCAAAATGGTAAAACTTTTATTGTAATTCATTGTTAAATAATTTCTGAGAAGAGGTTATTATAAGCCGATTCTCATTCTCAGATCTGACTATGTATGTTATCACAGGGACCTCGGAGTCGGACAATCCATATTCACATTGTTATTATGGGGACCCGACCCGATCATAAATTTTCCCATACCATACTATCTCAACAACATCAGTTTTAATGAGGATTGATATATTATTAACTTGATGTCAAGACTCCCTATATTTAGGACTGAAAGTGAAATATTAATAACTGATATCATCCATGAAAAATTTGCCCTATAATATACTATCACTATTATTAGTATTATTAAAAGTTGAGTTTACTTCAGCGAATGTCCACAAGTTTATTTTAAAGTCATTAAATTAAGGACCATAACTAGCGGTCGGGGGGCAAGGGGGGCGGCTGCCTCAACTGAGCGCCAAATCACGCCCTTTCCATTGGACTCAATACGAAGCGAACGATGGGAGCCCCATAAAGCCGAGTGACATTGGTTGGGCCAGCTAACTACGGGTCTGTTGTTCGCGGTCATCTGCATTAACCTATAGTCTATAGGTAGTCTACGTAATGGCGGCAATTAATGGATTAGAAAATACAGTAAAACAGAAACGATTGAATGTAAATCAGTTTATATTATTATACATGTATGTGTTGCGACCCATTTGTGTTCATTTCTAGATTCCTACACACATCTTCGAAACACACATCTTATTAGGCAATGTTAACTTGTTATTTTTATTATCAGGCTATGGCTGCAGAAGTACCACAAGCTATTTGTCGTTATTATTCTACGACTGGAGGATGTCGTTTTGGTGATCGATGTTGGTTCCGACATGAGGAAGGAGAAAATGTAGGCCTACCTACAAATCCAGGCTCAACCAGAATGTGTCGTTTTTTCATGTAAGAGTTTTAATTCATATTTTAGAACTAGCCCCCAGTGAAAACACAGTTATCATACATCAGAGAAGTAAAAATAACAACTTTGAATGCATTTTATATTTCCAAGATGGCATGCTCACCACCTATTCGTGAATATCGACATGAAACTTGGCATGTTTTTCCTTGGACAATTGCTTGTTCCTTGAACAATTGCTTGTTCCTTGGACAGTTGCTTGTTTCTTGGACCGCTGCTTGTTTCTTGGACTGTTGCTTGTTTCTTGGACTGTTGCTTGTTCCTTGGACTGTTGCTTGTTCCTTGGACCGTTGCTTGTTCCTTGGACAAATGGGCATCGACTGACAAACTTGGATTGATGATACAGTATCACGTCACAATTCCAAGATAGCTATGTTAAATCTTAGAAAGGTCAACAACTTATGCTACTCAGAGAGCTCATCCACTATCCATTTACAGCTGGGTAGACTTGAACATAAATTTACCTAATGTTGTAATTTTCAGGTCACCTAAAGGATGTCGTTTTGGTGATTCATGTCATTTTCGTCATATTACTCCAGAAACAGACGGCCATGACATGCAGGTGAGCATACTCCTTGCAGCGTATCCTTTGATTAGACCTTATCCCACTTAACACTGCTGTAGTGTAATGGAAGCAAATTTCTGTTCCAAATTATGACTGGTCAATAGTCTGATTAAGAACCAATAGCTAACTGCGTACTGGTGGCTTTAAACAGAGCTCCAAATATGTTTACATAACCTTATTTCATGATTCCCGAAATTTAACCAGTGCATAGCAGAATATTGCAAAAAAATCTAATTGCGTGACAAACGAGGCTATCAAACGGCTATTATGTAAAAGTACTGTTTGGAGACGAACAATACATTCACTGTTTTTAATACCTTAAATCACTGTCCAAAGTTTTAGGGAAGATCCCAGATTAAACGAAGGGCTGTCGTGTTGCTGTACTTGGCGTATATCAGAGGTTAATCCAGCAGTGGCTAGAGAGGGATTTCTCAGGCCATTGCTTCAGTAATATGGCAGGTGAGGTGAAGATGAATAGACAGAAGCGTTGGAGTATATAGCAGTGTGTTGTTCACTGTATATTTTTTAGAGATTATGTAGCTTTAGTGGTGTGATGTTGATTGACTATTTTTTCAGAGGCTATCTGAGCTATTTAGTGGTGTGATGTTGATAGAGCATGCTGTTACTGATATTAATAATAACGATGATGATGAAAAAACAGATGGAGAAGATGAAGACAAGATAGAGGTTGAGGAGGAGGAGGAAGAGGGAGAGATGGAAGAAAAAGGAGAAATAAAAACAGTTGTTTGTGGTAGGGGTTTATAATGATATTTAAAGGGGAAGACCAACGATTTTCAATAAGGTTTCCATAAATAATAAATATATATTTAGAAATAATGCCTCCTATAACGTATGCAAAAAATAATTTGCAAGCGGGAAATTAATTTTTATTAATACTGGAAGTGACGTAGTTGGTTCGACACGCTCACTGGTCACTATAGTAAACATACAAATTTGGAGCAAGTTTAGCGCTGTATTTTGTGATCGTTTCGCCGTTTGGCAGAAAATCTGATGAAAGGTAATCTTTATTAGGATATTAAGAACAAGAACTTACGGTGTTTTGAAGGTATAATACACAACGCGTTTGTGTAAATTAAGTTTCTAAACTGGACACTGTGACACAATTTAAGCCACATGGCTAATTGTTTACATCACGTGATAGCTGGCACGTGACAGATATTAACCGAACACAAATTGGCGACCTATTCGGCTAGCGACCTATTCGACCGATCCAGCTGGCAACCTGTTCGTTGGCAACCTATTCAGAATGAGAGCGCACCCCTTTAATATGATTGTGCCAACTTTTACTAATAATATTTCGAAAGCTTATTTAATCTCGGAATATATTTAGTTGGATGTCCAGAATTTTGTAAGATAATGCGAAATTACATCTCTATTCTAAGCTAAAGGAATGGATAAATGATAATATATTCTACTTTCATTTGATAGACGTTACGTTGGATTTTATTGGTTGATAAAAATAGATGAGTTTGGGCGACTGTTGAATTTATTCTGAATAGGTTGCCAACGAACAGGTTGCCAGCTGGATCGGTCGAATAGGTCGCTAGCCGAATAGGTCGCCAATGTGGCTTAAATTGTGTCACAGTGTCCAGTTTAGAAACTTAATTTACACAAACGCGTTGTATATTATACCTTCAAAATACCGTAAGTTCTTGATCTTAATATCCTAATAAAGATTACCTTTCATCAGATTTTCTGCCAAACGGCGAAACGATCACAAAATACAGCGCAAAACTTACTCCAAATTTGTATGTTTACTATAGTGACCAGTGAGCGTGTCGAACCAACTACGTCACTTCCGGTATTAATAAAAATTAATTTCTCGCTTACAAATTATTTTTTGCATATGTTATAGGAGGGGTTATTTCTAAATATATATTTATTATTTATGGAAACCTTATTGAAAATCGTTGGTCTTCCCCTTTAAGGCGGTTATAGTTATAAAGGGTGTAGCCACCAGGTGCCATGTGTGCTGTCAGGAAGGAAAACGGACTACGCCGCTGTACGAAAACAGAGGTGCCCTATGTTGAGGCTCAAACTCACAACCTTCGCATTCCTCAAACCTGTGTATAACACAGGGAAGGTACTGCCTATAAGTACGGAGCGCTAACCGATTGTGCCACTAAGATTGTCTTTATCAAGTAATATTTATGACAAGTTTCTGTCAGACGAGATGAAAGGCAACAGAGGAATTGTGCCGTACAAAGTCTATAAACATGTGCCTTCTTTCTAGGATTGCCTCATATAGTTTTCTTGTCTCCTTCAAGTCATTGTCACCCTTAATTGTCCACGTCACACATTATCCATAGGTACACAAACACTCTTAAATTATTTTTATCCAAAACAATATCATGATATAAAACAGTTCTATTTCTTCGACATCGGCAGGATTAAAAATATCAATTATTCATTTATTCTATTGTTTTCTTGGTAAATATTGACCTAGATATGAATCGTATGGTAGCACCAGAATCGCAATATGTATCGGATCGTATTGTGACTGCAGTGGCAATACCTAGTGCTACAACATGTTTGGCATGTGCCCGTCTTCATCAGCTACCCTGTTATATTTTACTTCTTTAATATTATTTTCTAGTTTTCCTATGTGTATATTTATTTTTATTGCATATTTTATTGAATTGTATTATACACGTTTCTTGGAAGATAGACCTCTATAAATGTTGATAATAATAATAATAATTAGCCAAGTTGGACCAAAACAGTAGGACGTTAAAAACCATTTGACAACTAAATGATTTAAAGTAGTTAAGTCTCTAACTCAATATCATCCAAAATCTCCGACATTGAAAACACAAATTATTTGTCAATTTAAATTAACATTAATGCCATGATCTTACCGGGCAAAGATGGATTTCTGATATTTAAGACAAAATATACATTTTACGATTGGTACGCGAATCATGTACCATAATGCGTTTCAGCGCTATTTGTCATCAGGGAATCGAAAAACGAAGCTAGGCATATTGCACAAGCCGTGTCAAACGGTGACGCCTTATTCTTACCAGACGCTAGAAATTGCCATTCGATTGAGACTTCTGGCATATTTTACTGAACATAACTGATTAGAAATTACAGTAAAAACAGAAACAGTTAATGTAAATCAGTTTAAATACATTCATATTACATTATTAAATGCGTTGCGACCAGTTTGTGTCAATTTCTAGTTCCCAAATATTAGCGATTTAGCTCCTTTAAATAGATATCATGAATTGAAAATGTCAAAACATTCTGCATCTACTGCAGACAATATTTAAACAACCAGGGCCACCTAATAATAATACTTAACCAAGATGAACCACAAAAATAGAATGTTAAACTGTATTTTTTTTGACAAAATGATTATATCCAGGTGTGATTATATATTACAGGTGTGATTATATATTACAGGTGTAATTATATATTACAGGTGAGTGTAACGAAGTAATCAAGAGTTGTAATGTAGAGAAAGCTTTAACTAAACATTACATGACTATGTTTCAACAATTTGATAAACCACACACCCAGTTCATCAGTCTAGATTGGAGATTTTATCGAGAGGTCATGTGTGATACTTGCTTTATTTTCTTCGATAATTCCCTGTCCATGTTTCGACACATCGCAGATAAATCTAAACTTAAGAAACGAGATGGTCCTGAACACCGAGAAGATCTTCGTGGTATTGTTGATACATTTGTTAGTAAGTATGATTTTAATAGCCCGATTCCCCGTTTGTACGTGACAAGGAGTAGGGTTGCCTGTCCGAACCTCGTGGGTTTTCTCCTGATTCTCTGGTTTCATCCCACTGCTAAAGACCCCTAGGCACAATCGAATTATAGAAATAGTCAGTATGTTTTGTTATTTTTGGCACCGGCATAAAAGGTTGCTACTGGGAACCTCTTTGGCTCAGCGAGTATGGCGCTGGCTTGCTACCCGGGAGGTCCTGTGGCCAAGCAAGTTCATCAGGATTTTCCGACGTAGTTAGGGGTTCCCCTTGTCACTGGTGTCGAACAGAGGGCATGGCAATGGACAGCATCTAGTCATTCTGATATGATGAAAAACTGGGTCCTATGCACGTTAAAGAACCCTTGACTCTGTGAAGAATACTCAGTAGCACCACTGTCCCATCATAAATCACAACATAGGGTACGCTCGCCTTCTTTAGCCAGGGTTGTACAGAATAATTGAATGTTAAGTCCCATTTTATTTCATGTGTCGAAGCCCAATTCAGATATAAAAAATTTGACCATGAACCTATGCATGTTTTTATTTCTAAATATTAATTTTGTTTAATTTAGGGCGAGATATGGGTGTAGAAACTGAAGTTCCTTTTCAAGAAATATTGATGACACTTTTAACAGAAGATAATATAGAGGAAGAGGAAGGAGACTTTAATCCTGAGGACCATGAATATTTTGGGTAAACTTCAATCTGATTAAAATACGAATCCTATTTCGTTTCGATTTTTATACAGTAGAATCTGCATTAAGCAGCCACCCAAGGGAATTTTCACAACTGACCGCTTAACGGGAGTGGCCTCTTAATAAAATCTCGTTGCTTTTTGTGCCAACATAAATTAAATATTACGCTTGGGTGCATTGGAAGCGGTAAATTTGGCCGTCGCTGAATCTTGCACCGAACAGAAATTCTTTACTCAAATCTCGGACATAACTTAACGGGAGTGACCTCTTAATAAAATCTCGTTGCTTTTTGTGCCGACATAAATTAAATATTACGCTTGGATGCATTGGAAGCGGTAAATTTGGCCGTCGCTGAATCTTGCGCCGGACGAAAATTCTTTACTCAAATCTCGGACATAACTTCTGTAAACTTGTCATTTTGTACCAACCTTCGATACTACTGTCTACCATTGTGATGCATTCGATAATATTTATCCATTTTTGTGAAGAAAATCGATGAATTCATTTTATTTTATCAAAAAAGCACATGAACAAAAAACATCGCTAATTTTATCACCTATTTACAGGGGGTGTAACTCTGTATGTAATATTATAGGAGGCGCTAAGAGAGATACTAGATGATCGTGACAAAACTCGGTACTTTTATTTTATTCAATTAGTATCAAATAATGTGTCGTTACGCGTGAAAACAATGATCAGGTTAGTCGTTTAATAAAACAAAAGATTAATTAACAGATAATACCGGGTTGATTGTTATGTTTACATTTCTTTTTACCTGATCAGTGGGGGTCCAGTTAATTAACTACTACTCACGGGATTAGCGGGGGTGTTACAAAGAACGACAAGATGGTATCATTCAACAATGGCCGTTGAATGGGCGATGTTTTGTTGAATTTATTAGTAAAATAGTGACCGCTGGCCACGTTAGAGGAGTGACCGTTGAATAAAGAGATGAAACAACAGAATTTCTACGGGGGGAATTTATCGTGACTGCTTACAAGGAGATGTCGCTGAATAGGAGTGGCTGCTCATACAGATTCTACTGTAGTTCAAAATTTCGTTTTGTCTTTACTACACTACGATCTGGAAAAGTTGTTACATAATGTGAGGAATAAATCAATGAAATGGTCTGTTATGGTGAGCCTGTTCAACCTCGTGGGTTTTCTCCGGGTCCTCCGGTTTCCTCCCACTGCTAAAGACCCCTACGCGCAAGCGAATTATTGAAATAAAATTAAACCATATGTTAGTCCCGAAATGACCTAGTTTGTGTCGAGTGGACGTTAAACCCTATTTCTCTCTCTCTCTCTCTCTGTTATGGCGAGTTCTTGGCGTCCTCTGCACTAAACTGTGAGTTAACTCCAAGAAACGTCCAATCTGATTGATTAATCAATGTCTGACGTCATAGGGTCAAAAGCAGCTCGTATATGACTCCTGACGTGACCTCCCAGTACAAATGGTCAGATCTTCATGTAGTGTAGGCCATAGAAAGTATAAAAAATGAAATGAAATATAGATCTGTAATTTAATCAGATTCGGTAATCTTTTGATTTATTTTATTTCATGGAAAGCTATAAAGGCCTATTTTTTTTAAGTCAGTTACTCCCCCTTAGCCGAATACATTGTGAATCCAATCCATTTCTTTTTCAAATTAGGTGTTAAGTATTGTGATCATATTCAGCATTCGTGACCTTCCGTTGCCCCCCAAACCGATTGCCGAAAACCTTCTGAGCACGATAGTTTTTAAGAGAGGATGAGTTCTATTAATGTGGGTGTATCATCCATGGCAACAGTTTGTATTTCATGCAGTTAGAACACTAGAATTACAATTATGATAACCAGTATTCAATTCAAAATAGGAAGGTTGAATGACCGAATGGTTAGCATGTTCGCGCTGTATCATAAGGTCTGCCATTGAGTCAACTGGTGTGGTTTCGATTCTCTGGTTGTACGTGGCAAGGATGACGTAGCTCCTTGTTGATAGTTAGATGATTATGGTGCTGGTCATGGGATCAATCCCCGTTTTGACAGAGTGTTTCATTTGATTAGACCTAATCCCGCTCAACACTGCGGTAATGAAAGCAAATTTCTGTTCCAAATTATAACTGGTCAATAGTCCGGTTAACAATAAATACCTAACCGTGTAACAATATCATTCGGGTTTAAATAGAGCCCCAGATATTATTAACATAACGTTACGTCATGACACAAAAAATTTATTATGCCCAATTAACTAGTGCATAGTAGAATATTGCAGAAAAACTAATTTGTGACAAACGAATACAATTTCAACAATGCTGTTTGGAGACGAACAATGCTCTGGTCATTTTTAATACCTTAAATCACTGTCCAAAGTTTAAGGAAAGACCTCAGATTAAACGAAAGTCTGTCATGTTGCTGTACTTGGGATAGATTTAATTGAACAGGAAGAATAGACACACTCCCTCAAAAGCTCAAGTATCAGAAGTTCAATGCAGCAATGGCCAGAGAGGGATTTCCCAGGTCATTGCTTCAGGAATGGGTTTTTTTTTATGATTTTCATTCAAATAAGTATCAGCTCAAGATAAATCTAATTCCGTTCAATATTTAAAAAGATATCATGAATTGAAAATTTCAAAATTATTTGGCATCCTCTGCAGACAATATTTAAACAAGCCAGTGTCACTAATAAGTGTTGGTTTTACCCTTGTCAGTGGTACAGAAAAAAGTGCCTGATAGGACAGCTGTTTAGTCATTCAGCTGGGACATAAAAACCTAGGCCTCGTGTACACATTGGCGTGCACATAAAAGATCCCTTGGCGTAGTATCCCCTTAGTGATGCAGGACAGAAGGCCTCTTAAGGACAGCTGCCTAGTCGATCAGATGGGTCGCAAAACTGAGACCCTGTGTAGACATTAGAGTGCACACAAAAGATCCCTTGGCAGTTGAAATTCGATATAAGAGTAGGCCGTATTTTTATTTTTTCAGTGTACCTTTAAGACAGACGAGCACATTAGAGAAAGCGAGAGAATTGACGAAACAGAACTCACTGGACGAGGAGCGGATGGAGAATTTTGGTTTTACAAATGAAGAAGTGATGGAGCTACTGTGTCAGGGAATTAAGCCGTGGGATGATGAGGCCTACGATGCTCTTGAAGTTTTATATAGTTAGTTTATTATCGCAGGATACCCCGCTTGTACATGACAAGCGGTGAAATGAGGATTTCGTATAATTTAACCTTCAAGCACAATAGATTTATAGCTTTCATAAGTTTTATGTAGTTAGTTTACTATCACTGTATTCCCCGCTTGTACGTGAAAAGCCGTGAAATGAGGATTTCATATAATTTAACCTTCAAGCACAATAGATTTCATAAGTTTTATATGAATAGTTTATTATCGCTGGATACCCCGCTTGTACGTGACAAGTGGTGAAATGAGGATTTCGTATAATTTAACCTTCAAGCACAATAGCTTTCATAAGTTTTATACAAATAGTTTATTATCAGTTGGATGGCTTAGTGGTTAGCACGTGCGCGCTGTATCATTAAGTCTGTCATTGAGTCAACTGGCGTGGTTTTGAATCCCCGGTTGTACGTGACAAGGAGTAGGGTCGCCTGTCCAACCTCGTGGGTATTCTCCGGGTCCTCCGGTTTCCTCCCACTGCTAAAGAACCCAACGCACAAGTGAATCATTTAGATAAAACAGAACCGTATGTTAGTCCTGAAATGACCTAGTTTGTGTCGAATGGACTTTACACTCCATTTCTGTCTCCCTCTTAAATATTATTGCATGCCATGAAATTAGGATCTGATATCATTTGACCTTCAAACAAAATAAATTTATAATAAACTATAACAAATACTTATGGAAAAACAGCTAGGCCTGCTAATTTAAAGAAAGAAAGATATCTTGCTTAGAGAAAGTAAACAAAATGGGGACTGGCTGGGAATATTGTGAAGTGAATGCCCTGGGTTAATGTAGTATTGTTATTGATTCTCCTTACTTAGTCATGTATATTCGTCCAATCAGAATGGAGCTTATTTAGTGCAGTATATTTGACCAATCAATATGGAGATTTGTTATTTTGTGAAGTATATCCGTCCAATCAGAATGAAGATTATATAGTGAAGTATATCCGTCCTTTCAGAATAAAGATTTGTTATTCAGAATGTATAGAATGTTAATAAGTTAAACTTTTCATTAGTGTTCATTTATTGGCCAAAGTTTTGAATAATTTTGTTTAAAAACAACTTTGGCAAGAATTCTGTGCAATACTCAAGTCTTGTCTTCTTGCGTGATTAAGGCAGTTTACAGTTGTTAGAAATTAATGAATTTTCTGGACATGAATATCAACAAGAATTAAAAGTTATAAAAACGCAAACTGATCGTTCCATATTTAAAAAAATAGAAAGTAGTTAATTCTGTAACTAAGAGAATTTTGTAATTAAGAGTTATTGCCCTTAGTAAAGTTATTTAGAGTTATCTTCCTTTTGTAAGTGCTGTTTACTTAGTAATGCGGGGAATGATTCTGTGATGTTCCAGTTGGTATTTGATATTGCCCAGTTGGTGATAGGGATGCGAATTAACTACTGATCTTTCAGTCTTTCTGGTTATCAAATTGGTGCTATTGTATTATTTGTGGTATTATCTATTGGTATTTCAGTGTTTCGTAGAATTAATGTAAAACCTACTCATAAAAGTTTTATGCTTAACATAATTCTTAATTTGATGGCTTCCTCTCGAGGGGGGTGGTTGGCCTTGAGAGGAATAAAGTGCTGGGGTGAGACCTTTTTTGCCCCCCAAAGTTTCCAACACTAGTCACATCTAGATGATTAACTAGCAGATGGCGCTAAAGCAAAAAATTCTGTACATATTTATATAAGCTTTACAGGAACAATAACAAAAATAAGTAAGCATAGTTGTCCAAATCAATTTTAAACTTTGATATTCGTGGCCCCTGGGGGCGGAGCACTGGCTGCACTCTCCTCTCTAAACAAAAACTCACCCATTCAGTTTCATGCACTCAAAAACTGTTTGAGGTACATGTACCATGATTATTCTGTTTTGTATTTATACCATTCGTAATAATTATGGTATTACATGTACACAGCCACCATTTGTAATAACAAGCTTATTGAATTGTTTACGGTACTATGGTTGTTTTTTTCTTTATTTTTGTAATAATTATGGTGTTACATGTACAGAATAAGTCAGATACAAATGATTTTTGTGTAAAATGTTTGTCTTATATTTGTTCTATTATTATTGTTTTTTGGCTATGACCTTGTTTAATTGTTAGAATAGGAAGAGTTAAAATGTTATTTATGTTAGATATATTCGCTATGTGCTTAAAAATAATATATATGTTAATAGAAATTAATATGTACTGTTAAAAAATATTCCATGTCAAGCGGTTCAATTTTGTAGTACTATAGGACTTCTTCTTCTTGTGTTTATTTTCTGGTGATCTTTAACAAGACTACAGCATAAAATAGTTTTATAACTTTATTGCTAAGCTGTAATGGATTTGCAGGTTCCTCGTTCTCAATAATAATGGCTGCTAGGAATTTCTGGGTGAGCTCTAATCCAGTTCGCCTCTACACCCTAATTTATACCCCCTAATTTCTGCAGGTCTTCGATAACCTTGACGTTTATTTCCATCCCATATATGGAATAAACTTCTTTATTTCCCACAACTAAAGGAGGAGACATTACCTTATTTGGTCTACCAACCATAGGTCAATTAACAGCCAGAATTTGATGGATATTTTGACAATGATTTTGATTTAACCAAAATATCACTGTTTTTTTTATGTATAACTATATAATCTTGTTCATTAAGTACGTGAGACTTGACTCTATAGACAGAGTGAAGAAACAATTTTACAAAGAACTAAAATTGTCTCAAGGACCAAAGTGTTACATTTTTCAGAAATATGGGAAATTGACCCCCTCAAGAAAATCTGGTAAAAATATACGTTGTTGAACATGCCATAACTAGATTTTTTCATGGGGTCGATTTCCCACCCCTGGCCCATTTGACATGGAATGACCCCGCCGTTACCCTGTCTGTCCATCCGTGGTCCACAATTGCTTGTGAAGACTCAACAGATTACATTTATGATTCGATTGTTTTGAAATTGATATGTTGTTTGCATCAGTGAGATGAAGAATCCTATTGAATTTACATAATTTCCGTTTTTTCTTCTGGAGTTATGGCCCTTATCCACTTTGTTGAACCTTGTGAATGCTCTAACCACAAAAGTTATCATCTGATCTGTATGAAATTGATAATGCATCATTTAAATTGATGACAGAAGAATCTATTGAATTCCAGCCATTTCTGTTAATTAGGTCTAGAGTTATGGCACTTGTTTCACTTCTTCAACCATGTGAACACTCTAACAACAAAAGTTACAATGGCATTTTTATGCAACGAAGAATCTGTTAATTTCTTCTGGAGTTATAGCCCTTGTTTCAGTTTGTTGAACTTTATGAACACTTGAATGACGAAAGTTATCATCTGATCTGTATGAAATTTATACACATAGTTTAAATTTGTAAAACGAAGAATCTTTTTGAATTTCAGCAATTTCCAATAATTACTTGTAGAGTTATGGCCCTTGTTTCACTTTGTTGAACCTGTCCAATGATGAAAGTTATGACCCGGTCTATATGAAATATATATGCATTATTTGAATAAGTACAACGAAAACGCCTGCCGAATTACTTACATGGTTAAGGCCCCTGTTTCAATTTGTAGAAATGGTGAACCCTCAAATGACAAAAATTATATTCTGATCTGTTTAAAATTGTCTTGTAAATGTCCACAATTATATACAAAAGAATAAATGTTGGAAAAACCTTGGGTGTATGTTTCTTTTTCTGGCAACCCATCTTTTTCTGTGGTTTTTGTTTATTGATAATTGTCTAGTTTATTGTATAATTTGTCTACATGTCACTTTTCTCTTTGTTCCTTATTTATTGTGATGTGATTTGAAATGTTTTTTTTTTATGTTTAAACTTGGGTTACGTTCTCACCTTTGATGTGTAGGCTTATTTATTACGTCTTTTTATGAATTTTTCTTTTTGAATATATTTTGTCACTTTATGGAAAAGAATTGATTTTTCGAATATTTGTTTTTCTCCTCAATAACAACTTCATTTATATTGACATTAAGATAATTTACTGTTTTCATTTAACTTCATAAAAGAGGAAATTTGTTATTTTCAATAAAAAATATTTATTTATTTCTTTTGTTTTTGTTTTTATATCGAATTGTCAATGTACACACACGACCTCGGTTTTTCGTCCCACATGGTTAGCACGTGCGCGCTGTTTCATGAGTCAACTGGGTGATTTCAATTCTCCGGTTGTACGTGACAAGGAGTAGGGTCGCCTGTCCAACTTCGTGGGTTTTTTCGGTGTACTCCAGTTTCCTCCCATTGCTAAATACCCCTACGCACAGGCGAATTATTGAAATAAAATTGAACCATATGTTAGTTCCGAAATGACCTAGTTTGTGTCGAGTGGATGTTAAACTCTACTATCATCTCCACTAAACTGATCTCAAGTATATTTTTACCGACATTTCGCCTAATAGTTTGGATGCAGCTATGGCGCCAGGCAGGGTAAGCTTACTCTTCCGGACACCTGTTACCACTGTTTGTCGTGTATTTTGTACACGAGGAGCAGTCCATTTGCTGATTACACTATTTTGCTTGAATACACTATTTTGCCTATAACGTTTTTTAGGACTTCGAATTCTGTCTTATGGTTTAGATTGTTGTTACTTGGTTTTATTTTATTATTACGCCCAGGGCTAAAAAACAAATCTGTTATTTCTTCAGATATGTCATCAGATACTGGTACATATTTCTCTCTACCAATTTTCTGTTTCCCTAGCTGCATCCAGATTTTCCGGCGTGGTTCCCCCTTGTCAGTGATGCAGGACGGAGGGCCTGACAAGGATAGCTGTCTAGTCCTTCGGATGAGACGAAAAACCGAGGCCCCGTGTATACATTGGAATGCACGTAAAAGATCCCTTGGCAGTTGGAATTCAATATAAGAGTAGGCGATAGTGCCGCTGCCCGGGCAAAATTTCCCTCATAGCACACTGTATGGCGTATGCCCGTCTTCATTAGCCCAGCATAGGAGCAGAACAGTAGGACGTTAAACCCCATTTCATTTCATTTCATTTCCCTAGCTGCGCCAGTAGAGGATGGAGTAATATTGTCTTGTAAATAAACAAAGGCTAAGATAAACTATTAGTTTATATTATGACTGAGTATTGTGTACAGAAAAATACGACTGAATAAACACGAAGAATAAACCAAAAAGCGCCCTCGGAGAGAAGGGAAATAACTCGCAGAAGAGATGGTTCGATTACTCACGATGAGAGCAGTTTGGTTATGTGACGCACCAACTCGCACCGTTAGTGTATTAATTAAACTAATCTAAAACATATATTGGCACTGTAGATAAGAGTTCATCTACAAGATAATCCAATCTGATTAAAACAAAGATTCCATTTTCGTTTCGTTTTTTTGTAGTTCAAAATTTCGTTTTATTTGTCTGTACTTCTGAGGGATTAGCCAATGAAACCTACTGTTACGGCGACTTCTTGGCGTGTCATGCACGGAACTGTGGGTAAACCACTAGAAACGTCAACGTTGATTAATGAATGTATGACGTCATAGGGCCAAAAGCCGCTCGTACGACCCCTGACGCGACCTTTCAGCAAAACTGCACTCGCAAGCCTCAGCAGATTCCAGTACCCTACATCTAGCCTCGGCTGTATGACGAAGTCAGCCATTGGAACTACTTTCAAGTTCCCGGATTACCAATGGCGTTGCCCGTGACGACGCCGTTGAAGAATGTTTTATCATACAAATATTTCAAAGTCTGAAGCTGTTTTTCTTTCAAGTTTATCCGATTTTTTTCAACCAAGGACAACTTTGCACTGAAAATTCTACACACGCTTCGAACGACGCAACTTCATTTTTAAAAAGCGGCAAGTTTTCCTAATAAGTAAACCGGTGCCGCATCGCAATTGCATAGACGTAGGTACATATCACTTACAGTACAGTAACGGAATCTGCCGAGGTTTGCCGAGTGAGCAAAACTGGTCAGATCTTGTGGTTTAGGCCATCGAAAGTATGATACGAAACGAAATATTGATCTGTGTTTTAATCAGACTAGAGTTTTATCAAGAATAAAATTGCCAAGTATAAGTTCAATAATAATAAACATAACAGAATGAAACATTTCAGACAAAGACCGAATAATAATAATAATAACAAAAGTCAAACATATAGATGTTATACATATTTGAAATCAGCGAAACATACTACAGATTTTGATAATACAATTAAATATAAATGAATTAGAAATATATACATTATTTACATAAATCATTCAGTGAATGGACATGAATATAGTTATCTACTATAAAAACGAATGCGAAAAGACTGGTTTGTAAACTGTTTTTTGGTTGGTTCGTAGATTTTATCTACAATCAATTTAGGGCATATAATTTGTAATCGTGGAAATTCTATGGATTAACCCAGTGGAGTAGAACGGAATGAGTACACTGGGGATACCGAGGATGGGTGACCTTCGGTTGCGCGGATTTTCGCAATATGGTCCCAGTCGTGGTCGTGACCAGCCGTACCATACGATAGAGCACGGGATAGTTCAGACTTTAGTGGCAACCATAGTCTACATCCCAAGGTCGTCCATGAGGCCAAGACTTCGGTTCCCGTGTTAGCTGAGGCTCCCACTTTTAAAGTTTATTAATTACGTCAGAACTAAGTTTGCCTATTGTAGATCTTGAGTTTGACCTCAAATGTTATATAAATCATTAATTAGACATTTATTCAAATCCCAAGCCTGTAAGCAACTCTCTAGACCATCGGATGGTCTACAGTTAATAATTTAATTAAACAAGCGGTTGCCATCCAAGATACATCCACTTGTAGCAAGAGACGGACAGAGAACAAAAAGCTATTTTTCGTACAATCAGGGGCCATAACCAAAACCTATTTTTCGTACAATCAGGGGCCATGATCCAGGAAGTTGGGACACGATACGCGCAAGTATCTACATAAACCCAATCTTTGGGATATAAACATATGTTTAAATGTATTTTTAAAACCGGATAAAAATTGTGACATCTAGAGTGTTCACAAGCTAAAAACGTGATTTTCGGACAATGTTGAAGTAGAAAAATGGATAAATGTTTATCTGCAGAAATGGCAATCGAGACTACACTATTCTTCAAATGGCCATAACTTCGTTCACACTGAAATAAATTCCCTTTCCATTCTTAATTTTGTTAACTATTATAGTGAGAACTGTCCATTCTCTATCGAAATCTTACACATGATGCATTTTAAAGATACATTATGGGAGATTAGATAACGAGCTGGCAGTTCTCACTATAATAGTTAAAGACTAAATAATATAAAGGCAATTTGCTGAAAATTTCATTCAAATTGATCCACTATGAACCGAGAATTAAGCGATCATCATTACTAAAGTCTCCACGATAAACAGCATAGTCTCGATTATCCATTTAATCATGAAATCGTGAAGGAAAGTTCTGCAGTAAATCGGCTCATAATCCACTAAAGATCGCGGGCTAGCGGTGCCATCGAGATGATCTTGTTTTGTTATTTGTTAATAAATGTCTAATTAATAATTTAGAAACATTTCAGGCCTAAAGAAAGATCTGCAATAGGCAGATTCAGCTCTTGCATAATGTATGTTTAATTGTATTATCTTTTAAAGCGCCTAACTGACTCCGTGCGCTTGACAGAGCCACGTTACATGACAGGGCAATAACATATTTTATAAATAGACACGAAGGCGAATTATTTGCTGGGGGGGGGGGAATTTCTGACCAGTGGATTTATACAACTTTTTTTCTCTTAGAATTTGAATCTATTTGGGGTCAACCTCTATTTGGGGTCAAACCTCTATTTTGGGGTCAAACCTTGATTTAGGGTCAAACCTCTAAGTGGGGTCAAAAGTAAAAAATGACCACCCACACGACAGTGACATTGGTAGACATATATCACCCTAGTCTACCAGTATTTGTTTGATGGGATTCGAATGACCACTAAGCCTCTGGACTTAGAAAAAAAAACCTGAAAAACAAAGCCCATATTTGATAGCAGCAATATTTGGCCCTGAGAACATCGAAGTACAGACGATATAAAATTTATTCAACAAGGCGGATTTAAGACCAATTATTCGTGGTTATGGTAAAAACAAATTATCAAAGATTCTTTTGTTTCGAGAAAATTGGCAAGAATTGATATATTCGGGATTCTTTGATAAATCGAGGAATGTTCTGAAATTCATAAACTTCGTATCCTTCTTCGTATAAATCCTCATCCAGTGATTCTTCGGTGATATCCAATCCCCTGTCTTTCAGCGTTCCTATAATAATAATAATAATAATAAATAAAAATAATAATAATAATAATAATAAAAATAAATTATAATAATAATAAATTATAATAATAAATATAATAATAATAATAATAATAATAATAAAAATAAAAATAAAAATAATAATTTTTTAACACTGGCGGAAAAGTAAGCCAATTAAAACAGGTAGGTTTTGAATTTTTGTTTAAATCCGCTGAGAGATTGGGCTGTCGGTAGATGTAGTAGAAGAGAGTTCCATGTATGTGCTGCATTATAGGCAAATGATCTGGAGTCAAATGACTTAAGTTTATATTTTTGAACAGTTAATAAACACCGGGAACCAGATCTAGTTGATATAGTTGGAGAGTATAGCCCCGTTCACACATGACCGCGATAAACGTGCCGACACGTTACCAGGCCGCGATAAATTCCAAGAAATTGAACCGTTTATAATAACTGATACCGGAACTGTGCCAGGCACGCCAAATGTGGTGATATACACAGAAAAGTTAATTTATGCAAAGTATGGGGATGAAAATAATTATTGCGGTTGATTTAGTTTGGGCATCCATTTTGACAGAACTGATGACAGATCTGTAAAAGACCACGGGAAAAAAGGTTAAGGTTCATTTGGCGCATGCCCAGTAATCCGTACTGATTACCGTTCTCAGACTGGATAGCGTTTACACAACGAAAATTTAACCGTGCCGTGCCTGGCACCGTGACGAGATTACCTCAGTTCAGTGGGCCAATTGGCACGGTACTCGGTATGACCTGTTAATGTTTGACCTGTTTACACTACAAAAAAAAAATAACCGTGCCGTGCCTGGCACGCTTACAATTTGTAATGTAAACGAGGTTTATGAATAGTATTACATAAGTAGCCCGGTGCCGTGAAGTGTTTACACTTATAAGTTAGGGTTAGAAATGAAATGAGGTTTAACGTCCTACTGTTTTGCTCCGAACTGGGCTAATGAAGACGGGCATACGCCATACAGTGTGCTATGCGGGAAATTTTGCCCGGACAGCGGCACTACGGCATACTCTTATATCGAATTTCAACTGTCAAGGGATCTTTACGTGCACGCCAATGTGTACACGGGACCTTGGTTTTTCGTCTCATCCGAACGACTAGACAGCTGTCCTTGTCAGGCCCTCCTGCCTGCATCACTGACAAGGGGGAACCACGCCGGAAAATCTGGGTGAACTTTCTCGGCCAATGCATGGAATGAACACACCATCTCCAGGCTAGCGAGCCAGCGTCTTACCCACTTAGCCACCGTGACCCCCAACGTTAGGGTTAGAACTTTAAAGTAAAGTAACATGTCAATCATTTGTGGAGATGGTTTTATTCGTGTAACTGTATTCTGAAGTTTTTCGAGACGATGGATGTTTTTCAGCTGAGATTTTATACATAAAATCCAATTTTTCAAATACTTATTAAAGGAGAATTTTCGTCGCTGTAGACTTTGTTATACTTTGTTAAAGGAGAACTTCAACCGTGTGGATATTAGTGGGTTAAACAAATACCTTGAACGGTATTATCTAAACGTTATTGAAATAGTTTAAACAATAAGAACATACCTGGAACGATATTATTTAAATTAAATAGTTTAAACAATAAGAACATACCTTGAAAAAAAATTATTTAAAGGGACTATCCCGATTTGAACAGAGACTCAAAAATAAATGTCCGAGTACGTATAAAATTTAAGCGCCAAAATATAGAGGAGTGGTGTATTTACCTTGTCTCAAAATTTCAGCTCAAAATATTGAGTCGTTTGGACATGAACATCAAAACTGCTTATCCGAGCACGTAACCCTTTTAAGATTTCGGGTCAGTTTTTTCGTTGGGTGACTTGATGATCGATTCCTGTTCCTTGAGAGGTCTGTACAGTGCACGATCCACGTGCTGTACTTGATAACGAAAGGTAAATTTCGCCAACACATTATTTTTATAAAAAAAAAAACTTATTTTATCCAGATACCGCATAATACATCTTGAGACACCGGTCTCCATTTCCAGATGAAGACAGATGGGTTTAAGTTGTTTGAAAACGTATCACAAATATTGAGTTAGTTGCTCGGTCCTTAGGTAGACGATTTTAAGGGATTTTAACACAAAATTAAGCAGTTTTATTCTCCAAAACAATATCGGGATTGGCCCTTTAAATCTTATTGAAATTGCTTAAAGAAATATGAACATACCTGGAACGGTATTATCTAAGAAGAAAGCAATAAATCCACCAACAAAACCACCATTGGACATTAACATTAAAAATATATTATCTATATGAGCATTCCCTGAAATAAACAAATAATTTGATATTAACGTCAAAAATATATTGTCTTTTTGAGCTTTTCATGAAATACACAAATAATTTGATAAGAAAGAGAGACAGAGAGATAATACTGACTCGCTAACCAGGATGTCTTGGGTAACTCGCCCACAGTTCCTCTGTGTTTTCCGGCTTGGTTGCGCTGTGGCAACAAGAACTTCTGGCCGTTCTGATGGGACAAACAACCGAGGTCCTTATGTATACGTTGATGGGTACGTACAGTAACCCGTGAAAATTGGAATTCGAAACAATAGAAGGTCTGTGCTCGTCTCCATTAGACCGATTGAGGGAGAGAGAGAGATAGAGAGAGAGAGAGAGAGAGAGAGAGAGAGAGAGAGAGACCCACCTGTTTTGATTGCATCCTGATTTTTCTCCGCCCAGTAAGGTAACATCAATCCTAGTAGAATAGCTATACCAACAATAGCCAAATTACGAGTTGAATTTAAATCTATAAATTGTAGATTTGACAAGATGAGACCAATAAAAATACCAAAACTTAGAATCATACATCCACCGAGTACTGGATACGGTATGGTGATAAATACAGCACTTATCTTTAATACGATAGAGAATATTATATACATGATAGCCATCACCTGAAATACTCGTCGACTGGCAACCTACAATATATAAACAACACAGGGTATGGTGATAAATACAGCACTTATCTTTAATACGACAGAGAATATAATATACATGATAGTGATTAATGCAGGGCTATCTGAACATTAGGGGGGTTGGGATAGAGTGTCACGCTTCGACCTCTTGCTGGTCGGTCAGCTATGGCTTGCGGTTGTGGTTTCGATCCCTGGTGTGAGCGTATGTGGCTTGAAGATAGGGGCGCCTTCGCAACCTCGTGTTTACAAGATAGGGGCGCCTTCGCAACCTCGTGTTTACTCCGTGTACTCCGGTTTCATTCCACGGGAAAGGCGCGTGCGCTAAGATAATACAATTAAAAATAAGAAAACTTGTCGGCAATATCACCCTCGGTGGAAGCGGACGTTAAAAAAACTAAGAAGAACAATCTGAACAACAGAACCAGCAGATGGCGCAGTCGATAGTCATCATACCACATGATTAAAACATCACTTGTTCCATTGGTGTTTGTCCGACCGGTCCGCACGGGTGGGACAAACAATCGTGATCCCGTGTGTACATATTGCGTACCCGTAAAATTATTCGATATATGTGTAGGTCGTAGTACCACTGTCCGGACAAAATTTCCCTCACAGCACACTGTGACGTGTGCTGTAGGACAGTAGGACGTTAAACCCCATTTCATTTCATTTCCATTCCGATGTTTGCAGCTTTGTACCCGCTATCAATATAGTGCAGGATAGTGGACCTGGCAATCCCAAAGGAAAAGCATTTGGACGTTAGGTTTACCTTAGTGATGCCCACGGCGCCAATGTTTCCGCCATATGACACAGTAGCATGACAAGCACCTGTTGTACCAGCAAAGAAACTCATCACCCCTTCCAGAAAGATTCCTCTATTCACAGCATGCGATGGTGGTGGTGGTACTAAACAAACTCTAGCTGCTGCATTATAATCTCCAATAGAATCGATGACTGACATAAATGTCGCCACTAAGCAACTAATAAACGCTGCCACGCTAAAACCCATCATACCAAACTGACCTGAAACATTTTTAGATAACAATAATGACTGTACCATGGACCAGGAATTGAACATGACGTCATCACAGCCATCTTGGAATTGTGACGTCACATGAAAAAATCATCACAGCTATCTTGGAATTGTGACGTCATATCAAAAGTCATCGCAGCCATCTTGGAATTGTGATGTCATATCAAAAATCGTCGCCGCTATCTTGACGTCATATCAAAATCGTCGCAGCCATCTTGGAATTGCGACGTCATATTAATAATCGTCACAGCCATCTTGGAATTATGATCTTATATCAATAGTCCGTCAATCGATGCGCAATGTTTCCAGGAACAAGCATGGCAAGTTTCGTACTTGAATTGGTGCAGCTTTAGGCTTTTTTCGGCGAGCTTCACCCTAAGAAAACGTAGAAGAGCAAGAAGATGAGTAATGCTTGGGTGTAGTTACCTAAATCAGCTTATATGTGCCAAGGAGTATGGTCGCCTAGCTAAACTCATGGGTCCTTTCTACGGGTCCTCTGGTGTCTTTCCACTGTTAAAGACCTCTACACGCAATCGGATTTTTGAAAAAAAATTGAACCATATGTTAGTCCCGAAGTGATCTAAATTATGTCGACTGGGCGTTCAACCCCATTTCCCCCTCTCTCTCTCTTCATTTCGTTCTTACCTGGATAGGCGATATAAAACCAAGGGCTTTTAAAAATGATGTCATTTCTGCTGTCTGTTCTGGCGTAGTAATGGATATGGTTCCGGTCGTCAGACATTGAACCTGAAACAGTTAAAATGGCGCTCAATGTCCACCCCGCCATAATTGAAAACAGTATCTGTAAAAAAACGAAAGTAGCAAGACAAAGAATTTAACTGAAAACAATACACGTAAACTGTATAGACATCTTCTTTATTCCTTGGAGCCACGGTGGCTAAGTGGGTAAAACGCTTGCTCGCTAGCCTGGAGGTCGCGTGTTCAATACCTGCATTGGCCGAGAAAGTTCATTGAGATTTTCCGACGTGCTTTCCCTTTGTGAGTGATGCAAGACGGAGGGCCTGACAGCTGTCTAGTCATTCGGATGAGACGAAAAACCGAAGTCCCGTGTATACATTGCCCTGCACGTAATATATCCCTTGGCAGTTGGAATTCGATATAAAAGTAGGTCATAGTGCCGCTTCCTGGGCAAAATTCCCTCATAGCACACTGTATGGCGGATGCCCGTCTACATTAGTCCAGTCGGAGCAGAACAGTAGGACGTTAAACCCCATTTCATTTCATTTACTTATTCCTTAACATAATAATATACTCTACATCAACCATTTATGCACGAAAATTTAAATCATTGCATAAGTGGTCGCCATCTTCATTAGCCGTGTGGAGCAACAGGACAGTAGGACGTTAAACACCATTTCATTTGATTTTGCATTAGTGGTCGATGTTGCAAAAGTAGAACGTAGAGTGAAATTTGACTGGAATAATTTCTTTTCTTTTTTGTCATTTTCAATATATATTTCACCCTTATGAAATGAAATGAAATGAAATGGGGTTTAACGTCCTGCTGTTCTGCTCCTATACCGGGCTAATGAAGACGGGCATACGCCATACAGTGTGCTATGAGGGAAATTTTGCCCGGGCAACGGCACTATCGTATACTCTGCACCACTGACATGAGGAAACCACGTCGGAAAATCTGGATGAACTTTCTCGGCCAATGCAGGGATCGAACACCCGACCTCCAGGCTAGCGAGCCAGCGCCTAACCCACCTAGCCACTGTGGCTCCTTTCACCCTTATGACCCTTTACGATTGTCAGAATCGTTATTGGTGTATTCATCTTGCGCATTATCATAGGAAATGTCATTTCAAGATCCATGTTTTGTCATTTTCATCATTTGTTTCATCCTGATGATTGTGGGAATCTTTAATATTGATAAATTCATCGTGCATGTTATCATGGGGAAACATCATTTCAAGATCCATTTGATGGGGACGTTACAATTTTTCATTAGTGAAATTTCATTGTCGAAAACAGTTGTCAAACATGTGCTCCGAGTAATCAGAAGAAAAACGATAGCTTAGTCTTTAAAAAAGGAAGCTGACAACCACGGATATTGCGGGATATTGCCAATCTTATTTTCGCTCTGCGATCGACAACCTGTTCCCATTGAAAAATATGCATGACCAGTCGAAGAAGTTGTGCATTGTATAATGAAATAGTTGGGCTTTATATAAATAATTATGATAATATTTCAGTGAAGGTTTGACAGATATCTATGGTCTACTTACAGCAAAAACAGTATGTAATGGATACCATTTTACATAAAAACCTCGTTTTTTGTTGTAGCCTGGTAAAGGTGTCTTTTTACCGTTTAAATACAGAGCTAAAACCAGACCAGTTCCCGTCGTTCTGAAAAACAATAACAATGGGCGTCCTCGCTAGAGAGAGAGAGAGAGAGAGAGAGAGAGAGAGAGAGAGATTGGGTTTAACGTCCACTTGACACAAACTAGGTCATTTCGGGACGAACATATATTTTATTTCATTAATTCGCTTGCGCGTAGAGGTGTGTAGCAGTTGGAGGAAACCGGAGGACCCGGAGAAAACCCACGAGGTTGGACAGGCGACCCTACTCCTTCTCACGTACAACCGGGGAATCGAAATGGCAGACCGTATGATACAGCGCGCACGTGCTAACCATTCGGCAATCTAACCCGCTCCTCGCTAGAGATAAAGGGGGATAATTTATAAGTGACACTATTGAGCAGGCGGACCCACGTGACGTCATTGGTTACCTAATAATTACAATATTGTTTTCCTGTACATTCATTACGTTCTGGTATGTTGACAAACGTTAGTTTTTATCATTGAAATGGAATTTAATCCCGATAGGTCGAAATTCGGTTCTCTTACCATCGATAAGGTCACGTGGAACCGAGTTTTTACCAGCGGCGCCTGGTGGGAATTTGTTCAGCGAGGACGCTCATTCCGCCGTAAAATCCAAGTACCGGAAGTAATCATGAAAATATATATCTTCTATATAAATAAGTAGTTGTTTTTCCATAAGTATGTATTATATAGAGTCTTTTTTTATATCAAAAAATATCAACACAAGTCGATAAAGTAAAAAAAAACCGAGGCTCTGCCGAGATTTGTTTACTTTATCGACGAGTGTTGATATTTTTGGAGATCGTTTGATAACATTGTAAAGTCCTTTATATTGACCCAGCGTTTCCATCAATGTCAATTAAATAAAGATAGTTCATTTTTAATAAAAGAAAAAGAAGTTACTTTTAATAACAAATGAACTGTTCTTCGAAAATAAAAAAAAGTAGTTCCTTTTTGATTGACCAATCAAATTCACGTAAAGCCATATCTTCTAAGGAGATATCACAGTAGATTATAAAATTTATCACACAAGCGATATCTTACTGTAGAATGTATTATTGGGTGATAAAGTTTATTACATGTATAAAAGGTTATCGCATTTAATCATATACTGGTCAGCTTTATGTATTGGGGGTCATTACCTAAAGTTTGTTGACAGTTCAAGATTGAAGGTTAATAAATGTCTTAAATTATTGGATTACAATATCGCCCCATATAGATATAACGTAAATACAACTAAATTCGTGATTGGCGTTGGGTACCAAAGCAGCATCACAATGAAGTAATTTAACAATGGGATTTCTAAGAAAGAAGTAAATTTAAAGTAGCTAAGTCCGTAACTCAATATCATCCAAAATCTTCGACATTGAAAACACGAATTATTTTGCAATTTAAATCAGCATTGGTGTTGTGATCTTACCTGGAAAAGATGGGCTTCTGATATCCAATATTTAAGACAAAATAAACATAATTTAACCATTGGTACACGAATCGTGTACCATAATGCGTTTCAGCGCCATTTGTAACAAGGTGCTCAAAGAATGAGGCTAGACACATTCCACAAGTCATGTCAAACGGTGATGTCATATTCTTATTTGGAGAGCATGCGCAATAAATACTATCGGTGTTGACTGGAATAACCAGACGCTAGAGAAACTAACTTTCGGTTGAGACTTCTGGCGTATTTTGCCGAACATAACTGATGATAATTCACAGTAAAACGGAAACGATTGAATGTATTACATTATTATATGTGTTGCCACATTTGTGCCTGTTTCTAGGTCCAAAATATTAGCGATTTAGCTCCTTTAATTGTAGAAGTGAAACATGGCGTGGATTATAGATTATATTTAGAAAATCAATTAAAACGATTTCTAAACGATGCATTCTCTATTTAGAATGATCGAATTGGCAACCTTGCAGGTTTGCAAGAAATAGTGAATGATTTAGATTTGTATATCAAATTTACAAGTGAAACGAAAGAACGGCAAATCGCATTATTGGGGGTTCTAATGAAACGAAGGGGTTTAATCCTAATTACGGATATGTATTCTAAAAAAAAACAGATACCAAACACTATCTCTCTTGTAAATCATGCCATCCATTAAAAACATTGAAACAGCATTATAATACCCCAGTGAGGTGATAGAAGTTCGTATAAATATACCCAAATTTGTGGGCTGCTACTAGAGTAAAGAACAAATCGGATAATATTATTACTCTTGTCTCTACCCATAACTCTCAACATGCCAATGCACGAGTGGGAGACAGAAGTGGTTTCGATTCCCCGGTTGTACGTGACAAGGAGTAGGGTCGCCTATCCAACCTCGGGGATTTTCCTCACACATGTTAGTTATTGAAATAGAATTGTTAGTCCCGAAATAACCTAGTGGTCAATAACCCCCCCCCCTCTCCCTCTCTCTCTCTCTCTCTCTGGTCCACACATAAACTTCACGTAAATTGAGACTGCTGATCTATTTTGTGGATAGAATTTAAACTTACATGGCAGCTACTCCCCAATGTTTTTCTGAGAATTTAACAGCCACAGTATAAATAGAAAGTCCAACTAAAGTTATTGTGGGAACGATTGTGATTGGTCCAATATATCTGGCGAATACACCAACTAATCCAGTAAAACCAATCAAAAGATGTATAACACCAGCTGCCATTAAACCCCCAGATATCTGAAATACACAATTATACATTACACCCCTAGATATCTGAAAGTTATACATTACACCCCCAGATATCTGAAAAACACAGTTATACATTACACCCCCAGATATCTGAAATACATAGTTATACATTACACCCCCAGATATTTTAAATACATAGTTATACATTACACCCCCAGATATCTGAAATACATAGTTATACATTACACCCCCAGATATCCGAAATACATAGTTATACATTACACCCCGAGATATCTGAAATACACAGTTATGCATTACACCCCTAGATATCTGAAATACACAGTTATACATTACACCCCTCAGATAACTTAAATACATAGTTATACATTACACCGCCAGATATCTGAAATACACAATTATGCATTACACCCCTAGATATATCTGAAAGTTATACATTACACCCTTAGATATCTAAAATACACAGTTACACATTACACCCCCAGATATCTGAAATACATAGTTATACATTATACCCCCAGATATCTGAAATATACAATTATGCATTACACCCCCAGATACCTGAAATACATAGTTATACATTACACCACCAGATATCTGAAATACATAGTTATACATTACACCCCTAGATATCTGAAATACACAGTTATACATTACACCCCTAGATATCTAAAATACACAGTTATACATTACACACTTAGTTATCTGAAATACACAGATCTACATTGCACTCGTGAATAAACAAAAGAAACTGTGTATATATCTTACTGCCTGTATTTTACTGTATGTTAATTCTCTGGTTTCATTTAAACTGATGGCACCACCAAAAATACCAGCAGTACCATTTACAGAAGATAACGAGTCTGAAATAATTACAAATTATTATATTAGTTAAACATCACAAGTCTCTTGAGATTGGAATTTAAATTTGTAACATCGAACGATAATCACCCGTAATATTTACCAGGCTAGTTATAGTAATACTTACCACATGACATTAATAGTAACAGTAATACTTACCATATGACATTAATAGTAACAGTAATACTTACCATATGATTAGTAACAGTAATACTAGGTGACGCTGGTAGTAACAGTAATACCAGGTGACACTGGTAGTAACAGTAATACCTACTACATGATGTGACTAGTAACAGTTATACTTACCATGTGGTAAGGCTAGTAACAGTAATACCTACCAGATGGCATGGCTAGTAACATTAATACGTACCACGTGGCATGGCTAGTAACATTAATACATACCACGTGGCATGGCTAGTACCAGTAATACTTACTATGTAGCATAAATAGTAACAGTAATACATACCAATTGATATGGCCAGTACCAGATATACTTAACACGAGACATCGTTAGTAGCAGTAATACTTACCAGATGGCAGATGGCATGTGGTAGTTTTAGTAATCATTACCACGTGGCATGGCTAATAACGCTAATACTTACCAGGCGACGTGGGTAGTAACAATAATACCTACCACGTGATGTGGCTAGTAACTGTTACACTTACCACGTGACATACGTACCAGGTGACGTGGTCAGTAACATTAATACGTACCACGTGGCATGGTCAGTAACAGTAATACCGTGTTACATGGCTAGTAACCATAATACTTACCATGGCTAGTACCAGTAATATTTACTACTTGGCATGCCTATTAACAGTTATACTTACACTTGGCATGCCTAGTAACAGTAATACTTACCACGTGATATGGCTGGAAATAGTTATACTTACCACGTGGCATTGCTAATAACAGTAATACTTACTAGGTGACACTGTAGTAACAATAATACCTACCACGTGACATGACAAGTAACAGTAGTAATACCAGTGTGTCATGACTAGTAACAGTAATACCTACTACGTGTCATGAATAAACACAGTACTAATACCTACCATGCTAAATGACTGGTAACAGTAGTAATACCTACCACGTGTCAAGACTAAACACAGTAATACCTACCACGTGTCATGACTAAACCTAAACACAGTAATACCTACCATGCGACATGACTGGTAACAGTAATACTTAAAACGTGACATGGTTAGTAACAGTAATACTTACCAGTTGAAACATGATAGTTAGGACAATAGAATTCCTTTAATGTTGACATGGCTAGTAAAGGAATTATATAGGGTAAAGCTGGACCCTGATAAATAGGAATTCTGCGGAAATAAAGAAAGAGAGAACTTGATTAATGGACATGCTTAGTACCAGTAGGACTTACCAGATGACAAGCTATAGTTTGGACAGTAGAATTCTTTCAATGTAGACATAGCTATTAATGGTATTATATATGTTAAAGCTGGCCCCTGATAAATAGGAATTCTGTGGAAGTAAAGAAACACCGAAACTGAGTTTTATGATTCACCGGCACCAATGGCGCTATATCGCGCGAACCGCATGCTGATCACATCAGTATAATAAATCTATATACATTCTGATCAAGTATTATTTCTGGACCAGGAACTGTTCCCCGGGCGATTCTCGTCTTGTTCTTGGGGCGACACTCTTCGAAACTCAAGTACAATCGGCATGAAACTTGACATACTTGCCTTAACGTCACAATTCACAATTCCAAGATGGCTGCAATGACGTCATGCTCGGTCCCTGATCCAGTGTGTGTTAGAAACTGATCAAGATTTTCTACGTACCGAACTCCAAACGCAAAAAAAACCAAAACAAATCAAGATTTTCTACTCTACGTACCGAACTCCAAACGTAGAAATAAAATCATGATTTTCTACTCTACGCACCGAACGTTAAACGTAGAAACAAATCACGCTTGGCTATAGATAGAACGTTCGTGTTTATTAGAAACAAATAAAGATTGGCTACATACCGAACTCCAAACGTAGAAACAAGGAATGTGGATATACCAGACATCAACATGGTGGTACTCAGAATTTTAGTTTTAATCTCATCATCATCTCGTGCACATACTAACTCAGCTACCACTACTGACATTGACATAGAACTAGATATTGTTGTCAGCATTTGCTAAAATGGATAATATAAAATATATGATAGATTTAACGAGAACAAAAACATGCATAGATGTTTCTAGAAACATAAAAGAAATGAGTTTTAATGTTCTATTGTTCAACTCCGATTTTAATGTCCTATTTTTCATCTCCGATTGATCTAATGACTACACCGTGTTTGTGATGTAATTAATACACCTTATGTGTGATGTAATGAATACACCTTATGTGTGATGTAATGAATACACCTTGTGTGTGCGATGTAATTAATACATCTTATGTATGATGTAATGAATACAACGTGTGTGTGATGTAATGAATACACCTTGTCTGTTATGTAATGAACACACCTTGTGTGTTATGTAATGAATATACCTTGTGTATGTGATGTAATTAATGCATCTTCCTTATGATGTAATGAATACAACTTGTGTGTGATGTAATGAATACATCGTGTGAGTGTGTTATGTAATGAATAGGCCATGTGTGATGTAATGAATACACCGTGTGGTGTAATGACACCGTGTGTGATGTAATGAATACACCCCGTGTGTGATGTAATGACTATACCGTGTGTGTAATGTAATGACTACACCTTTTATATAATTTACCTGTATAGCGAACATAAAGGTGAGATGAACTGGAGGATTATCACTAATCCTGTATATCAACCTCTTTTCACGTTCATGTATTATAACTACAGATTTATCTTTCCTTGGTGCCAACTCGCCATTTGTAGGTTTCTCTGTTAATGGTTCCAACTCGCCATTTGTAGGTTTCTCTGAATCCGGTCTGGATAAATTCATCTTAATCTGAATATAAAAACAATTATATTGCTGTATCGTTTCAATTATAGCGTTGTAAATCAACTACAAGAAGGAAATGAAATGAAATGTGGTTTTATGGCACGTCAGCTCCAACCGGGCTATATTGCGCCAAACATATGGTGAAAATTACGAGACAGGCTAAATTATATCACAGAAAACCATTATATGCATAAATAAAAACAATATCACAGTTAATAAAATTAAAAATAAAATACAACTTTTATGCATATAAATATTAAATCCAAAAATGACATGATATATATATATATATATATATATATATATATATATACAATTAAAATTTATTATAAAAACCTGTCTCCTTTAAAAAGTCTAACACTTTACCATATAAACCCGGTTGGGCAAACATGTGATGTAGTGACTGACAACGGTAAAATTGCGATCTTATATCTTTGAGATGCTTGCACTCAATCAAAATGACTACAAGAAGGGACCAGAACGTCTTTGTCAATAACTCCGAGAGTGAGAGAGAGAGAGAGAGAGAGAGAGAGGGTTTAACGTTCACTCGACACAAACTAGTTTAACTCCGGACTAACACATGGCTCAATTTTATTTCAATAATTCACTTACGCGTATGGGTCTTTGGCAGTGGGAGGAAACCAGAAGACCCGGCGAAAACCCACGAGGTTGGACAGGCGACCTTACTCCTTGTCACGTACAACCGAAGAATCGAAACCACGCTAGTTGACCCAATGATACACCCCCCCCCCCACTCCGCCCATCAACAAGGAAAGATATCTTACCCATATGCATATTATACATAGCATGTAAAAAAATATTTGATCTCATGAAAACTGAAAAAATTATGGATAATTGAAATTTTGACAGAAACGGTGTAGTATATAGACGTAAGGTCGAACTATACCTAATAGACACACGGACAAACTATACCTTACACTGGATAACTAATCTGTGTGATATGTTGATTTGATATGTAAAGTAATTGGGGTGATATCATTAAAGATTATGATATGATATGTAGACTATACACATATCTATAACATATATTTGTTTGTCGGTCATGTTTTGTTTGAGTGCTACTGATAAATATAAACAATAGAAAACACTCTTGTTCGCTGATTAATATTGCCCTCCATAATTGAACTGGGCCGGTTGCTCAAAGCTCTGTTATCTTTTAACGATCCGTTAACATGGAGTTAACGGGTCGTTAACTTTAACGGAGAGAAAGGTTGTTGCTGGAAGCACCGTTAACTTTAACGTGTAGTGAACTTGGCGTTATATTTAACGGAGGTGTTGGTCTCCGTTATCTGTTTAATGATGGTATTAGTTGGCTGTAGCAAAAAGTCATAGATTACATTTATATTAAAATTTACAATAAAACCCCGTTTCTTCCAAAACAATCTGATGAAAACACAGATCGTATTTCGTTTCGTTTTTTTCTAGTTCAAAATTTCGTTTTACTTGTCTTTACTACACTAGTAGGGTAGGCCATCGTAAGTATAAAGAAACGAAACGAAATATAGATCTATATTTTAATCAGATTGCTTCCAAAAAATTTAGCATTTCGCAATATAACTCAGGTTGGGCAAACCAGTGCTGAAGTGATTAGCAACGGTAATGCTCGAGATGCTAGCACTTAAAGACATTAAGAAAGATAGATCCTCTTCAAGGTAATGATATCGTGTCCCATCATATTTGATAAACTTACATTGCTTGATAAAGACAAGTCGCCCAGAGTAATCTATGATATTATAAACTGTTTATTTCCAGCCCAGTTACCAAATGCTTGATAAAGATGGACGAATCCTTGCTTAGAAATAATCAGTAATTATATTCCATGGAAAATAAAATGAAATGAGGTTTATAACATCCTACTGTTCTGTCCCGACTGGGCAAGTGCCAGTGAAGATGGGCATACGCCATACAGTGTACCATGAGGGAAAGTTTTCCCAGACAGTATCCCTACGGCCTACCCGTACATCGAATTCCAATTGCCAAGAGTACTTTGATCACAGGGTGTGTCACTGAGTGAACTTGCGTGGTTTTGATTCCCCGGTTGTACGTGACAAGGAGTAGGGTCGCCTGTCCAACCTCGTGGATTTTCTCCGGGTCCTCCGGTATCCTCCCACCGCTATAGAACCCTACGCGCAAGCGAATGATTGAAATAAAATGAACCATGACGTGTTAGCCCCCCTCTCTCTCTTAAGTGCACTATCCCATCCGAACGACTTCATGTTATCCCTCGGTCTTGCACCACTGTCCACTGACGGAAAATACCAAGGAACTTTCTCGCCCAACACCTGAAGCGTGCCGAAGACCTCCGAGTTAGCGAGGCAATGTCGTACGTACTGAGTCACCACAGCTCCATATTCCATAGAATTTTGTCCTGTGTATGTCCAGTATAAAGTTATACAAGAGACTTGGCCACTTTAAGAAATATATTATTGATAAAAATCTTAAAATAATATTTTAACAAAAATAAAAATAAAAGTACAGACTTGTCACCCTTCCCTCCTTCCTGTATCATGTTCAACCACTGATATGAGAAGTGTATATGATATATCATAACATATTTTTATAGGGAACTGTGTATTATTATGCCCATGCATTTATCACGTGTTAACATAGGGTATACGATCGTGTCCATGAATACCACGTTTTACATCTACGATCCCTTTTGGCCTTGACAGTGATATTTGCAATTATTAGTAAATGAAAACTTAATTAAAGTCTCGAAGCAAATGAAAATAAAATCCTAGGCTGAACCGATTGGGATAATAAAGACTAAGCAAATGAAAAAATAATTATTTAAACGCCAATGTGTACACAGTTCCTCGGTTTTTAGTCCCATCCGAACAACTATGTGTCAAATACGTCAATAAGAAACTATATATGTGCAAAGTTTTGTGTTTCTGAATCAAAGATATTTCTCATAAACTGTGATTGAAAGTTGAGTAAATTCTTTCACTTACAATCTGATTAAAACACAGATCCTATTTCGTTTCGTTTTTTATAGTTCAAAATGTCGTTTTACTTGTCTTCACAACACTAGGATCTGGAAGAGTTGTTATATAACCCGGGTTCTGGTTGAAATCAGAGATTAGCCAATGAAATGGTCTGTTGTTGAATTCTTGGCGTGCGATGCACGGTACTGTGGGCAAAACATTAAAAATGTCAATGCTGATTCATTAATCAATGTCTGACGTCACAGGGCCAAAAGCCGCTCGTGCGACCTGACACGACCTTCCACTACAACCGGTCAAATCGAAGTAGAGGCCATCGAAAGTATAAAAAACGAAACGAAATATAGATCTGTATTTTAATCAGATTGGTACTACAGGAATCACTTGCAAATTTCACTATTATGAAAGATCGATCACTAATAGGAATATCAGCTTAAAATAGGATAATCAGTTCATTTCCGTTCAGTATTTAAAAAGATTTGTTGAGAGAGAGAGAGAGAGGAATGGGGTTTAAAGTCCACTCGACACAAACTAAGTCATTTCGGGACTAATATATGGTTTAATTTTATTTCAATAATTCGCTTGCGCGTAGGGGTCTTTAGCAGTGGGAGGAAACCGGAGGACCCGAAGAAAACCCACGAGTTTGGACAGGCGACCCCACTCCTTGTCACGTACAACCGGGGATTCGAAACCACGCCAGTTGACTCAATGACAGACCTCATGATACAGCGCGCTCGTGCTAACCATTCGGCCATCCAACCCCCCAAAAAGATTTGTTGAATCTATGCTTCCCGCCGTCATATTTTCTTGGGGGGGGAGGGGAGGGGGTATGGCGGGGTCTAGAGTGCCGCGCTTCGACCTCTAGCTGGCCGCCGGTCATCTCTGCCTTGTGATTGTGGTTTCGCTCCCTGGTGTGAGCGTATGTGGCTTGGAGAAAGGGGCGCCTTCTCAACCTCGTGAATTTACTCCGGGTACTCCGGTTTCCTCCCACAGGAAAGACCCTTACGCGTGTGCTAAGATAATAATAAAAAAATGAAAAATAAGACTTGTCTGCGATGTCACCTTCGATGGAAGTGGACGTTAAAACACTAAGAACAACATATTTATTGGTAGAGGAGAAGCCGGATGGGCTAAGTTTAAATCCGGCTGTATCGACGAAATGAGATTATTTTTGTTATCCTAATTAAATATTATATAAACAGCCTGATTACATATATTAATGTTGATGTGTTAGCGAAAAATTCAAATGACGCACCCTTACTTTAAAAATTTCTTAAAGATGGCTACACCCCAGAAAAAAAATCTGTTTATTTGTCGAATTGAGTGTGAAGAATAATTGTCTGGTTGAATGACGGGGCTTAACGTCCACTCGACACAAACTTGGTCATTTCAGGAGTAACATATGTTTCAATTTTATGTGAATAATTCGTTTGCTCGTAGGGTTATTTAGGAGTGTGTGTGGGGGGGGGGGGGCGGAGGAATCGGAGAAAACCCACGAGGTTGGACAGGCGACCCTACAACCGAAGATCGAACCCACGCCAGTTGACTAAATGACATACCGTATGATACAACGCACACGCGCTAAACATTCCACCATCCAACACCGCTTCATATTAATGGCATTTCAGCACCAACCGGGCTATATTACGGCAAAAATATGAGGAGTTTAACAAGTGAAACTTAATCTAATCACAGCAATATATTGATACTCATAAATAAAAACAGATATCAGTTCAAACTTACATCCACGAACATCTATGCCAGGATTGTATCAAACCCACTTATTTCAATTGAATTCAAGGCACGATGCAATATATTGGATGTTAGAAGAAGGGCAACACCACTAGCAGCAATATGTAAACCTACATTTACCTTGATTAAATCAATCAACATTAATAAATTTGTTTATTTTAATCGCCTTATGTGTTATAACACGTTAGTGTTTATAGAGCAATCAAAAAGAGGTAAACGCTGGAGACGAGACTAACAGAACCAAATCCCACAGAACAATTACTGGAGACGAGACTAACAGAACCAAATCCCACAGAACAATTACTGGAGACGAGACTAACAGAACCAAATCCCACAGAACAATTACTGGAGACGAGACTAACAGAACCAAATCCCACAGAACAATTACTGGAGACGAGACTAACAGAACCAAATCCCACAGAACAATCACTGGAGACGAGACTAACAGAACCAAATCCCACAGAACAATATACTGGAGACGAGACTAACAGAACCAAATCCCGAAATGAAGTGAAATGGAGTTTAACGTCCTACTGTTCTGCTCCTAACCTGGGCTAATGAAGACGGGCACACGCCATACAGTGTGCTATGAGGGAAATTTTGCCCGGACAGCGGCACTACGGCCTACTCTTATATCGAATTCCAACTGCCAAGGGATCTTTTACGTGCACGCCAATGTGTACACGGGACCTCGGTTTTTCGTCCCATCCGAACGACTAGACAGCTTTCCTTGTCAGCCCCTCCGTCCTGCATCACTGACAAGGGAGAACCACGCCGGAAAATCTGGATGAACTTTCTCGGCCAATGCAGGGATCGAACACCCGACCTCCTGGCTAGCGAGCTAGCGTCTTACCCACTTAGCCACGTGATCCCCGAACCAAATCCCACAGAACAATTACTGGAGACGAGACTAAGAGAATCGCACCACACAGAGCAATCACTGGAGTCGAAACTAACAGAATCACAGCACACAGAACAATTGTAGCGATGTCAAGTCGACACGCCTTACATAGTTTAGTTCTGATTTACATTTATTGTTATGGTTCGCTCTCCTTTAAATACTAACGCGGTATGAATATTTTGGTCTGATTACCTAAGTCTATTATTGTAGTAACCTCTCTTGCTAGTCGAGATTATGAAATCTCTTGTATTTTGAGGAGCACGTGGAGTAGACGCTAAAAAAGAGGGGGATGAACTGTTATCATGTTGTTTTATATTTATATCATTATTCTCTGGTTGCGGTTAACCTGTAACACCCCTTCGAGTTACGAAAGAGTGGGCCATGTGGACAGGAGCCCTGTGGTCGTAACACAATCAAACAGAAATAAATCACTGGACTTACGAGAGAGATTCATTTCATTTGATAGTTGATAACTGGTCGTGGTTAGGCTTAAAAACCATCGGAACCGCGGTGGTTCAGTGAGTAAACTCTGGCTCGCTAACCATGTCTCCCGTTGTTGGCCCAGACAGATCCTCGGAGTCTTTCGACGCGGTTTCCTGAGAACAATATGTGACACTACGGTGTTGTTAAATAGATGAATTAAAGATACATTATGTAAGATTTAGATAAAGAACTAGCCATTCTTGCTATAATAGTTCGAAAGTAGATGATGTAAAATGAATAAATTGAAAATTTCATTGAAATTACTATATTGCAAGCGAAGATATTAGCCTTTGAAGGTTTGACAGACGTGTGCAATAATTTCAACCACCGTACTGGTTGATCGAAGCTAAGTCTCGGTCCTCCATATTTGATTAAATCAAAGTATCGCTGAACCATTCTAATCTATTTAATATCGGAGAAATCTGATGCCATCGAGAGTTGATTAATGTCTAATTAATACTTTAGAAAACATTTCAGGCCTAAAGAAAGACCTGCAATAGGCAGATTTAGCTCTTGCATAATGTATGTTTAACTCTCGACTTCCACGTTGTTTATAAAACCTCAAGAATCAATTGACTCTGGAATAATTTGTTGGTTTAACTATGTCTTTATATATCATTATAACATTCATAATGCAACGGTTATATACAGGAAATGAAATGAAATGAAGTGTGGTTTTATGGCACGTCAGCTCCAACCGGGCTATATTGCGCCAAACATATGGTGACAAGCCAACAGTGAGGCTGATGTCCCCCGCCGAAATAGCAAAATAATTAGATGACACGTATTAATTAATAGAACATTTATTTTTTTCAAAAGTATGGAACAGTTAAACTATAGACTAAGTTTCATCACTGTCTATCAAATAGAATCAAGATTATGAAACTGATAAGCTCTGCTTGGCTTCAGCTCGAAATGTTAATCATTGAACTTAGTCAAGACATTCACCTAATGAACATCTACATCAAGTTTAAACATTCTACCTCAATTAAAAGCAGAGTTATTATGTTCCAAAGTCTTGACCAATCAATTAAATTGCTTATTGCTCCTTAGCCTTAGCAGAAAATTTCCACCATCGAACTTAGTCAAGGTAATGATATAATGAATCTATATTCGGAGTTTCATCTCTCTCAAAGTTATCATGCCCCAAAGCATCAACCAATCAGATTGCTTATCTCTGCTTACCGTAAGCATACAATGTTCATCATTGAACTCCATCAAGGCATTCACCTAATGAAAGCCTACACCAAGTTTGAACATTCTACATCAATTAGAATGTGAATTATTGTGTTCCAATGTCTCGACCAATCAAATTGCTTATCGCTCTGCTTAGCCTGAGTAGAAAATGCTCATGATTGAACTTAGTCAAGGTATTGATGTAATGAAACTATACACCAAGTTTCATCAATCTCACTTAATTAGAACTAAAGTTATCGTGTCCCAAAGCATCAACCAATCAAATTGCTTATCTCTGCTTACCCTAAGCGGAAAATGCTCATCTTCGAACTCCATCAAGGCATTGACCTAATCAACACATACACCAAGTTTGAACATTCTAGCTCAATTAGGCAGAGAGTTATCGTGCCCCAAAGTATCAACCAATCAAATTGCTTATCTCTGCTTACCCTAAGCGGAAAATGCTCATCTTCGAACTCCATCAAGGCATTGACCTAATAAACACATACACCAAGTTTGAACATTCTAGCTCAATTAAAAGTTATCGTGTCCCAAAGCATCAACCAATCAAATTGCTTATCTCTGCTTACCCTAAGCGGAAAATGCTCATCTTCGAACTCCATCAAGGCATTGACCTAATCAACACATACACCAAGTTTGAACATTCTAGCCCAATTAGGAAGAGAGTTATCGTGTCCCAAAGCATCAACCAATCAAATTGCTTATCTCTGCCTACCCTAAGCGGAAAATGCTCATCTTCGAACTCCATCAAGGCATTGACCTAATAAACACATACACCAAGTTTGAACATTCTAGCTCAATTAGGAAGAGAGTTATTGTGTCCCAAAAAGTGTGACGGACAGACAGACAGACGGACAGACAGACGGGACAGACAGACGGACAGACAGACAGACGGACGAACCCATTTTAATAGTCCCCTGCTTTCTTCGAAAGGCGGGGGACAAAAATCACAAGACAGGCTAAACTATATCACAGAAAAACATTATATGCATAAATAAAAACAATATCACAGTTAATAAAATTAAAAATAAAATACAACTTTTATGCATATAAATATTAAATACAAAAATGATATATATACAATTAAAATTTATTATAAAAACTTGTCTCCTTTAAAAAGTCTAACACTTTACCATATAAACCCGTTTGGGCAAACATGTGCTGTAGTGACTGACAACGGTAAAAATTCGATCTAATATCCTTGAAATGCTTGCACTCAATCAAAATGTGCTTAACTGTCAAAGGAAGATGACAGTGTTCACATTCTGGTTGAGGCTCTCGCTTTAAAATGAAAATATGAGTTAAAAAAGTATGACCAATGCGAGAGCGGTTATATACAGGAAACTACACAAACAGCTATGACATTAAATATAAGCTAAATATAAGTTCCCTATCCCCTAGCTTGTGTTTTGCGACGGTACGCTCTTCTTTCTAAGTATAATGGTATGTCCGTCTAGGTAGACTCACGTTGTCTCTATGTAGCGGGGTATAATTTGCTACTTTTCAGTTTGTCCGTTTGGTCTTGTTATTTAATTAATGGGATTTCGAGTTCTATTTTTCATAGTTAAAAAAGTATAAAAAGATGTTATGGGTTGTGGTGTATATACGTTTCTATTGTAGTTATAGTTTTGGTCTTGGTTTTGTGGGAACAAGGATTTGATTCTTATGTTTGGTGGAATTTATTCTTTGTGTCCTTAGTGTAAAATATTGAGGAGTTACTTTTGTTCTAGAAGGTTTTGTTGTACATTTCAATTGGAGGTTGTTTATCAGGTGATATGATTTGCTGTATTCTGATTGGTTATTTGGATGGCGCATTTTATTAAATGATATGAATCAGTTTTTTTCTCACTCTTTTTCTGCTTGGATGACTGGTTCTTTCCCGGGATTCATACGGCTCATTTCCACAAATTGGTAAGACACATTTACATATAACTTTAAAATACATGAATGCTTGATATGTGACTTGGTTTTATGAAATAAAGTGTGTAGAATGAATGATTCCATATTACGATTTTATGAAATAATTTATAGACTTTATCCAAAGATGGAAGTCAACCATTGGGTTTACTGTGATATGACTGAGATTGTATAACATTGACTTGTATCATTAGTTTAGTATGGAATGTATTTTTTTTTTCTTTCAGGGCATGTTGTTATTATTATTGTTGCAGACGTGAGCTAGTTCCCCCTTGTGCCAAAATGGACTAGCCCGTCTGTAACGTTTATTCCTTTTCTGCACGTGCGTGGTGGGTTTTATATAAAGGCCTGCGTTTGGTCCATATTTCTCCCCACTTCTGCTATTCAACTTAGAGGATAGATCATAGAGAAGAACATGTGTCGAGACAGCATAGTCTACTTATAGATATTGTGTATTTTGGATGCGACCTACTGACAAGTGAACAGAAGAGTTATATTGTGTCTTGTGTTTGTTATTATAATTTGGATATTTTGGATTGCTTATAGTAAGTAGAAAGCTTTAGTCATCTATTAATGCTAGGCTGAAATATATGCAAGCTTTGATATGTATTGTATGTTGCATGTTGCTTAGTAGAGTAGTGGCTGTATGTAATCCTATTTTAAATAACTAAATTGTCCGTCAGACTGTCTGATAGCACCCCTCAACCCATTAAAGCCTTACACCCGGCCATCTCTGGTTTAAGTGGGTATATTTCAAGGGGGGTTAGACTTCAGAAATACTAGATATACCCCGATTTTACAAAATTATTCATGAGGTTTTTGATGCTCTTCATGTGATGCTCTGGTGCTTCATCTTTAAACTGTAACCGCGTTCGCGGAATTATCATTATATTATTGTACATGTAACTATGTGATATTGGTGATATTTATATAAATTTTTAAAAACATCTTGCGTTTTCATTTCTCCCCAAGCTTTCCCCAACACTTAAAGCAGCGAGTCTAAACTTATGATGCCAAATGTACCCTTGTTAATAAGGCAAAGATACAAACTTTTCTGCACAAAATCAGCCATGAAAAGAGTATGCCCCCAACTACCGATGTTTTTAACACAGCGTATCAAACATGTTAACTATCAGACTGCCATTCATCGTAGGGTTTTAAATGTCTGGTTTAAATCACCTTCTCTAACGAGGCATGACTGGATTGTTGAAAAACACCATTTCGATTGTATGGATAACTGCAGATCCAGTAGTCTCTAACATCCAAAACAATATTCCACGAATATAAGTCGGGATGGGTGTCAACATTTGAAAAAAATAGGTCATTGGTTAGATTATCATTGGGGATGCTCGATTCACAGTCCAAAACGTCCCGAATTGGCAGAATTGCAATCGAGTGACGCGGAATTCAGTCATGTCACAGTTCTGTCAGTCCCGACTACGGAGGTGGTGTGAGTAGAATCATGGCGTAATTAAACAAAAAGAATGTGTTTCGGCTGCATGGTTAGTTGAGATATTTACTTATCCAGTCGACGCATGCGTTGTAGCCCGAAATACCCCTTTACTCGATTGTCACTATTTTTGGGATTGAGAGAATTCAATTCCGGAACTTTCAATCGAGTTACCGCCATGAACAAAGTCTAAGGGAGGTAACTAGTCCTAACTAAAACAAGATGTTGACTTGTATATGAAATTAATTTAAGAATTGCCATTTCAGAAATTCCATCTGCATTGCCAGTTCAATATCCAACACCCTTAAAAAAATATTACAAATGTATTGTAAAATGTCTCTCTTCATGGGCCATATCTATGGTTTTTTTTTAATAAAACCTAATTCGTCGTCACGATTCATATTTGTTTATAATAATGCATGAATTATGAGCAACGATCTCGGGCCCTCCGTAGGTTGACGACTATTTGGTTCTAGGTGACTTGTGAAATGAAAATGAAATCAAATGGGGTTTAACGTCCTACTCCGAACTGGGCTAATGAAGACGGACATATGCCATAGTGTGTCATGAGGAAAATTTTGCCCGGACAGCGGCACTAAACGGCTTACTCTTATATCGAATTCCAACCGTCAATGGATCTTTAACGTGCACGCCAATGTGTACACGGGACCTCGGTTTTTCGTCCCATCCGAACCAATAGACAGCTGTCCTTGCCAGGCCCTCCACCCTGTATCACTGACAAGGGGGAACCACGCCGGGAAGAGTCAGACACAAAGAAATACTTTAATGGTCTGCAGAAAATAAATGATTTTAAAAACCGAAGTTGTGATGTGTATCAAAGGACTTTTTAACTAAAGGACTTTTTAACTAACTTTTATTATACGAGATCTGTGCTAAAGGATTTGTTTTAACTAACTTTTATTATATGGAAAGAACCACACGGACATTTTTATTTGTAAATACTCCACGGATCCTGCTATGTGGTTTTTACTGCGAGAACTTCGCTTTTCCACATTAAACAGTGGATTCTTTTTCCCACGTTTTTTTTTCGATCCGCTGCGATGGCATCAAACAGCTGGATCTCCTATTTTAACTTGTTTTCATTATGACAAAGTGAGAAGATGACCCGCCCTCTCTTCCCACGCCAACGATTTTAAAACCGTGTTTTAACGTGATTTTTAGATATACAAGAATTTTTATTATTTTAAATCTGTTTTAACGTGATTTTTAGATATACAAGAACTTTTTATTATTTTAAATCTGTTTTAAGGTGACTTTTAGATATACAAGAACTTTTTATTATATAGCATTTTTACCGGACTTCTATATTTTACTCATTCAGATGTAAATAACTTAATTAAATCAACCTGTCCATAATATCATGCATTATGTATTGGACGTTATGTATTAAACAACAACAACGAGTAAAAGGGAGAAGCATGTCTTCCGGAAGAGGGTCTGCCCTTGGACCCCGGGAAAATAAGGTCTGCTCTCCTACCTGGGGGGAACAGCTAAGATTAGGTCTTCTGAAACCTGGGGGGGGGGGGCAGCTTTAGATAGACGTTACTATCTAACCACAAAGAATTTCATATGTACAACATGTTATCCAGTATTAAAATAGCTTCTTTTTTTTTTTATTAAAGAGTTATGTATTCTATCACAGACCCAGCAGCAAAAAAAAAATCAAAAAAAAATCAAGTACTGGTAGTAATGTTGGTGAATAAGCTTTTTTTTCTATTTATTGATGAACATGATTTTTTTTCTGGAGAATTGATAACTAAAATAAATTAACTTTTAGTCAATCCCCTTGCTAAAAATATAAAGGCCTGCGTTTGGTCCATATTTCTCCCCACTTCTGCTATTCAACTTAGAGGATAGATCAAAGAGAAGAACATGTGTCGAGACAGAGGATAGATCATAGAGAAGAACATGTGTCGAGACAGAGGATAGATCATAGAGAAGAACATGTGTCGAGACAGCATAGTCTACTTATAGATATTGTGTATTTTGGATGCAACCTACTGACAAGTGTACAGAAGAGTTATATTGTGTCTTGTGTTTGTTATTATAATTTGGATATTTTGGATTGCTTATAGTAAGTAGAAAGCTTTAGTCATCTATTAATGCTAGGCTGAAATATATGCAAGCTTTGATATGTATTGTATGTTGCATGTTGCTTAGTAGAGTAGTGGCTGTATGTAATCCTATTTTAAATAACTAAATTGTCCGTCAGTCTGTCTGATAGCACCCCTCAACCCATTAAAGCCTTACACCCGGCCATCTCTGGTTTAAGTGGGTATATTTCAAGGGGGGGTAGACTTCAGAAATACTAGATATACCCCGATTTTACAATATTATTCATGAGGTTTTTGATGCTCTTCATGTGATGCTCTGGTGCTTCATCTTTAAACTGTAACCGCGTTCGCGGAATTATCATTATATTATTGTACATGTAACTATGTGATATTGGTGATATTTATATAAATTTTTAAAAACATCTTGCGTTTTCATTTCTCCCCAAGCTTTCCCCAACACTTAAAGCAGCGAGTCTAAACTTTTAGGCGCCGCATATAGCTGCGACATCTATTTCTTCTAAGAACCCCGCAGAGAGAGAAAGAGCGAGAGAGTTTAACTACTGTCTGATTCATCGTAAATTTTAAACGGATTTCTTCGATTATGAACAAACTACTTAACTTTGGTTATTATAAACTTACCTGTGTGTTTGTAATGAACTCCCGTTCGATAAAATCCATTGCACAACTAATAATCACAACGATGAAAACAAGTTCTCTCTTGAAAAATTGAAATATCACAAACTTTTCCCAGAGAAAAATACCAATATGGAAGATGGTTACGTCACTCTGCGGAAGATATCATTTCGTATTAGGGGTGACAGCATAGGAAATTCAAGTACAATTACGACAAGAATCCATGACCACGCGGACCAAAGATCACTCGGTTCAAGACCAGTCGGACCAAGTGATAGACCACTCAGCCCAAACAAATAGACTACTCGGACCATACAAAAAGACTATTCGGACCCAACAGAAAGACGACTCGGACCAATAATAAAATGTTGTTTTAATAAATTGATAATTGCGTTTGTTTTAATATAATTACTCGAACCAATAATAAAGTGTTATTTTAATAAATTGATAATTGTGTTTATTTTAATATGACTACTCGAACCAATAATAAAGTGTTATTTGAATAAATTGATAATTGTGTGTGTTTTAATATGACTACTCGAACTAATAATAACGTGTTGTTTGAATAAATTGATAATTGTATTCCAAATCGCAAAATATCGAGAACCACACTTGTAGTCACGTTTAAAAAGGGGCATATAAACGTCCGGTCTTCGTATTATTATGTGCTGTTTATATTAACGCATCAAGGGCGGATAACTTGAAAACGTGTCTCCACCCCCCCCCCCCCCCATATATAGTAACCCAGGGGTTAGTGGGGTAGAACGGAATGAAACCACTGGGGATACCGCGAATGTGGAAAAAGTAAAATTAGGCTATCAGACAAGAACAGTATACCCGTATATGTAGAAACTGTCAAAAGTCTGGACATACCGAGTCTCATTGCAAGAGTAAAGAAAAATTAGATTGATATTTTTTTTTGGCACCATTATTAATTTTAAAACTAATCGTTGATTTATTTACGTATACAAAATTGAACCAAACAACTCTAAATATAAGAATTCCGTATAAGAATTATTTGCTTCTTTGTATTGTGATTTTATAATAAATAAATAGCATATTGTCTAGCCTTATAATATAATTTAATTGGTCCGACTGGTCTTGTTTTGGTCCGACTGGTCTTAGTCCGAGTAGTCTTTGGTCCGAGTGGTCTGGATACCTACGACAATTGGCATTGAGTTTGAGCGTTCGCACACATAACTACCCGCATTCCTGTATTAAGTTACCGTCTTTTACATTCTAGTAAAATCTCTGCAAATTTTATAGCTTTACTTTTTGAAATATTTTGTTCTAATTATTTGATTAGCGACTCGGATGGGATTATTTACTTTTGAACACGCATGCCGCACAAACACAACTATACATTCGTTTTACGGGCTTTATCACACTTCGGTCAAAACTGTCGAATCGATAATTAATGTTCCGCTTCTTACGGGGTCATACGGGCTTAGTAGCATTATATACCCACCCGGGCACCCAATACGGCAATAGACACGCTGAGGGCTGCCGCAACACGCTTAAAGATGTTACTGAAGCGGTTATTATTCGATCGAAAGAATGCGTATAAAATTAAAAATACACTCAGAGAATTCGGAGGTAAGCTTCATGATCCTTGTTAAATTATTTATAACATAAGGAAGATAGGATATTTATAGTTTATTCATGACTTTATTTTTACGAGTATCCGTGCAATCAGTGATATTTTAATTGTGAAGAAAATTTGATAGACTGGCGATCAATGGTTTCCATATAAATCTCCTATGTAATTGCCTTCAATTGATATTTTTCGTCGCCCAAACCCATATCCGATCAAAAATGATCGCGCTGTCAAACTATCTTTCAATGTTAACCAACCCCCGCAACAGGTATATTGGATTCGACCAATACGTCACGAAGACATTGTTGACATCGACTCTGTCGAAATTACAAGTAAATTTTCAAATTTTTCAAGAGAGAAATTGTTCTCATCGTTGTGATAATTAGTTGTGCAATGGATTTTATCGAACGGGAGTTCATTACAAACACACAGGTAAGTTTATTATAACCAAAGTTAAGTAGTTTGTTCATAATCGAAGAAATCCGTTTAAAATTTACGATGAATCAGACAGTAAGTGATTTCGGGACTAAAACACGGTTTGAATATTTGTTAGATTTTGTGACCATTACACATGTCAGATCATGACTATGAAAGAAATTTGAAAAGTTATGATGCCAAATGTACCCTTGTTAATAAGGCAAAGAAACAAACTTTTCTGCACAAAATCAGCCATGAAAAGAGTATGCCCCCAACTACCGATGTTTTTAACACAGCGTATCAAACATGTTAACTATCAGACTGTCATTCATCGTAGAGTTTTAAATGTCTGGTTTAAATCACCTTCTCTAACGAGGCATGACTGGATTGTTGAAAAACACCATTTCGATTGTATGGATAACTGCAGATCCAGTAGTCTCTAACATCCAAAACAATATTCCACGAATATAAGTCGGGATGGGTGTCAACATTTGAAAAAAATAGGTCATTGGTTAGATTATCATTGGGGATGCTCGATTCACAGTCCAAAACGTCCCGAATTGGCAGAATTGCAATCGAGTGACGCGTAATTCAGTCATGTCACAGTTCTGTCAGTCCCGACTACGGAGGTGGTGTGAGTAGAATCATGGCGTAATTAAACAAAAAGAATGTGTTTCGGCTGCAGTAGTAAAGGAGGGCACCCTGAGGGGGTATTTCCGGTAGGGTTATCTTCCCCTGTTTTGTTTACCTTAGCAACGTCAGAAGAGTTATCCCCCTTTTATTATGGGCGTGGTTGTTGACCCTAGTTACGATAGAATCACGTGACAACGACGTAATATGAACACCATGTCCGTTTAAATTTGAATTGTTGGGTGTGTTTGTGTTTGTAATGTTGTCCGCCTTTTTTTTAAAAGAGTGGGGTTAACGGTTAATTGTAGTGATGATGGAAACCCGTGGCAACTAGGTAATATGAAGTTGTGAGTTTAAATTTGAATTGTGGAGAGGGGGGGGTCACCGTAATGAGCGTGCGAAGTTCACCTCGAACCCGCGCACCGTCCGCCCAGCCCAGCCCGCCCGCGCGCCGCGAACGCTCTGGTCATCGTTTTCGTCAATGTATTATTGGTGGTGTGAAACAAAATGTTTTATTTTGTACAACAAACATGTTTCAACCTGAGAGGGTGCTGATGGTTTTAAAAAAAGGTGTATAAATAGTGTGAAATGTTTTATAATGTAGTATTGTTGTATTCCGTTGATCATAAGGCTGGCATCATGAGTGTTGGGGAGTTATATCGAAAGGAAATTGGAAATGATTATTTCGTCGTAAAATGTCTTTGGCAAGAAACACCGTGTTATCACATCCGAAGATATGACCACACACAGACGGGTTACCGCTATCCAACGCTGAACGGGATCATGTTTTTCGAGGATCAGTGGCAAATGTTGATGAACACGGTGCCAGACATCGACGAGTATTTACAGGACACGAGTGTGAAGAAATCAACTCACCTTGGCAAAGATGTATACATTACGGTTGACCATAAGTTCCCAGGCATCGGCATTCGTAAATTTTGGTGGTGTGAGGACGAACGCATGCCAAAACCAACGCGAAAGGGTGTTCATTTAAACTTAACCCAATGGGAATTGTTGAAAACCTGTCTAGAAGAGCTGTGTGAAGACCGTGTTAGGTTGCTAGGTACTTCCGTGGACGTGATAGGTGCACAAAAAGGGTCATAGTGTGTATAACGCCCCCCTAGACAATCTACATTGGTTACCCCATGATGACCAATGAGTGACCTAGCTGTACATAGATAAATATAGAGGACTGTGTCGTATGTTATTATATCAATCAACATGGCTTCACCTAAGATAACCAATGTTTCAGTTGCGGTGACGTTACATTTAGGGGACGGTGAAAATTCAGAACCTGAAATTTTACTGCGTGCTGGTTATTTGGGTTTGAAACGAAGAATGGCATTCAAGATGACCTTAAGAGAATGGAGCCGTGTTGTCGATCGTTTTAAGAGATATTTGGCTTCTCCCAAACCGAGGAAATTTGACATCAACAACGATCTGAGCTGTGAACTCGGAACGGCTCGTCATCTGATACTGCAAAGAAAAAATGGTCGACAGATGGTGATACCTGAACAGACTTTTTCTAAGCTAACGGCTGTGACCAGGGTTACAACATCGTTCAAACGTGGACGATATCTTGTGTTCGGCTGTCCATCGAGCAAGGCTGGTAATGCCATGGCAGACTGGAGTTTGTTAAAATCCGGGGACACGTGGCACAATACACCCGAGGAGTGTGTTTCTGCGGCTGAAAATGAAGGTTTGGAACAACTCGATTGTTACAGATCAGAAGTAAGGGTGGAAGGTATTTACGAGGGAAATCAACTCGTTTTCCACGAAGATCTTCTCGTAGACGATGCCGAGAACGTTACCCACGAGCCATGTACCCAGTGCTCGAAACTTGTACAGGAGAATGATGGCCACTACTGTCCTCCCGAAAACGTCCGCCTGTTAGTCGTGCAAATCATGGGTGACCTCATCAACACCGAGATTGGAAAAAGTGTCACTAACCGATGTGAAGGCTGCCTGAATAATCAAGGCGGTCAGTTGGAACATTCATGCCTGGGTATCGACTATTGGTTCAATGAAATCAATTTTGTCGACTTGTATTTTGAAACCTGCTTCGCAGAATTGGATAAAGATAGATTTTTGCAGATAAGCCGTTTTGTGCCCGATATTCGTCATCGCAGTGAAGAATTGTTTTCGTTTGGAACTGTGTATTGGAAAGAACAAATCTTAGAATGTGTCCGAAAACTCGCCAAATAATTGTTTTGTTTTACCTTTACTTGTATTGCATGTATTATGTTGTACTTTGTTGTAATAAAAAGAACAAGTCTTTATAAAAATCTGTTAGTTATTTTGATTGGGGGTTTCAGGATGGATGTGAGATTAAAGTGGCCTTTTACATGCATGATATCAGGGCCAACGCAATCGGGTAAAAGTCAGCTGGTTAGACGTTTAATCCTCGAATTACGACAAGTTGTCGATCAACCCGTAGAACGTATCGTGTGGTGTTATGGGGTTTGGCAACCTCTGTACGCCGAATTAGGTGTAGGGGTTGAGTTTGTCGAGGGTCTGGGTGTTAGTCTGAATCCCAAAGAACGAACATTGTTGATCATTGATGATCTGATGGACGAGACCACGGACAAGGTTTCAAAACTATTTACAAGAGGGAGTCATCACGAAAACGCCTCTGTCATTTATATCGTGCAGAATCTGTTTCATAAAGGAAAACACCACAGAACCATCAGCCTGAATGCGCACTACATGATTATTTTTAAGAACCCTAGAGATGTTTTAGCAATAACACAACTAGCCAAACAGATGTACCCCGGAAAAACTAAATTTGTTCGAGAAAGTTATGAGGATGCTACACGAAAACCCTATTCTTATTTATTTCTTGATCTGAAAAGTACCACCCCCGAAATTTTGAGACTTCGTAACAGTATATTTCCTAGTGACAACCCCAATGTCTATGTCCCAAAGGTATAAAAGCTTGCGGCTTAATCGACATTCCTCATTGTTGTAAGAAAAGATGACGCGTGGTCTATCGCGACACGTGAAACTATTGCAAGTGCTCAAAAAGGCCACCCCAAAACAACGAGTACACATTATAAAAAATGCCAGTAAACCGGTAATAGATGCCTTGTGCGAGTGTTGTCTCAATATCTTGAAAGGTAATGTGCACCTTTCCTCATACCCCAAGAAACGATTGGCTAAGCATAAACGGGGTCTGAGACATTTAGTGGATCGAAAAGTTCCCCTGAAGCAGAAAAAGAGAATTCTTCAGAGGGGTGGTTTTCTCGGAGCATTGGTAGCCCCCCTGGTCGGCATTCTAGGTAGTATGTTACCTAAATTATTTGGTGCATAATGGAATTTACTAAAAAAAATGACACTGGTTCCCGAGAGTTTGTTGGAGAATTTGCAAACATCTCGACCTTCGATATTACAACCCCCATCAGTGAAAAAGACTTCAGAATTAGACGTAGAAATACGCCACATCCTCGAAGACCCTACTTTGAACGATTCTGAAAAAGCCGAAAAGTACAGTCAACGATTGAGAGAATTTTTATTTCATAAAAATCGAGCCGTTGAGCCACCAACGGTCTATGTCCAGAAACAAGGAATGGTTGGGCAAGACGCTGTGCAACCACCAACGGACTATGTCGAGAAACAGGAAATAGGTGGTCAAGACCCCCTTGGGGCAGAATCACAAGACATTACAAGACAGACCCAAACCACCCTTAAAATCGGATATACTGACTACGGTTTTCAACGTACATTCAAGGGCCGAATGTTCCGTTATTTTACGAAAAACAATACGTACAGTTACACGGACGTTTTACAAAAGCTAGTCAAGGGTTACAATAATACAAAACATCGTAGTATACAAATGCCACCGTCTCATGTCACCCCAAAGAACCAAGACCGCGTGTTAGACATTCTATACAAAAACAGCCCCAAGACAAAAGAGAAATACAAGTTCAACGTGGGCGAATATGTAAGGATATCAGAGTCTAAGCACCCGTTTAAAAAGGATTATTTAGGATCCTACAGCGAGGAAATATTTCAAGTGTCTCAGAGGTTCCGAAGAGACAGGGCAGGGTATAAAATAAATGACCTACAAGGTGTGCCAATAAAAGGTACATTTTACACCGAAGAACTGATCAAAGTCATACCGCCAAGTCATTATGATATCGATCAAATTATTTCTAGAAAGTCAGTCGGTGGTACAAAATATCTCTTAGTGCGTTGGAAGGGGTATGGTAAAGAATTTGATAGTTGGGTGACCGCCACAAACGTCATCAGAAAATGACATCATTAACTCCGCCTGTTCAAAGACGTCACCCAACCTATTTACAACAGTTCAAAAATTCAAAATACATTGAAGACATGGGCGAGACAGCCCTGTATGTGATCACGGGGATTGCTATACTATCTACGATACTTGTCGAAATTTGGAACACGGTCATGTTACACAAAGAGTTAAAGAATAACAATGCGACGCAGCAAAAATAATTTTTTTTAAAAAGGCGGTGTGCACCCACACACGACCCATTCATATCCAGTTTGTACCGACATGAACGAAGATGGGTTTTATGTTACGCTATTAACTATTACCCCATAACAAGATCAGCCATTTTACAACAAAATTAGCAAGACCCCTGCAATTACAAGGTGTGTGGTCATGTGAACTCGTGGAAATTCATTATCCCTGCAGCTGGAATAAAATTTATATCAAAGATTGTTGGTTGACGTATCGTAGCAAAACAGAAGTAGAAGGGCCACATCGCTTACGCTTTTCTATACCTGATGGGTACTATGATACGGGGAACGACATCATCAATCACTTCAATAAAGCGACGTTGGAAGTTGGGGCTTCGTTAACTATCATGTAAGACCAGGATGGCCACATCTTATTACTGTTGGGAAAAGATGGTCGAAGAGTTCACCTATCCAAGAATTTAGCTCGGATATTTGGCTTTATGAAGGAAAATGAATTTACAAACAGTGTTAAAAGTGATAAAAAAGTTGATTTAGATTCCAATTTTCACAATATTTATATTTACACAGATATTATCGAAAATCAGTTGGTCGGCGATAAAAGCGTACCACTGTTACGCGCAATACAGGTTGACTTGTCTAAACCTTTTGGAGCCGCTGTATATAAAACCTTTGACAATCCGTATTATATACCAGTCAGTCAAGATTACATAGACACGATCGAACTCGGCCTGTACACCGAATTAGGAAAGTTAGTCCCCTTTGAATTTGGTCACGTTGTGTTGAAATTGCACTTCAAAAGAGAAGAATGACCTCCTGATTAACCCCATATCGATGTGACGAATCCAAGATACGTCGTTATTATCTAAGTCAAGCGGGTGACGGATTCAACGTGTTTTCAGGAACACCATACCAGAAAGGCTATGGTTTGGGTTCTATTGTCTCGAGCCTATTCAGGGTGGCTACACCTCTCTTAAAGTCAGCAGCCAAAACAGTGGGTAAAAGAGCCTTAACTACTGGTGCACAGATTTTTGGTGACGTTCTCCAAGGAAAAAATTTAAAGACATCGGCAAAACAACATATATTACAAGCGAGTAGAGATCTCGGTGCGAGGGCTCTAAGGTCCATTGCTACACCTATAAAGGTGTCTACTCCGAAGAGATCGGTCAAACGAGTAAGAAACACGGGTGGTAAGAACCGAAAGAGACGTAAACGTGCCCATCCAGACATTTTTAACTGAAATCCACACGTATTTTAATCACCCATTCAAAATGATCGATCCTCGTTCCTGTGAATGCCTAAGTAGTGGGCTCGACCTTTTTAATGTACCAAATACCAAGATAGATATAGAAAGTGGGAAATGGCATGAATATCATCCGATATCTAATCTAGACAGTGGCGCTCCACTAGAATTCTATTTGTCTGGTTCCGGCGATGAGTATCTAGATCTGGCCCAGAGTTTTTTCACAGTTCGAGCTAAGATTGTGAATACCGATAGTACAAATATAGCCGCTGACACTAATGTGGGACCCGTGAAAAATTTCGTACACAGTCTGTTTAGTCAAATTGACGTGTCATTAAATGGTAAGCGGATATCACAACCGGCCTCGATCAATCCTTACCGATGTTACCTGGAAAATCTGTTGAGCTATGGATCGGATGCTCAAAAATCACATCTGTTATCTTGCCAGTGGCGTTTGGATACACCTGGACAATTCGACAGCAACGATGTCGCCGACCTCGGGCCCAATGCTGGATTTAAAGGTCAGGGCCAAACATTTTAAAGAGAGTAAGTCTGTAGATATGTTGGGGAAACTGCACCTGGACTTATTTAGTCAAAATAAATACTTAATCAATGGGGTAGACATGCGAATTCGTATGGTTCGTGCTAAAGATGCTTTTTGTCTCATGGCAGAGAACGACAATTTCAAAGTGGTCATCGAAAAAGCATCTCTATTTATTCGAAGACTAAAATTAAATCCTTCAGTAATCGTTTCACATGCAGCAGGTCTCATGAAACGCAATGCCGTTTACCCCATTCGACGTGTTGATGTAAAAAGTTTTACCATCCCTACTGGAAATCGTAGTTTGGATAAAGACAATCTATTCTTAGGACAGACCCCTAGACGTGTTATTGTGACATTTGTTTCCAACCAGGCCTTTTCAGGTACAGTTGAAAAAAACCCTTTCCGGCTTCAACATTTCGACATTAATCATATATCCCTCCAAGTTAATGGTGAAGATGTTTTCGCCAAACCGTTGACACCTAATTTCAGCGTAGACATGGGTTATGGTTATACTAGATCATTCAATACTCTATTTTCGGGGACATCTAGCCTTTTTCAAGACAAGGGACCTACAATTACCCTTAACGCCTACCGAAAAGGATTTTGCGTATTCTGTTTTGATTACGCCCCAGAGCTCTCAGATGACAATACTTTCCATTTGAACAAAACGGGTAATGCAAAACTTGAAGTTCGTTTCGGGGTGGCCTTGCCAGAGACGGTGAACGTCATTCTGTACAGTGAGTTTGAAAATAAGATAGAAATAGACAGTGCTCGAAATGTTATAACAGACTTTTAAAGATGAATACCGATCAACTGACGACCATTTTAAGAAGTGACCGGCAAACAGCATCTTATTTTCGGGGTGTCTTTGCCCGCGATACTCTACCACGACGTATACACGCAGGATTATACATTTACAATTCACATACCTCCAATAAACCCGGTGAACACTGGTTGCTGATTTATGTAGGCGCTGGTGCCGTGGAGTACTTTGACTCCTTTGGTCTGAAACCTTATCATAGAGACGTTTTGCACCGAATTTTGAAAACTGGGTTACCACTGTTCTGCAACACAAAACGACTGCAAGGACTGTTCAGTGATGTTTGTGGCCATTATTGTGTGTTTTATGCTTATCATAGATGTAGGGGTAAAAGCATGAAATCCATTGTAAATAAATTTTCACGAAACTATCGTGAAAACGACAGATATGTCCGACGTTTTGTAACACTTAGATTTAAATTGTAAAAATGTCCATCCATATTTAATCTATTTATATGCTATGTGTCTATCTCTGTAATTGTAGAATAGTCTAATAAAATAGTTCATAAAACAACCAAAAAAAATCAACGTTTTTTTTTATTTATTTGTTTTACAACAAGTACAATATGGACAGTGATTATAAGCCAGTATAAAGCATTAAACAGGTTTTAGGAAACCATAAGGCACAGTGTCATAAGATTCACTGATTTCAACACGTTTATTGTAATTAAATGATAAGGTTTTTGTCCTTTCTTTCATTGAAACTACAAACACCTTATTTCTATGGAATGCTTTCGGGTAAGATACTTTAACTTTGTGGGTGTGGTCATGCACTAATTTGACAAAAGTTAGGAAATCGATACGTTGACTTACATCATAATTAAGGGTAATGCCTTTAGATTTGATGGTATAACTGATTTCGTGTGTGTTTACATTTTCAATTTTCAAGGTATAAGACTTGGGTGCGGTGGCACAGTACTCGAGTATGCGACAGGAAGGATCAATTTCATCCGTGAAATCCCCTAAGTAATTGCCAAGTGGAACAGGGACATCACTGTCAGTTTCTGTGAAAATGATAGTCTGTGTCGAAATAGAGTACCCGATCATTCAATGTGTCTAAATAGTCGTACAGTTTCATACGCCCGTATGCGGCAGTGAAAGCGCCGATGGGTACATTTACATGTGGGGCTGGCGGTTCGAGATCTTGTCGACTTGTATATTGAACCAAAACCAAATCATCAGAAAGTATTTCAACATTCTTCACGTTTTTTGTCCCGTCATACATCATGTCGTAGAAGACTGTCGGATCACCAACGATTACGGCTTGTACCCTTGAGTCGGAACGTTCAGCGAATTTTCCCCACAAAGAGTTATGGCATAATTTTGACACATAGCGTAACCCAGGATTGCTAGAGATATTTTTTTCGTCGAGTAAAATGTTTTCGTGTCGTTTGTAATCTTCAATGTATTCCTTACGTTTTTGTTCCAGGCCGGGCCAGTCGATATGGTCACAGGTATCTAAATTATCACATAGTGTGCATGATGGGTTGAGGTCATTGGGGTAACCTGAACTCTCTTGTTTGATTTTTAGAAACATATTGATGTAATCGCTAAATAGATATTTACACGGTAAAGTTTTAAAGGTGTCGACCTCGGATATATCCTCATAATTGTCTTTTATGGTATCTATGTGAATATCGTAGTCTTCCTGTTCAATTACATCGGCGTGAGGGTCGTATTGTCTTGTGTGTGGATAATGCCAGATTTCGAAAATTTCGATCATACGATAACCTTTTTGGAGTGCAGTGATAACTTCAAAAATAACCCAAGTCCCAGAAAGTGCTCTCTCGGTAGCCTCGTGCGTACAAATACTTTTGTTTTGATCCAAAACACATTTAGCACACAGCGGAAACATTAGCTTTCCATCACATCTGAAAGGCAAGACGGGTATATACAGATCTTTCGGGGGCAAAATCAGGCATTTTACAAACCCCACATAATTCTCCAAAGGTAGGAAGTTGTACAAAATAATTTATGGGTGACCAACGGGGTATTTTGAAAACTTATTTACGTACGGATAAAGGGATGTAAAATCTAGGTAACGGATCCTTTCATTTTCCCGGACTTTGTGATAAAATTTCAATAAATTCGTCCGACCCCCATAAAAAGCGTCGCGTACGTTTAAGGGTTCCATCAAATGAGGTAGATGTTGTTCAAAGTCTAGATACGCAGTGGTTTTTGCGAGACGTTTGAACTCGCACTCCCATATACATCGAACGTGTCGTTGTGGCCCCGACAAGCGTTCCATACGTGCTATGTGTTCCTCGTACAGATCACCCATGGTTTTGTCATTATATGGTGACTTGAGATCCCGATTTTTGATGCAGAGACAGCCGTGGAAAACACAACCAAGAAATTCGACGCAGAACTCTTTATTGTTTTCTACATACCAGCCGTCTACCGACATATTAAAAATGACCTTTTCACCACCGTTACGGGCGTGCTGTATATGTCGATTTTCACTATAACTGAGATATTGCATGTAGCGTATAGCCACGTTGGAATAGCGACGGTGAACTGTATACATCCCCTGGGGCTCTATACCTATCGTGAAGGGGGGTAAAAAAATTCGACGGTAGATTACACAAAGATGCAATCGTGACAGCTTTTTGAAAAGGTGAGATTTGGGTCAGATCCATGAATAATTTACGGAACCGACCACACCCATAGCGTAATAAATTGACGTCATCCCTACAGTAGGCTGTAAGTTCATTTTTTGTGTTAAAATGATTGTTGGCCACTCGACGTTCAGTGTGCCATTTCCGCACCTTCTCACGTTCGGAAGGTGTCATGGAAGACGGTTCGTAAAAACACAAATCAGGGAGAACCCCATCATATTCTAAATGTTCTGATTTAAGGAACGCATATGGAAAAATACCCTTGGACACGGGTAGATCAAACGTCTTGCTAAACTGTGAAAGTTTCATGGGCATGAAGGCTAAGCTATCTAAAAAGCGTATATTATCCTCAATGATATACAAAGAATTTTAGAACCATTGGCAATTATTCGGGGCTGAATTCTCGTATGCGTGACAAAGTATCTCAACACAAATAAACCATCAAAAGCTTGACTGTTGTGGGCTATAAATCTTGAATCTCTGTGCACTAGACGTGTTTGATATTTACCTGAACAGTTTCGTACCACTTCGGTATGAAGTATCCATCGACAAAAGTCAGCGAGACAGTGTTTACCGTAAAAAATTCTCTCTCTCTCTCGGGATTCTTCGCACCGCAACCATCACACTGTTCTGTGATGTCCTTGGTGATGCATACCGGAAACACACGATGCGCTATGCATAATATGGGTACATGAATATTATTTTCGTCCAACATTGTCTCAAAATCATAAAAAACAAAGTAATTGATTTGGTTTACATAGTTGTGTGCAATTACGACATCTCCGTACATCACAAATATGTTTATTGACAGAGTCTGCTTTTTGTTCTTGTGTGTCTATCGTGGTATAACATTTTAAGCATGCTTTATATTTTGTACACGTTGAAACAGTGTACTGTGGTAAATTTTGTTTGTGCCGATCAAAACAAGTCTGTCCTCTAAAATATCTGTGACATGAGGCACACTGTATTCGCGCGTGCGCAAGCGAACACCACAACGGATGTTTACAACTTCTGCATACAGACGCACACACATGCTTTTTCATGCTCTTAAAAGGTTTGTCACAATTTTCACAGTAATAGCTACAGTCGAACACACTATTAATTTTTTTTATATAATAGAAATGACCTGCCATTAAATATAATCTTATAACAGGTACACCCGGCGTGGCATCGCCTCTGTATATAATACAGTTAGCCGACTGACCATCATAAATAAGAATCTGATATTCAGCTTTCAAATGGTGTTGAAATTTTTCCCATTCATTCCGACCAGTCGGTAATAATGGATTGACACCAACCTCTTCATACAGGTGCATAGCCAAATTAACTTGTAACGGATTTAGTTTCGGATTAGTCTTTACATGCTTGTAATATTTTGTTTGTTCGGGTGTCTGCTCCGACCTTTGGTAATACATTTCGTTCATACCCAAAATAATACATTGTCCGAAACATGTTTGATATCCATTGTTGGCCACTGGCGATAGAAATGTTCTCTTTTTGGCTTTCATGAATGCTTCGTTTAAGCAAATACGACTAGGAAAGCCGCCACCCGTTTTAGCTGGTACATATACTGCAGATATTGTGGTTTCGTTATCTAAAATGAAGGTTTTATTCGACTGCATAATTTTCATAATTTCATTCAGAATCAACTCTATTGTCAGTTCTTCAAAAGGCCGAAACGAAATATAGATAGGTGTGTCTAAAGTTGGGTGGTTTATGGTTAACCTTACTCTCTCGCCCGGCTGTACGTCGAAATTAGTGCGGATGGTGTTTAAAATCTGCGTGATCAGTTGATCTAGCCAGTCGGGCGATAGTGATTTGACGCTGTTAACAATCTCCAAATTTAATACTTCAGAGGCAATGTTGAATTTCCTAGAAAAACGTCTCTCGATGGATACAAGCTTTATGAAATCTGGTGGCTGCTCAGCATCGGCACCACGCCCCTCTTGACAAATCTTAAATGAAATATATTAAGCTTTTTAGTCTTTAAAAACCTCGGGTGTTAAGACATCTAAAATGTCGACTTCAAAATTACTCTCACACATGTCAAACAATGACGTAAAATTGTTAGAAGACTCGTCATCAATTAGTAGCGCCATAAGGGGATCTATACTAGTACGGTTATGCAATATCGCAGGTTCTTCGTCAATTATGGGGTAGATATGTGCGGGGTAAGTGGAGTTCACACTACTCATACTATCACCGTTTTTAAAAGTCACGGAATCTCCATCAATTAACCTACTGGAGGTTGCGTTCTTAATATTACCATTGACTATATCTGTTGTAAAATGGTTACTAACCTCTAATGTTTCACTGTCTGAAAATAGGTCACAATCCGAAAACCGATCACTCTGCACCCCAATATTAATGTCGTCATCATTATCAAAACTTTCCTCCGACAAAGTTCGTTTTAACACCGGCTCGACCTGAGCTTGATTATTTGTCTCGATTTTGTCGAGGATATCACAAACTTGCCGGACCTGGTCTACGGACCAAACATCGAATTCGTCTGTAATTTCTAGAATCTGATCCCATTGTATCTGGCTATATTCTTCAAATTCAGACATTCTGTTACAAACAAACAAAAACAATTAGTATATATGCTTGACCTTACAAATGAATTTAAAAAACAAAACCATAAAAAAACAATTAGCCTATCGACACGGCATTACAAATTTATTTTAAAAAACAAAACAAAACGTATTTATTGGTAAGGTGTAAAAAAAAACATAATGTAACAGCTACGCAAAAAATCTTTGTAAAAAAGAAAATGAACATACCTGTTTAAAATAACCAATACTGTTATAAAGGTTATCCTTCTGTTGGTAACAAGTTTGAAAAAATGATAAGCGGCGGTTAAAAGTCTTGCTATATACCCCCCTCCCCACCCGATAAATAACCAATGGGTGTTGTGTATTCCCCAGCCGATTTACATATTAGACGTCTGGGTCAGATGACGTGGTCACCGTTTTGTGACGTATTTTAAAATACGTCTTATATTTTTTGTGCGTCAAACATTGGGTTTCGAAAAGCCTGATTCATTAAGCTGTTCGTTAGTTGAAGAGGGGGGTGGGGGTTGGGGAGTGGTGGTATTACGTTTTATTTCATTGATACATCTATTTTCTTAAACGTGTATGGAACACGACCTCATTACACGTGGCGGGAAACTTGGGACTGGCAGTTGGTATGATTCAAATATCCAATCGGTACCAGGCGTTTCTAGGTTCATTTGCATTTTTAAGTGAACATATAGTTGGTCCCGAGTTAGTGCCATATTTATATACGGCACGGGAGTTTTTAATACATATTCACGGTTGTCAAGGGGTATCACCCAGAGAGTCGAATGAGGGTTATAAAAGTCATAGGTTACGTTTACACATGGGCGGGTGCTTAAAAGAAGACCCTCATTGACAGTTGGATTTCAACAGATCAGTATCGTGTAGAGTGGATGACGGGGTACAATTGCACTACAACACACGGTAGGCCACCTATCATATCTTCAATAGTCGAAGTCACCGTGTAGGCCGTTAAACACTCTCTCTCTCTCTCTCCCTATATCTCTCGTAAGGTCAATATATTATATACAACTATTCAGCTGATGTTTTGTCCTCATTACTCCACCCAACACATTACGCCACGGCACCGAAGTGTGTGTGTATGGGGGGGGCATCACGGGGTTAAGTGCGTAAGATGCTGGGTTACTAGACTTGAGGTCGTGCGTTGGATCCATGTACTGGCCGACAAAGTTCATCTCGATTTTCCAGCCCACCCCCCCCCCCCCGCCCTTGTCAGTGTTGCTGGACGGAGGGCCTGGCAAGGCTAGTCCCTCGGATGATACGAAAAACTGAGGTCCCATGTATACATTAACAGGCACGTAAAAGATCCCTTGGCAGTTGGAATTCGATATAAGTGTAGGGGATAGGGCCGCTGCCTGGGGAAAATTCCCCTTATACCACACTGTATGGCGTATGCCCGTCTTCATTACCCCAGAATAGGAGCAGAACAGTAGGACGTTAAACCCCATTTCATTTCTTTCTGTTTTTTAAATGTATAATCTGTTAATAGAATTTAACAGTGCATTTGTAATACAATTTACCACTCATTTTCTTCTCTTTTTTTAAAAAAACAAAAACAAAAAAAATAATAGTTATTATATTGGCAGCCCATCGCAGACAATTCTCTTTAAGTTTGGAAATAAAACAAAGTCAGCAAAAAGAAACCCAACCCCAACCCAACCATCTGTCGATTATTAAACGGTCACCCCCCCCCCCACCGCTAACCGGTATAAGAATGGCGACAACCGACTCTTCTACCTCAGCACTCAAGGAAAGAAAGGAAGGACAGAAAGGAACGCTAAAGAAAACAACAAGTAAAAAATGTAAGTTTTTTTTATTTAACTAGGACGTTTTCAAACTTTAAAAAACCTTTTTTTTTTAAACACATCGGTTATTATCTTATTATATTTTTGTCATTCGTTTTTTTTCTTAGGAATATTGAAAAGGTTCGGGAATATCTATACGCCACGGCATCTTTGATGCTGTGCGCGCCAACGGCCTTAAGTGCAGAGACGGCACACAAAATTCTTGTAATCCGTGACGAGGCGGATAGATTATTAAAGGGGTTTGGGCCTGAAATGCAGTTACCACCCCCAACTAGAGACGAAGAAAAGGAAAGGTGAGTTGTTTCGATTTTTGTTTTGGTTTACATAATGATAAAAACACAAAAAATAATAGCTATTACCAACATTTTGAGAGAACCTAGAGCTAATTCACTTCTATTTTGCGACCCTAAACGCCGACCCATCTGTCTCGAATAGGTATGTTCTTTTTTTTATATAGAACAGTGATTTTTTCACAACTAAACATCATATTACGCTGTGGAGATGCTTGGGATGTTTTTAAAAAGTAGGGTGAAGGGTGGGGAGTCATTACACTTAATTTATACTAAATCAATCAACTTTTTTTTATTTCTGCTGAACTGGATCATGTGTGTACGTTTTGAAAGTCTATACAAGTGTAAGTCTTAGAGAGGCCAACCAAGGCGAAATTACCCTATAGTACCGTATGTCGCCGGGTCGCTTTATTAGAAGCATTGTAGGGGAACCGGTGTACCATTAACACCATTTCATTTCATTTGTTTACATTTGAAACATACTACCGTCAGATAAAGGTCACTAATGTATCAATATATCACATCAGCGGTGTGGAAGTGTGGTGTGTGTGTGGGGCGGTATCTGGTAACTTATTAAATTATTTATGACCGATGAAAAAATACGAGCGTCTCTTTACATGTCAGAAGCTCACAGTGACCACATATGGTATCTATCTATCTTGGTTTGGTTAATTGGGGGTGATGCATTTATAATACTTTAATAAAACGTTATTTCCATTGAAAAGTACGCACGTGTCTCCTCAAGTTGGAAGCTTACAAAACACATATGACATCAATCACGCTAAAGGTTTGGGGAAATGAGTGGGTCGTATTTATGTTACTTTAATAAATTATTTATTTCCGTTTGAAACAGTACTCACATCCGTTACAAATTTGGACACTTACAAGCGACACATTGCAGGTTGTGGAATGTACTCTGTTTTTTAGTTAGGAGTAACATTGGTCGTGTATATGTTATAGGAGGAAATAACGATAAATTTAATTTTTTATATTTTTTTTTTCTTTCTAGCCTCATGGCATATATCAAATATGTTCAAATCCGGATGCAGTTTATCACAGATAGCTGCTATATATATAACCATATAATAGAGGAGCTAGAGACTTATAGAATTAAAATAGATTGGAACTATTAAAACAAGTGTTTTGTTAATGTTTTTAGAATCATACTTCTTTGATCAACAGGGAAAAAAGCGAGTCTTTTTAACAGGCTAATGGTAATTATTGACAAAATAAAAAAAAAAAACATGGGGTGATTATTGTACCTTCTTCAATCCAAGCTATATTCCTATTGATCAAAGAATAAATAAATCGCATAAAAACAATTTTCTTTTTTATCTCAAAGAAGCAAAGAAAACGGGAAACGGGTTTTGGACGGAGGCTGTGTGACTATTGCAGGCATGTATTAATTCTAGGATGTATGAGTACTGTAGGGAGGGTAGGGTGGAATGTCTGGGTGCTGGATGGAGGAGTCTGTTGGTTGGAGGTGGGTGGGGTAGCTTAACCGTATAAAAGGGTGTGGGCTGGGCGTATGCAGGTGGGCGGGACATGCGCGGGCGGGCGGACGGTGCGCGGGTTCGAGGTGAACTTCGCACGCTCATTACGGTGACCCCCCCCCCCCCCCCATATCCACAATTCAAATTTAAACTCACAACTTCATATTACCTACTTGCCACGGGTTTCCATCATCACTACAATTAACCGTTAACCCCACTCTTTTTAAAAAAAAGGCGGACAACATTACAAACACAAACACACCCAACAATTCAAATTTAAACGGATATGGTGTTCATATTACGTCGTTGTCACGTGATTCTATCGTAACTAGGGTCAACAACCACGCCCATAATAAAAGGGGGATAACTCTTCTGACGTTGCTAAGGTAAACAAAACAGGGGAAGATAACCCTACCGGAAATACCCCCTCAGAGTGCCCTCCTTTACTACTGGCTGCATGGTTAGTTGAGATATTTACTTATCCAGTCGACGCATGCGTTGTAGCCCGAAATACCCCTTTACTCGATTGTCACTATTTTTGGGATTGAGAGAATTCAATTCCGGAACTTTCAATCGAGTTACCGCCATGAACAAAGTCTAAGGGAGGTAACTAGTCCTAACTAAAACAAGATGTTGACTTGTATATGAAATTAATTTAAGAATTGCCATTTCAGAAATTCCATCTGCATTGCCAGTTCAATATCCAACACCCTTAAAAAAATATTACAAATTTATTGTAAAATGTCTCTCTTCATGGGCCATATCTATGGTTTTTTTTTAATAAAACCTAATTCGTCGTCACGATTCATATTTGTTTATAATAATGCATGAATTATGAGCAACGATCTCGGGCCCTCCGTAGGTTGACGACTATTTGGTTCTAGGTGACTTGTGAAATGAAAATGAAATAAAATGGGGTTTAACGTCCTACTCCGAACTGGGCTAATGAAGACGGACATATGCCATAGTGTGTCATGAGGAAAATTTTGCCCGGACAGCGGCACTAAACGGCTTACTCTTATATCGAATTCCAACCGTCAATGGATCTTTAACGTGCACGCCAATGTGTACACGGGACCTCGGTTTTTCGTCCCATCCGAACCATGCCCTCCACCCTGTATCACTGACATGGGGGAACCACGCCGGGAAGAGTCAGACACAAAGAAATACTTTAATGGTCTGCAGAAAATAAATGATTTTAAAAACCGAAGTTGTGATGTGTATCAAAGGACTTTTTAACTAAAGGACTTTTTAACTAACTTTTATTATATGAGATCTGTGCTAAAGGATTTGTTTTAACTAACTTTTATTATATGGAAAGAACCACACGGACATTTTTATTTGTAAATACTCCACGGATCCTGCTATGTGGTTTTTACTGCGAGAACTTCGCTTTTCCACATTAAACAGTGGATTCTTTTTCCCACGGTTTTTTTTCGATCCGCTGCGATGGCATCAAACAGCTGGATCTCCTATTTTAACTTGTTTTCATTATGACAAAGTGAGAAGATGACCCGCCCTCTCTTCCCACGACAACGATTTTAAAACCGTGTTTTAACGTGATTTTTAGATATACAAGAACTTTTTATTATTTTAAATCTGTTTTAAAGTGACTTTTAGATATACAAGAACTTTTAATTATTTTAAATCTGTTTTAAAGTGACTTTTAGATATACAAGAACTTTTTATTATTTAGCGTTTTTACCTTACTTCTATATTTTACTCATTCAGATGTTAATAACTTAATTAAATCAACCTGTCCATAATATCATGCATTATGTATTGGACGTTATGTATTAAACAACAACAACGAGTAAAAGGGAGAAGCATGTCTTCCGGAAGAGGGTCTGCCCTTGGACCCCGGGAAAATAAGGTCTGCTAAGATTAGGTCTTCTGAAACCTGGGGCGGGGGGCAGCTTTAGATAGACGTTACTATCTAACCACAAAGAATTTCATATGTACAACATGTTATCCAGTATTAAAATAGCTTCTTTTTTTTTTATTAAAGAGTTATGTATTCTATCACAGACCCAGCAGCAAAAAAAAAATAAAAAATAAAAAAATCAAGTACTGGTAGTAATGTTGGTGAATAAGCTTTTTTTTCTATTTATTGATGAACATGATTTTTTTTCTGGAGAATTGATAACTGAAATAAATTAACTTTTAGTCAATCCCCATGCTTAAAACATTAATAGAATTGATTGTGTATATCTGAAATAGACATGACCGAAGCACAAAATAGTGCCAATATGCCGACGTCAAATCTAGAGTTTTAGATGTTGTTAATGATTCTTACAATATTGCAAAAATTTCACTAATAGGTGCGTCGGGCAATGTAAAATCAAAAACTATTTCATCTATCTTCTGCGACATCGCATGGAGAAATGAAATGGTTTTTTTTTTTATCGCACGTCAGCTCCAACCGGGCTATATTGCACCAAACATATGGTGTTGCATGGAAAAGGTGCCCGCGAAGGAATTAGTGGTACAGTAGGTTAGTTTACAGCATCTGTACAATAACCAGATCCTAACATCTGGGGCAACAAACATATCTCTTGAATCAATTTCTTTCCTGCGGCGCCCGAGAAAGAAGCACACTCCCAAACGGAACTGAAATCCAAGTTTTGTACAAGCACGGACAATAAAAGGAATTTTGCAGTTTCACGGATTCATTCCTGTATCTATATCGAGACTGTGGGTGTACAGATTGAGCACAGAAGCCGCCAATCCAGGACTTGAACTGGTATCACAGAGTGACGACGTAAAAGCCTACATAGACCTTGACGGCGAACAATCAGTGCCACTTAAAATGAAGTTTCAGTTTTTTTGTATGTTGTCTTTACGATGATCGTCCAAGGATCGGTATTGTCGACGAAATTTCAAAAGAATTTGGGGACAATAGGACAGATTTTATGCAACAACATGAAACTGCTAAACAGTTCCAATGGTCATCTGTAAAGGAGAAGTGACGGATTCACGAGTCGAATATTCTTTGATGTTTTGAAACACTGTTACTTCATCATGAAGCTACTACATCAACAGAAATGACATCCCAAAAATTTTCTGGGTGTTCATTGATGACGAAAATAATTTAAGACCTAATAAGTAATATATGATCCGACTGATGAAAAGAGGATAACTTGCAGTTTTAATCAGAGTTAGATATCTTCAGGAAAGGGCGGCAGGTTACTATGTATCCTCAGAACTTACCCATGAACATAATCCTGCTTTAAGTATAAAAGACACTGATTTTCAATATCGTGTAGATAATTGAACCAATTAGAGAATTAAATGCAACTAAGCAGAGTATCAGCGGAATTTTGTTTTTGAATATTATTCCTATTGAAGAACAATCACATGATAATTATGAGGGAATCAATATCAGCCAAGTGTCTTTGAAGGAGTCGATTTGTACATTCATCAGGGCCTTGTATGAGCTATAATCAAGTGAATAATGTTGGTTGAAGGAAGTGTTTCAAACCCTTTTTTCAAAGTCTTATGCATATTCCAACTACCTGAACGTAGCAGAACTTAGCATTGACAAGGGGAAACCACGCCGAAATATCGAGATGAACTTTCTCGGCCAATGCAGGGATCGAACACCCGACCTCCAGGCTAGCGAGCCAGCGCCTTACCCACGTGATCCCCAGATTCAGATGTAAAACATTTTGTAGACACAGATATCACCAAAGAAACATATTACGTCAAGACATACTAAAATCATTAATATGATTTTTTTTGTCCAGACCACCAATACAGAAGCCATTGTATTTACTTTTATGAAGAGCTTCATTTGATGTCCAAAATAAGATTTAAATATGGAAGAAGGTCAATAAAATATAATGCTTCTATAACCACCGGCATTGAGTGATTTATTCATCCCTAAATCCTAATTTTAAAACAGGTATTTGCATCGAATGTAAAGCAGGCTTTTTATGTATGAAGTATTGAAATACACCTAGCTCTCCACTGCACCTTATCCGATTTTAGTTACACATTTTTTTGTTTTAAAATAATTTCAAATATAAATATCGAATGAATCCTGGATAAAACTGAAACTATGGTTTACTATTTCAGATTAATATGAAATATTTTATTAAGATTAATGTAATTGATTTACAAACTAAAATTACTGTTATGGTTTCTGTTGGAAAACGAAAGTAATTGGTGTCGTGAACGCTTCATGGATTCCAACTCAATGCGTTCCGAAGTATCCTATTTTCCGCCATTGCGGAGTCCAGTCAACCGAAGAAATCCACACGAAACTTAGCGGCCCTTTTTTCAGAGTAGGAGCGGAGACACCTTTTCGAGTTGATTTTGTGCTTGTTGTGTAAATAAAGATCTAATTTATAATTTCTATGACATCTGAAGCCTAAATAGTTTCCCCAAGTGCTTTATTCACACATAGTAAGGAACTCAAAGGGGGTTACTTTCTTAGTAAACCTTCCCTTTAGGCTGCCAGATATTAACATTACATTATAATTTTCTTTCTGTTTTCTGTAGTTCAGAGGAGTGTGTCAATTTTTATATACACAGGGTTGTGATATGGTTGGAAAGGGCTTTGATGGTGCAAGCAACGTGTCTGGTATGCAGATCATTCTCAGCGAGAAAAGGGGCGGATAGCTGTATATTTTATTAATTAATATATTTGGCAAGTTAGGAGTTTCAAACATATTCACAAATATATTATATACTATTCAAAAAAAGTAGGGGATATTTGATTTTGGGGGCATAATACTAAAATATGCAAATGACTACGAAAAAAGTCACTATAGAACCTAACAGAAGAAACATTTCCAGTTACATGTGACGCCCAAACGCACCAATAGCTACCGCATGGAATGCAGGTGATGCTTGGGATCATCATGGGGGTCCAACCCAAGATTTGCACGACTCTGACTTTGAATGTTACAGTCATTGTGGCATTGAATTCCAGGGTGGAAACATCAGTTTAATTGTTTTAGTGACCAGAAAACAAATTTTGATATGCGTCGGCTTACCCAAAATGAAAGGTTACGTGCCCTTGGCATGCTACAGATCGGCACAACACAGGCGGTTGTGGCGCGGACGATGAATGTTTCTCAGTCTGTCATAAGCAGGCTATAGTCCAGATACCGTGATACACAATCTGTACAGGACAGACCACGCTCAGGTCGACCAAGGGCGACAACTCAAGCCCAGGATCGATTTATCCGTACCTTGGCCTTGAGAAATCGTGTCATCACAGCAAATCAGATCAGCGCTCGTCTTCAAACAGACACTGGTGTGAGAGTGAGTGGCCAGACGATTCGGAATCGACTGCATAGGGGTCACCTTCGCGCCCGACGTCCTCGCGTGATCCCTTGTTTGAGAGATCATCACATTCAGGCAAGACGTCGTTGGTGTAGGGATCGTCAACACTGGGATAATCGACGCTGGAGCAATGTGATGTTTTCAGATGAGTCAAGGTTCACTGTTGATTTTTTGGACAGACGTAGGAGGGTGTGGCGTCGTCGAAACGAGCGCTTCCAAGACGTTAACGTCATCAGACATGATCGATTTGGGGGTGGTTCTGTTATGGTGTGGGGAGGCATCACTGTTGCTGGAAGAACGGCTTTACATGTTGTTGCAGGGCGTGTTACAGGCCAGTACTACCGGGACAACATCTTGGCAGTCCATGTTGTGCCGTTCGCACGACGTCATGGCCGCCGTTTCATCTTCCAGGATGACAACGCAAGATGTCACAGGGCCAGGATCGTTACAGGTTACCTCCAACAACAGAACATCACCTTGGCCAGCACTGAGTCCCGACCTCTCCCCCATCGAGCATGTCTGGGACATGCTTGGACAGAGGTTACGTCAACGTCAACAACGTCCTGCCAATGTCCAAGAACTTGCTGCTGCGTTGCAACAGGAATGGGACAATCTGGACCAAAATGACCTTAGACGTCTCATTAGGAGTATGCCACGTCGGATCAATGCTTGTTTGGCAAACAGAGGAGGATTTACCCGTTACTGACTTGGTTGTGATGCTGTGGTAACTTTGCTGTTTGACCCCGGGTATCATTTTACCCTTATAATGGTCAATCTGTGCCTTACTTAGTCTAACGATCATTTGGAATAAATCGATGAATGTGAACTTCATTTCATTTTGTCATTTGTTTCTTCGTCAGTTTCATTAGGTGACTTTAATAACACTTAAAAATCAAATATCCCCTACTTTTTTTGAATAGTATATATAATGTGTACTTAATTCAACTTAGGGTATAAATGACATATTGTTATATAAAAAAGAGTTAAATAGCCACAACATAGCCAGATCTATATGTCAACAACATGTTAACAGATATTTCATGGGAATGTTCTTCAGTAAATGTCCATATAACCATATAAGGGTGGGTTTTGACGTTATTGTGCTCAATTAACCAGTCACTCTAATTATTTACATCATATTTGACCAATTAGATACTTGAATGTCCAAAACCAGTAGATACAAAATTATGATGCTCGTGAGAATTCACCAGACAGCGCTTGGTTTTAGAAGAAGAAAGATGTAAGAGCTTCTATCAGAAAACTCGCCCAGCGAGGCTGCATGAATAGGGTGGAGAATGACTAGTTAATATTGAAATATGTACTATGCTTGTAGCCATGTATCCGGCAATGCTATATAAAATGTAAAAACGAACTGTTGCATTGTTATTCCTGGTAAGACAACCGTCTTAAGAAACCAGTAAGAAGCAAACACACAACGTGAAGGAGAAGCAAAGACAGAAATATGTAGTAAAAAAAGATGCATGGGTAGTTTGTAAGATGTGGCGACCGGTCTGACATTACGCCGCTCTCCATGTCGGACAGAAGGCCCATGGTGCTACATATATACAATTAAAATTTTCGATAAAAATTTGTCTCTTTTTAAATATATGGTAATTATTTTAGAGACGGGTTAATGCATTCAGAGAGTCGTATGTTAACATTCGAGTTAACACTACCAATGGTTTAGAAAGGCAGCATCGGGAATTGAAAGAAAACTACTTGAAGAATTCAACTTTATCTAAAACTCTGAATGGGATGATCGAAATTTTAATGGAAAAGTTTTTTTCTGATTCTATGAACAGGTACCAAACTTCAATTGTCAAAATAATGAATGATTCTTAATAAATGATTAGTGATTTGATAGTCAAAGTAATTAATGCCTTTCTTTGTATTGAATTTTATACATATTGCTTAAATATCAATCAGATCATTAACATCATTCAATATACCCTTGCTTTCTAATATATCAAATTTTTATGATATATTATAGATATAAAAGATACAATACAGAAAGCCTTCATCAGTACAAGAACTATTCCACAGTTGTTCCTGAATTTTTACAAAACAGACCGAAAACATTTGTAACAACATTTGTAACACACGGTATGGTGAGACTAGGAAGAATTGTTGAAAAAGATGACATCATTTGTAATAGTACCGACACATTCATCATATTAAATAAATAGCAGAATGTGTCATATATTATTAGATTTGATACTGAAGATGAACTATGCTCATGTGAGGACTTCCAAGAAAAGTTTTTGGCCCTGTAAGCATCTACTCTCAGTCATTGCACATTTTCCACAGTTCTCATGGAATGCACTTCCTACAAAGTTCACGTCAAATCCATACTTCATGGTTGATACTGATTTCATCATCGAGAATTCAGAAAATGATAGTCAAGAACATATACATGTACAACAACCAATTAAACGTGACCTTCAACAATGCATATTTTCGAAACCAGGACACAAATTTAACTTATAATTTATGGATAAAAATAAATACAATGCAATATACCATTTAATATAATAGCATTTAAATATTAACATATCAACATTTGCAATTTGCATAACTATTATTTTATACCTGTCCGAATAACCAATAACGCAAATGTCGAACTAAATTTATGATTATTACTTGAAACCCTTTCGTTTCGTAAAAGCTGACATAAGACATAATTATTTATATTGGCTTCATTGATTTTCACATTCCACACCCATCTTGTTCTTTTAATCGAAAGCCTATTACGGTAGGTGTATTGTGGGCTTATTCGAATTTATTTAGAACAGTCAAGGCGTTGGATTTTTTACAGTTCAGGAATAAATATTGCTGATAAACATTTGGTCACTGTGGCGTTTGGGAAGATTAAGAGTGTTTTCGATAATTGGCAAAATTGTTATTCGGGCAAGTCTATTTTTGCGCACTTGTACGTGACAAGGAGTAGGGTCTCCTATCCAACCTCGTGGGTTTTCTCCGGGTCCTCCGGTTTCGCCCCACTGCCAATTGTTGAAATAAAATTTAACCATATGTTAGTCCCGAAATGACCTAGTTTGTTTCGAGTGGACGTTTAACCCGATATTTGCGCGTTTTCTTATATAAATTAAGAATATTAACTTATATATCCTATAAATATAGAACATCATTGCCTTATACCACATATAGAACCCAAACGGCCTCGCTTTATAGTGAATATTTTTCTTAAGTTTGAAAGATTTTGGTGTATTTTTTAAATTAATTTCCATTTAAAAAAAAAAGATATTCGAGTGATTTCTTAAATAAATTAAGAATATTATCCTATATATCCAAGAAATTGAGAAAATCATTGCCCTCAACTATCTATCATACGCATGTGGCATATTCACATTTCCTCTAGAATATAACTAGATACGGGGGACATCTTGTTCGCGATAGACATCGACGCGAAATCTAAAGGATGTAAGCTGCTGAATGGGCAAATCGCTGCCCTGACCATCACACTGTTTTATAACTAGATACGGAGGACATCTTGTTCGCGATAGACATCGACGCGAAATCTAAAGGATGTAAGCTGCCGAGTAGTAAAAAAAGGCAAATCGCTGCCCTGACATCACACTGTTTGATTGGGGGTAATTATACTTGCTGTATTGTATTTTTTTAAAAGTTAAATCCTTTGTGCCTTCTACAACCACCAACATATAAATAAGAAAGGGGGCTTATTGTGTCTTCAAATAGCGGAGGTACTATTGAAGAATTTGTCATCACCAGTGACGTTTCCAGGATTCAACAAGATGTCCTGTGATATGTATGGTTGGAAAGAGCTTTGATGGGTGCAAGCAACGTGTCTGGTATGCAGATCATTCTCAGCGAGAAAAGGGGCGGGGGGATTTTACCACGTGTCTCCATAACTACAACGCCGAGCTCACGTCGCCTAATCCCTAAATTAAAAATTAAATTCCCCTAGGTATCCAACAATTCTGTCAATGAAAGTGAATGTCCGCAATGGCATCACGCTTAAAACGGAAAGAACAGACTATTTTTTTGTTCACGTAAAGAAGCTTTTAAGTGTCTGCATAATATATGTCCGATTAAACTGAACAATCACAGAAAGAACGGGTTATTTTTTTGTTCCATGTATAGAAGCTTTTAAGTGTCTGCATAACATATGTCCGGTTAAACTGAACAATCTTGTGAATCATTTCAAAGGGAATGGTGTGCAACCACACGATCTGTAAAAGACAATCCGACATTGCACCGATAATTGCGGACACTCGCGTTAAAGAGAGGCGTACAGCAACAAGATCTCTAAAAAAAAGACACAAAACAAAACGGCAATGCACTGACTGTGTGTAGTTTATGACTTTATTATTTATGCGGAAATAAACTGTATAGTGGTACCAGAAAACAGATGTTAAACCAAGAAAAAGATTTATACATCATGTTATTTAATAATATCTGTAGAAGTAGCCGATACGCGAAAAAATGTCCCTTTGCTAAACTTTATCACAATGCAGAAGCCTGCCACTGATTTGTGTTATTTTAATTGTGTTATTTATGCGGAAATAAACTGTATAGTGGTACCAGAAAACAGATGTTAAACCAAGAAAAAGATTTATACATCATGTTATTTAATAATATCTGTAGAAGTAGCCGATACGCGAAAAAATGTCCCTTTGCTAAACTTTATCACAATGCAGAAGCCTGCCACTGATTTGTGTTATTTAATTCTTTAAAAAAAATAGTGATATCCGCACATTTGCCAGACGAATGCTTCAATCAAGGAGTCCGAAGATCAATTTGAGCAGAGGTATTACTGCAGAAGGCTGTTCAACCAAGCTCCGTGACAATTACTTGCGGCAGGGTCGGATCCTGCCCCCGCAATTTGACAACAGGGTTCCCGCGGTCCTTGAAAATCCTTGAATATCCTTAAATTTAAAATTTCATTTTCAAGGTCTTGAATATCCTTGAATTTCGCGGAAATAGGAAAATATCCTTGAATTTCAGTTGATCCTTAATTTTGTTTCAAATGTCTTCAATTCCTTTTAAATATGAGATTATAACGATAGTTGGTAATGTTTTGGTTATTTTAAGATGAAAAATTGTAACTTTGGGCTAAACAATGTGATTGAAAATCCTTGAATTTGACGTATATTTATCCGTGAATATCCTTGAAAAAATGTTTGACGAAGCCGCGTGAACCCTGGACAATTTTAGCTTCCGACAAATTGGGGTCATTAACATCGCAAAAATATGCTGTACGCGTACTTTTCCATTAAAAATGCCCAGTAAATGAAATGAAATGAGGTTTAACGTCCTACTGTTCTGTTCAGCCCTGGGCTAATGAAGACGGGCACATACGCCATGCTATGAGGGAAATTTTGCCCTGACAGCGGCACTACGGCCTATTTTGATGCTTATACCTTATACAGATTAAAAGTAGACGGACGGAATGTTGGCCTACTCAATAAGTACCTGAGAGTGCGGATTCTCTCCCTAAATTAAGATAGTGATCGAAGAACCAGCCATTACTATAAATGGACAAGTTTCAAAATTCCTCTAACTAGAACACGAATGCTCACGACAAACGGGGTTCATATAGAATACTATTTATACAGTCGTTTGAAAGGAAAATATCAAACTCCTCATCGCAAGACGAGTCTCCTAAGTTTATCTGCAAAATGCTATATTCCCTAGCCTTCCCAGTATTCGGCTTGGACAGTAAAGCAACGTGGACCAGCATGTCTTGTTAAATGACACGTTGGCAGCTCCCAAGCGAAAACATTGTTGGTAATGATAAAAGGGAGATAATCCTAGAAATGAATTATTTAGGTCTTTTGACATTTTTAAACAAATATTCGTTTATTTCTTAGTTAAACCTTATTATATCTATACAGCGTAAATAGTTAATGATTAGTCTACTATGACTATTAGAAATATTTGTATTGTTGTACAGATATCCGATGCTTTGCGTAATTGACCCACTTTATGAACAACATTACATACAAGGGAGGTAATTATTTAATACGGATACAGACCACCAATTGGTTTCTTTTTCCGTTCTCGAGTGCCCAAAATATTTGTTTATTTTACAGTAAAACCCTATTATGTGTATACAGCTTAAATGTGTAAATATTATTGTACTAAAATTATTAGATATATATGCATTTCTAATTAGATATCGGATGTTTTGCGCATTTGACCTATTTTATGAACATTCCTATTTAAAAGAGAGGTGATTAATTTTCCTGTCTCGGTACCCCAAATATTTCCAAAAAAACTGATTAATTCGTTGGAGTGTTTAAAATTCTAAAAGTCTGTTTCAGATTATGGTAGTGTTTAATAGAACGTTGTCAACAAAATCTTCATTATCCCAGTCGGTGCAGAAAATGAAATGGAATGAGGTTTAATCTCCATCTGTTCTGCTCCGACTGGGATAAGACGGACATATGCCATACAGTGTGCTATGAGGGAAATTGTGCCTGGGCAGCGGCGTTACGCCCTACTCTTGTATCGAATTCCAACTGCCAAGGGATATTTTATGTGTAATTGGGATGTTAAATCCCAATGTATTTAAAGCCGCTATTCGTCCTAAGCATTTTCTGGAAAAGGTCAAATAATCCACGGGTTGATTATTTGATATTTAATAAGCCCGGGTGGATCAGAAAAGTAGGACGTTAAACTTCATTTTATTCCTTTAATTAAAAAAAGGGTCAATATATCAATGGTGGATAATTACCTGATCTGGTGTCAATCCGATGAGAAAGAAGCACATCAAAATATTTCAGCTTAAATTATAGGTGATGATGGTTGGTTTTAACCATAAATTATTGGTGATGCTGGTTGGTTTTCACCATAAATTACATGTGATTATATGTGATGCTTGTTGGTTTTCACCATAAATTATAGGTGATGATGGTTGGTTTTCACTATAAATTATAGGTGATGATGGTTGGTTTTCACCATAAATTATTGGTGATGGTGATGGTGGTTGCCGCTGTCCGGGCAAAATTTCCCTCATAGCACACTGTATGGTGTATGTCTGTCTTCATTAGCCCAGGTTAGGAACAGAACAGTAGGACGTTAAACCTCATTTCATTTCATTTCATATCATTTCTCTATTAACCAGGGGGATCACGTGGCTAAGTGGGTAAGACGCTGGCTCGCTAGCCTGGAGGTCGGGTGTTCGATCCCTGCATTGGTCGAGACAGTTCATCGGGATTTTTTCCGGCGTGGTTTCCCCTTGTCAGTGATGCAAGACGGAGGGCCTGACAAGGACAGCTGTCTAATCCTTCGGATAGGACGAAAAACCGAGGTCCCGTTTACACATTGACGTGCACGTAAAAGATCCCTTGGCAGTTGGAATTCGATATAAGAGTAGGCCGTAGCGCCGCTGCCCGGGCAAATTTTCCCTTGTAGCACACTGTATGACGTTCGTCTTCATTAGCCCAGGTTAGGAGCAGAACAGTAGGGCGTTAAGCCCCCATTTCATTTCATTTCATATCAGTTCTTTATTAACCAGGTTATTGCCCGCAGTCTTCATTACCCGCCAGGTAAGACGTTACACCCCATTTAATCCCATTTAATTCCTCCTTTATCCTGAATAGTGCAGCAAAGTAGGACGTTAAACCCCATTCTATTTACACCTCGTACCATACAATAATTACACAATTAATTTTAACTAATTTATATAACACAAAATACATATTAAAACAAACAACAAATGGGAGATAACTTTACTTTAAAATATACATATTTAAAACTCAACTGATAAATATAACAGTACTTGGAATGATAAGTGAAGAGCCCCGGGGAAGAACGATGTGAGTCACTTTTTCAACGAACCCTAGTTAATGGCGCCATCTGGTAGCAAATTGTATAAGCTTTCTGTGGAACAATCAATTTTAAAGTAAAAACGATCGGAGTCACATCAAACCAAGGCCCTTCTGAAATGACCTCCCGGACAAACAAGTCCATCGTACCCTTTATGTCACCTTAATTTGGGTGAAAAGTGGAAGTCAGTTGTTGGACTGGTAATTATGATTCGTATTAAACATCATTTTAAAGTTGTAGTTAAACCCACTCGTTCAGGGTTCCCGCGGTCCTTGAAAATCCTTGAATATCCTTAAATTTAAAATTTCATTTTCAAGGTCTTGAATATCCTTGAATTTCGCGGAAATAGGAAAATATCCTTGAATTTCAGTTGAGATCCTTAATTTTGTTTCAAATGTCTTCAATTCCTTTTAAATATGAGATTATAACGATAGTTGGTAATGTTTTGGTTATTTTTAAGATGAAAAATTGTAACTTTAGGCTAAAAAATGTCCTTGAAAATCCTTGAATTTGACGTATATTTATCCTTGAAAATTTTTTTGACGAAGCCGAGGGAACCCTGTCGTTGTTCTGTTCGTGTCAAGCATTCTCGTCCAAAAAATGTGACTTCGATCGTTCTTCCCCTGGACTCCTCAACTGTTTTCTGTGTATTACATTATTATGGAGCGATCCAAATAACTTTTCTGACAATTTCATTTCAAAATGAAAAATATCACTAAACTTTAACGAATTTGGTTGAAATTGCATACCATAACTCGGACAGTGCTTCGTGTAGGCTAATGGTTAGGTGATTTGCGACATGATGGGATTAATACGAATCTTGAAACAAGAATTGTACGCACAAAGACATAAGCTGCATTGTTTTGTTTTTTTAAAAAAACAGTGATATTGCACACATTAAAGATGCATTATATAAGAGTTCAAACATAGATAATGACAAATTCTTCCATTTACTTGATTCTGAGCGAATTAAATTATTAAATGGCGATCGTGTATCAATCCATTTAAATCTCGGTCATCCGATAATCTAGGGAATTAATTATTAGCATTGTCATTTGCATAAATTTTCAAACAATTATTTGAAGGCAAAATAAAGACCTGCAATTTACAGATGTATTTCTTACATAATGCATTTTTTATAAAAAAAATTGTAAAAAAAAAGCCTGAGAAATAATCGTGAACAACAGGTCAGATAGTTGTACACAGGGCTACGAGTCGTTCTCACAGAATTACTATTTTTGATTTCATGCTTGATTAGCACTCGCCTACAACCTTCAAAAATTCATCATATTAACACCTTTTTAACCAATCCTATCTAAACAGATCCTATTTCGTTTCGTTATTTATATTTCAAAATTTAGATTTACCTGCTCTCATAACACTAGAATCTGAAAGAGTTCTTATACAACCAACGTTCGGGTGGTACAAAAAACCGAGGTCCCATGTACAGATTGGCGTACACGTAAAAGAACCCTTGGCAATTGGAATCCGATATGAGTAGGGAGTAGCGACGTTGCCCCCCCCCCCCCCCCAGCAAACTGAATGGCGTATACCATGCTTCATTAGCCCAGCATGAGCAGAACAGCGAGACCTTAAACACCCTTTTTATTTCCCTTCGATACATTACATTAATATTCTCAGACTTCAGTGCGTCGTATGTAATAACATAACTAATAGCTAGCTCAGACAATTCAATTGTGAGAATTCGGTGCGTCTTATCTACTGATTCCGTGTTGTAAAAGATTTCCATTCACCCAAAATCTTGTAAATTGATCAGTAACGTTGCTTTGTTAACATAACATTAACATTGTGAGTTTCCAGTGCGCCTTATCTACAGCAGTATTATTTAAATAACATTCGCCTTAAACAGATTGTAAAAATAATTCACAAATTGAAGAAGCAGCAAGCAAAAAGCATAGATTTTCTTTAAAGATACATTCCCGTGTACAAAAAAGGGTGATTTGATGATATATTTGGCCTAAAAACATATCAAACTAATTAATTTATCATAAATCTGCTTCAAATCCTTCTCAAAATATTGTAATTGTCAAGGAATACCCTTGCTATAAAAAAATCGATCAAAAGAGGTCATGTTTGTGTCACGTGACTTACGGGTGCGAAGTCGGAGGAGAATTCATTGTATACACAAGACGATGTTGTCTTTAATCGCTGACTTTTTATTACAAATATCGAATCCTACTTAAATTCTCGGATTATCCACTGCCCGTGTCCTTTTCCGTGATTTTTATCTCAGAAAGTATTGTACGTCTAATTCTTCATAAAGTTTATCAACTTGTACATCAAGCGCTCAATCTCCGCGGGCTGTCTATTAGGGGAACCCTGACATTTTTGTCCTGTATACCTCCATGGATGTTTGTCAGGGAATCCAGTATTTTTCTAGTAAGATTGGATATCTCTACTTTCAATATATACCAAAATTGCCATACTTTTAATGGAAATAACCACCCGATAAATACTTTTCTGGGAACCTATCTTTAAAATCCAAACACCCAAATATCATATTTAAAAAAAACCCAAAGAAATCTAAACAGCCAAATATCATATTTAAAAACCCCAAAGTAATTAAAAATAAAAATATTACTCAATTTTCATATTATTCGATCGTACCATTGAGAGATGATAATTTTTCATAGATGCTCATTTTCTGGTCGAATGGACGTTTAGTTTCAAACTGTTTGATATTTAACAGAGACATAGAAAGCTTAGATGGGTCCTTATATTCTGTGACGTATGTCATTTGTTGATCGTCTTCTCTTGTAACGTCATTTTCTTCCTTGTAGCGATAGGTGTAATCTAGAAAATATAAAAATATGAATTATCTCAAAGGAGCTAAACCACTAATATTTGGCATCTAGAAATTGACACAAATGGGTCACAACACATGTAATAATGTAATATGAATGTATATAAACTGATTTACATTCAATCGTTTCTGTTTTTACTGTAATTTCTAATCAGTTATATTCGGCGAAATACGCCAGAAGTCTCAATCGAATGGCACTCTCTAGCGTCTGATTATTCCAGTCTACAACGATAGTATTTATTGCGCATGCTCTCCAGATAAGAATATGGCGTGAGTGTTTGATATGACTTGTGGAATATGTCTAGCCTCGTTCTTCGAGTCCCTTATTACAAATGGCACTGAAACGCATTATGGTACACGATTCGTGTACCAATGGTAAAATGTTTATTTTGTCTTAAATATTGGATGTCAGAAGCCCATCTTTTCCCGGTAAGATCACGACACCAATGTTGATTTAAACTGACAAATAATTTGTGTTTTCAAAGTCCAAGGCTTTGGATGATACTGAGTTAGAGACTTAGCTACTTTAACCTTGTGTTTTTGTAATAATATACATCTTCAATAGAAGGCTTGATCTCGCTTTAACTACGTACATCTTATCAAGGCCTTCACGTAATACCCTGTACATTTCGACACTAATTTTGATTGGGTATTCACCCAGCTTGTGAATCTATCAGATTCCTCGATCGTCCCGAGTACCAAGTCTCGCGTTTTCAAACTAAAATGTCTATCTGTGATAATCGAGTTGCAAAGTTCAAGGTTCGTTCAATGTCAAGGTTTCGGTGGAGGTCGCCATGTCACAACCTCTGATTGGACGCTACTGTTCACGTGTCTGTAGATATCGTAGCTATAAGTTCGGGAATTGTGAAGTAATCTAGCAACGTCCAGATGTTGTAAAGCGGGAATTTCATATTTCCTAAGAAAGTTAAAACATAATTATTTCTATGTCTTTTGCTCAATAGGTTATCAACTCACTATTATACGACCATGGGCATTATTTCCTACCCTTAAAAATCATTGACACAGGAAATAATAACACAATTACCTCCCTTGTTTTCCTATTGCCTCCATGCATTAGCTAATTTCAAACGTTGGAATTTGAAGTTGAAAATGATATTTTTGCCAATTTCTCAGCTGGCAATAGTGAATTATAGGATTAATAGGATTATTCTTTAACACGGTAGGACGGTTTATTTTAATAAATTTTAAAAATATAACTTAAAAATATGAAATTGCAGCTTTAAAGGACATGAATAAGATACGGAGAAATAGAGTATAACTCTCACTTGACACGAAATATATCTTTTCGGGTCAACATAGGATTTAATTTTATTTCAATAATTCGTTTGTGTGTAGGTGTGTTTGGCAGAGGGGGTGAGAAAACTAACGAGGTTGAACAGGGGACTCTATTACTTGTCACGTTCAAGCTAGGAATCAGAACAAAGCCACGCGACTTAATCACAGACATTATGATCTAAACTAAAACGCACGCGTTCAACTATTCGGCTACCCAAACCCCGTCCCCTTACCTAGTCCCCCCCCCACCCCACACACACACACACACTACACAGTATAGCATGAGGTATATTTTAGCTAGAAGACGGGCAAACGCCATACAGTGTGCTATGAGGTATGAGGTAAATTGTGGCCAGGCAGCTGCGCTACGGTTTACTCTTATATAAAATTCTAACTGCCAGGGGATCTTTTACGTACACTATAATCCGTTGTCCCTTGCCATGCCCTTTATTCGACATCACTTAGAAGGATAAAAATCACGATGACCATTTCTCAGCCAAACCGTCGGATGGTTGTGATTTTGAACGGATTGAAACACCATCGTCATTTAATAATTTAATTTTAAATGAATAATCAAACCTTTGTTTACTTTCGCAAGAGAGTGAGAGAGAAATGGGGTTTAACGTCCACTCGACAAAAACTAGGTCATTTCGGGACTAACATATGGTTTAATTTTTTTTTATTTACATAATCTTTAGCAGTGGGAGGAAACCGGGGGACCCGGAGAAAACCCACGAGGTTGGACAGGCGACCCTACTCCTTGCCACGTACAACCGGGGATTCGAGACCACGCCAGTCGACTCAATGACAGACTTTATGATACAGCGCGCGCACGCTAACCATTCAGCCATCCAACCCCCCTACTTTCGTAAGAACTGTAGCAATGAAAATCGAGACTCCGCTATTCTTGAAACAGTGATAACTTCGCTCAGAATGAAGTAATTGGACTGATAATTTCAATATATTCATTTTGCATTATCTATTTATTGATTTTACGTACCTGGTTGTTTTCCTGTAATGACGCGTGTCATTGACTGCCACATGTAGGAGAACACATTCATATCAACTTCCTGTTTAGATGGCGGATCTTCGATAGACCTGTTCATCACGTCCATTAAAATGGCCAGAAACAGATTGGTAAGTAGAATCGTTACCCCGATAACAAATAAACTAAAATATATAGTTTCCATGTGACTCATTGCTACTTCCGCTCCAGTCGTCTTGAACGTCGGATCTCCCATCAGCCCTACAAACATAGTTTCCATGCACGTGATCACCGACTTGTATGGATCTCCAGTGCGGCCAAAAAGGAAATATCCAGCCGAGGAGAAACTTAAGAGGTTGATGCCAATGAATGTGGCAAAGCCCGGGAAAACCTTAATGGTCTGTCCCAGTACACTGAATACCTTGAACGTTATGTCTGTGTACGCCATTGCCTTCAATAAACGCAGCGTTGCTATGGTTACTAGCACACCTAAAACATAAACGAAGGCATAGTCCCAAATCACAACATGGTAAAAATTGACAAATTCCCGGTCATTTTCCTCAAAGGCTGCTAAAGCCTGACTTGTGTATTGGATGCGTAGAATATAGAAAACCATGGCAACCAGTGAAACACCAACCATTATGAATTCCACTATGTTCCAGAACTTGGAGAAGAACAACCACTTCTGCTTGGCGAACCTTATACCCATCAGGATTACACTGACGGCGATGTATACCATCGTGACGATCTCACAAACTAGAATAAACTTGCCAAGTGTTCCTTCGTGTTGCGATGGTCGGAAGGGGAAAATGTTTTCATAAGTGACCACTCCGCCTGTTTCGGGGAACTCCGTCAAGATGCTGACGTAGACGAACATGTTTATGTCTATATTGTAGAGGGTGAACTCAAAGAAGACGGCTCGCGTTTGTCTATCAATCCAGCGATTCTTAAAAATCTCATTTAACGATTCTGTTGAGACAATCTTGTTGACGTCTAAGTTAGCAATATATCCTCCACCGCCATATAGAGTTAACAAGCCAGCTATTGGAGCTCCCCAGATACTGGTAGCCGATGTGAACTTCCAGGCATCGATGGTCAAGGTACTTTCTTCTGCATCAGAACATGGTTGTGGTTTCCAGGTAGGGCAATAATTACCCGTATCTTCCCCCATGACTTCGTAGGCAGGTATACACGTGGTATGACCAATATATGGATAACTACAATTACCTGTAAATCAATAAAACCATATATGTCACATACTACTTTCTGTCATAACTTTATCCGATAATGAACTGATATGGAGTTTAACGTCCTACTGATCTGCACCAACTAGGCTTATGGAAATGGGCATACATCGTACAGTGTGCTATCAGGGAAATTTTGCCCGGACAGTGGCACTACGGCTTACTCTTATATCGAATTCCAACTGTCACGTGTTCTTTTATGTGCACGCCAATGTGTACACGTGACCTGTTTGTCGTCCCATTCAAACAACTAGACACTGTACTTACCAGGTCTTCCGTCCTGCACCAGTCACTGGGGGAACCTAGGTTTTTTCTACCTATCCGAAAGACTAGACGCTCTCCAGGCTTCACCACTGACAACGGAAAGTACGCCTGAAAACTCTAGGAACTTTCTCAGCCAACTCTAGGGTCGATCAGGGACCACAAATTACACACTGGGCCACAACATTAAGTTTACGCACTGCGTTGTATCATAAGGTCTGGCATTGAGTCAACTGGGGTGGTTTCGATTCCCCTGTTTTACGTGACAAGGGGTAAGGTCGCCTGTCCAACCTCTTGGGTTTTCTCCGGTTTCCTCCCACTACTAAAGACCCCTACGCGCAAGCGAATTATTGAAATACAATTGAACCATATGTTAGTCCCTAAATGACTTAGTTTGTGTCGAGTGGGCGTTAAACCCCCTTCTATCTCTCCTGTCTGTTGGCTGGTCAACTTAGTGAATTATAAAAATAAAAGTTTACCGATTCTGGCTCTGACTTGTCTTAATCTAGGCGGCCCCACCTTCAGATTGGCACTGTTGTAAGAGAACCGACGTTGTGTTGCTGTCATCCGAATTCCCCTATAGTCTGTTTCAGGAAACAATGCCGGCAGTGCTGTTTTATTCATCCATTCAAAGTAATGACTTGATTGAATAACCTACGAAATTACAAATAAAATCATAATATATTCTTAATATCGACATTCTAGCTAAAGAAAATAAACATAATTTATTGGAGGGGTTATAATAGTAAGTGCAGGTGGCCTGCCCCACACACAATTACACAAAACAAATCTACGGACAAGACACAACACACAGAAATCACATCAGATTAAGTGAATGGATCCGGGGGCTAGCCGCACACGTCCACTGCTCTATACAGTCTCGGGCCTATAGTGATACAGGCTTCACTCCAAAATGAAAACTAACAATAAGAAATATAACCCCAAAAAATTGTGTAATACTAGTACTTATACTTGACTTGTGCTTTCGTAAAAATGGTCTTGAGAATTTTCTAGGGACGGTATTTTTATAAGTTTCTTACGTAAGAAAAAGTGAAGCATTACTTTGTGCTTACTTTAAGAATTTTCTAGGAACCGGAACCTGGTAGTTCGCCAGACCCTCTCTATAGCCCTGGTTGTACCATAAGTTATAAGGAATCAATAGAGGGAGGTTCCTGGTTCGGTCCGAGATGTTGGCCAAGAAAGTACATCGGGATTTTCTAGCGTGGTTCGCTCGTGTCAGTACAGAGGGTCTGGCAAGGGATACAGTATAGTCGTTCGGATGCGCAGAAAAACTTATTGGCGTGCACGTGAAAGAACCATTGTCAGTAGGTCATAACGTCGCTGTCCGGCCAAAATTTCCTTCATAGCACACTGTATGACGTACAACCATTATCTCAGTCGGCGTTGACAACAACGACGTTAAAGGATAAATAGAAAACGTCCGTGCATCACCATGTTTTTATAAGGTATAGAATGAATATAAATAAGGGAATGTACGGACTATTTCTATTTTTCTAGTGTTTTCTTATCTAGGGACATTCAATTACTTTTTTGAATTGTCAGATATCCTCTTACAGTCTCATATAACAACTTTTGGTCTTCGAAGGATTTATTAGTGAGCAGAAATTCGCCCGTGTATCTGTTATCACTCGTTACTTCAGTCAGTTATATAGAGGGATAACTCGTGTTTTCCTTTTGCGTTCGTCACTTCCGATTGTTGAAACCTTTATTAGCCTACGCATCTATCGTAGCAATGATCTCTGTGTTAAAAATTATATTTGGAACGCGTTTAACCAGTTACAGGATATCACATATGTGATATAGACTGACATCAATATTGTCCTTTAAATCGCATTTCATTTGATTGTTTTGCGGGGATCACGTGGCTAAGTGGGTAAGACGCTGGCTCGCTAACCTGGAGGTCGGGTGTTCGATCCCTGCATTGGCCGAGAAAGTTCATCCAGATTTTCCGGCGTGGTTCCCCCTTGTCAGTGATGCAGGACGGAAGGCCTGACAAGGACACTTGTCTAGTCCTTCGGATGAGACGAAAAACCGAGGTCCCGTGTATACATTGGAATGCACGTAAAAGATCCCTTGGCAGTTGGAATTCTATATAAGAGTAGGCGATAGTGCCAATGCCCGGGCGACATTTCCTTCACACTGTATGGCGTATACCCGTCTTCAATAGCCCAGGTTAGGAGCAGAACAGTAGGACGTTAAACCCCATTTTATTTCATTTTGATTGTGTTGCTCACCTTGTCATACATACGATATGGTTTAGGTGGATCCAGGAAGTTATCTTGTATATATGTATGTAGATTATACGACTGAGTATCACGATTACTATACAATATACACGACAACAGGAACAAGAACAAGATATTCAATATTAACTCCTTTATCACATTCTTCATCTGGTTATCTCGAAGTTTCTGTGCTTTAATATGTTTGAAATCTTGATCTTGTGTTGGCTGATAAGATGATGTTTGTCGTCTTTCTGTAAATAAATTAGTTAAATGCGATCATGTAATAGTGTATGGTATCACTGATGCCATGTTTGGAAGGGGATAAAATTGAATTATTGTGGACAGGAAGTGACGTAATACGGCGGTAAAACGGCTTGGAAGGGGGCTAAATCTAAGACCGGGTCAATTTTTGGCAAGGTCGCTGCGACGTAAATAAGGTTAGGGCTCGTGGTTGTAGGGGGGGGGGGGTCACGGTGATTAATTGGATAAAACGCCGACTCGCTAACCTGGAGGTTGGGTGTTCGATCCCTGCATTGGCCGAGAAAGTTCATCCAAATTTTCCGGCGTGGTTCCCCCTGACAGGGAAAGCTATGTAGTCGTTCGGATAGTACGAAAAACCGAGGTCCCGTGTACACATTGGCGTACAAGTAAAATATCCCTCATAGTTGGAATTCGATATAACAGTAGGTCGTTGTGCAATTGTCCGGGCAAATTTCCCTCATAGCACACTGTGTGGCGTATGCCCATTTTCATTAACCCAATTCGGAGCAGAACAGTAGGACGTTAAACGACCTTTCATTATTATCGTGATTGTTGGCGAGATTGCAGGTTAGGATTAGGATAAGCATTGCGTCCAGGATAAGGGTTAAGGTTGGAAATGAAATGAAATGAGATGGGGTTTAACGTCCTACTGTTCTGCTCCTAACCTGGGCTAATGAAGACGGGCATACGCCACACAGTGTGCTATGAGGGAAATTTTGCCAGCTCAATTCTTCGTCATAGGTCACGAGATGTAAACAGGACTAGCGCTGATCCCAGCCTTAACGCCTGTAGGTCGGGTGTTCGATCCCTGCATTGGCCGAGAAAGTTCATCCAGATTTTCCGGCGTGGTTCCCCCTTGTCAGTGATGCAGGACGGAGGGCCTGACAAGGACAGTTGTCTAGTCCTTCGGATGATACGAAAAACCGAGGTCCCGTGTATATATTGGAATGCACGTAAAAGATCCCTTGGCAGTTGGAATTCGATATAAGAGTAGGTGATAGTGCCGCTGCCCGGGCAAAATTTCCCTCATAGCACACTGTATGGCGTATGCCCGTCTTCATTAGCCCAGCATAGGAGCAGAACAGTAGGACGTTAAACTCCATTTCATTTCATTTCATTTCATTTTTATTGAGAACTTTATCCACAATTAGCCAAGGCTACGTCATCTGACTTGGTGTGTAATATACTGCATAAATAAAAGAAATTGTATGTATACAATTAAACATACATTATGAAAGGGCTAAATCTATCTGTTGCAGGTCTTCTTTAGGTTTGAAATATTAACTATTAATTAGACATTAATTAACACGAAAAGATCATAATCAACTCTCGATGGCATCTTATCTGTCCGAGTTTCACTGGATTTGAATCCGATCTGCTGTTCAACATACGTTGACGATTAAACGCAAAAATGGATAATCAAGACTTTGTTGATTATCGTGACGGCGGTAACAATGACAATGGAGGCTACAGAGATTTTAAAATAAGCTTTTCTCGGCTTAGAGTTAAGCAATTGGACTGAAATCGTTAGCATAATCAATTTACATCATCTAGTTTTTAACTATTATAGTGAGAACTGTCAGCTCTTTATCTACTCTTGCATAATGTATGTTTAATAAACAAACCTATTTTAATTTTTCCATGTTTTGTAGTCATGTCTGTAATTTCCTTCAGATCGTACTTAGTTGGTCGATTTATTTTAAGTGTTTTTAACAATATCCCGGCTATAACAGCTAGAAACAAAACCTGGAAACAAATATACATATATTGAATACTGAGAGAGAGAGAGAGAGAGAGAGAGAGAGAGATAAAATAATATTTGTAATTGATTAATTTGCTCGCATCTGTTACTAAAGCACCAACAATATGATGAAAACTCGAATTTCCGGATTGATGAAAGAGGGGGGGGGGGGTAATGTTCACTCCAAACAACAAACTAGATCATTTCGAGACAAAGATCTATCAATTTTATTTTGACAATTCACTTGCGCTTGGGGATATTAAGCAGTAGGGAAAACCGGAGGACCCTGGACAACCCATGAGGATGGACAGGCGACCTTACTCATGTACAAGTGGGAGAGAGAGGCGGGAGAAAGAAAGGTTGTTTAACGTCCACTCGACAAAAACTAGGTCATTCCGGAACTATGCGCTAAGGGGTCTTTAGCAGTGGGAGGAAACGGGAGGGCCCGGAGAAAACCCACGAGGTTGGACAAGTGGGGAATCGAATCCACGGCAGTTGACTCAATTACAGACCTAATGATGTAAATCACACGCCTTCAAACCCCCATTAACACGACCATTGTGACGATGTGCATAAAACTTACCTTAAAAGGATCAACAAACATCAAGGATTCTATGAATGAAAGAAAGAATGTGGTCAGCCATTCTTCTGATAGATCTTTACCCCATTCCATACTGTACAATATTATGAAGAAACACGCTAAAAACGAGGCCACAAAAACCAGAAACCAACCAATGTAGACACACCAGGTCGGTAAAATGGCGTCCTTTATCGCAATATTATCAGATATGACCAAAATATCTTCCAATTTCTGACTGAATTCCAGTTTCTCTCGCATAAAGTTCGGTAACCAATGGGGAATCTTTTTCTTCTTCCTTTCCCATGGTTTTTGCTTCGACTTCCGAAACAACATCATTATGACGTAAACAGGAATTGCGGTTAAAACGGAGCAGACTAAAGATATGTACACCTGGCTCGGATTAAATTTGATTGGTCCCAGCTCAATCGACGAGGCCCTCTGTCTGTCCTTGTTGTCTCCGGTTTCAAAAAACATGGCGTTTGAAATCATGCACAAAAACAGCAATGTAATACAACAGCCAACACGCTGAACGCGGGTGAAGTTACTTTTTACTGGTCGGAATAAAACAGACAACCAAATGTGTTCATCTGTTATTTGGCTCGTGGCATGTTCCATAAACATTCTCTTGAAACCACGGATATTCTCGGCACCACAGGCTGGCAGGACTCTATCTATGATCCCTTCCTCAATGGACAACCACTTGTTACACAAAAATACGAAACTGAAACAAAGATGTTACAGTTAAAGGTACATTATGGAAGATTAGATAAAGAGTTGGCAGTTCTCACTACAATAGTTAAAAACTAGATGATGTAAAGGGAATGTGTTGAAAATTTCAGTCAAATTGCTTCACTCTAAGCCGAGAAAACCTTATTTCAAATCTGTGTAGCCTCGATTGCCATTGTTACGATAATTAACAAAGTCTTGATTATCCACTTTTGCGTTTAATCATCAACAGCAGATCGGATTCAAATCCATTGAAAATCGGACAGATAAGATAGCACCAAGAGTTGATTATGGTCTGGATAGGTTAATAAATGTCTAATTTATACTTTATATAACATTTCAGGTCTATTTAAGTTAAATAATCTTCGTTTTGCAATAACCTCCCAGAAATTAAGCTGTAAGCGTGTCTTCCGTAAAACCGAAATGAATTAAAATTAAATGGAGTGTAACATCAGAAAGGTCTAAATACTAAGGCCATCTGCAGATGTCGTTATGGTGGCGAGATGTAAATAAGGTCAGAGCACGTGATTGTTCACGAGAGTGTTAGGGTTAGGGTCGGGGTTATCGCTAGCCGTGTTTACATCTGCAGGTGGCCTTAATATTTAGACAGTACGGAACTGTGGGTGTCCTACTAGAAACATCAACGCTGACGTCATGGGTCGAAAGCCGCTCGTATGTCCCCTGATGCGATCTCCCACTAAAACCGGTCAGATCTTCATGCAGTAGAGGCCATCGAAAGTATAAAATAACGAAATGAAACATAGATCTGGGATCTGTTTCACGAAATTTTAAATAAGATAAAAATCCAAATTTTAGTAATTTGATTGGATAAAATTATATTGATTTTAGTGCTTAGCCAATGAAAATTGAAGTATCTACTAAAATTTGGATTTTATCTTTAGTTAAGATTTCGAGGAAACAAGGCCCTGTATTTTAAGCAGAATTTAAGAAAGTACTATCAATAAGACACAGTGAGAGCTGTAGTTTTACCTTTCTTCATTTTGTATATCAATCACCTCCACTCGGTTCAGATGCCACGAAGCATACATGTCTTTACCGGAATTATCGTGCCATATCCGCAAATATTGAAGATTTCCAAGTTTTTCTGGTACCGCCATTAGAAAGTGCATGACGCTTCCCGCTTTAAACCCCTAATAATGAAAATGGATTTAATTTGATCTTTATAAATATATATACATATATACACACACAGAACGATTAAAACATGGTGTGACATTAATCCTTCAATTACCAGCTGTTGTCCTGTAATATCTTAAGTCTGGTTCTAAATTGGTAGGTATGGTGCCCATAACGCGGAGAACTTGACAGGGATGGTACCAATTAAATAAGGAACTTATCAAGCAGTGAACTTGTCGGGGATGGTGCCCACAAAACAGTTCACTTTGCAGGGATGATGCCCACAAAGCAGAGAACCTATCAGTTAACTTTGCAGGGGTGGTGCCCACAAAAACGTTCACTTGGTAGAGATGGTGCCCATAACGCGACGAACTTGACAGGGATGGTACCAACCAAAGAACTTATCAAGGATGGTGCCCACAAAGTCGTTAACCTGGCAGGTGTGGTGCCCACAAAGCAGTTCACTTGTCGGGGATGGTGCCGCCAAAACAGTTCACTTGGCAGGGATGGTGCCCACAAAACAGATAACTTATGAGGGATGGTGCCCACAAAACAGTTAACTTGGTAGGGGTGGTGCCCACAAAACAGTTTACTTGTCGGGGATCATGGTGCCCTCAAAACAGCTCACTTGACAGGGATGGTATCCACATCAAGGATGGTATCCACAAAGCAGATAACTTTACAGGGATGGTGTCTACAAAAACAGTGCACTTGACAGAGATAGTGCCCACAAATGCATAGACCCCATGCCATCATGGAAATAAAACCACGTCTGTGTTTGATGTTACAACTTACCTTACGTACACCGTCCGATAGTTCACGTACATCTGTGTTGTTATTTTCACCATAGATATCAAAACTAACATTAGACATGGTACTACCTTCTCTAACAAAACTAGTGTACACCGTTATTAGATAGTAATATTTATCTTCACTGAAATTATCTTCTAATAACGTAACACCCCACTGAAATATACATGGGTACAAATATATAATCATAAATTATCTTATAATAACGTAACACCCCACTGAAATATACACGGGTACAATTATATAACCCATAGATTATCTTCTAATTATAGTGGCTGTTAGCGGCCATTCAAATGTCATCTAAAAAGTCGACAGAATTGACCCGACAAGTCGACGAAATGAAGGCGACGATCGTCGGGTTATTTTGTCGTGTCGGCGGGTTGATTTTGTCGACTTGTCGACTTGTCGCCTTCTTCATAAGGCGACGATTTAGATGACATTTGAATGGCCGCTAACAGCCACCATATCTAATAACGTAACACCCCACTGAAAAATACAGGGGTACAATTATATAACCCATAAATTATCTTCTAATAACGTAACACCCCTATAAATTAAAAACAGAGAGAGAGAGAGAGAGAGAAATGGGGTTTAACGTCCACTCGACACAAACTAGGTCATTTCGGGACTAACATATGGTTTAATTTTATTTCAATAATTCGCATGCGCGTAGGGGTCTTTAGCAGTGGGAGGAAATCGGAGGACCCGGAGAAAACCCACGAGGATAGACAGGCGACCCTACTCCTTGTCACGTACAACTGGGGATTCGAAACCACGCCAGTTGACTCAATGACAGGCTTTATGATACAGCACGCACGTGCTAACCATTCGGCCATCCAACCCCCCAATTAAAAACAGAATACAAACATAAATTATCTCTAATAACGTAACACCCTACCGAAATAAACCTGATCAAAATACACAGAATACGAAAACGTAATTTCTAATACATTTATACCTATGGAAATTCCACTGGAGTTGTTGCAAGCGCGCGCCAATAAGACGCCCAGTCAATACAGGATTTAATGATGGCTCTGATTTTATAGTAGTATGTGTAGTTTCTTAAGAAATGAAATGAAATGAAATGGGGTTTAACGTCCTACTGTTCTGCTCCTATACTGGGCTAATGAAGACGGGCATACGTCATACAGTGTGCTATGAGGGAAATTTGCCCGGGCAGCGGCACTATCGCCTACTCTTATATCGAATTCCAACTGCCAAGGGATCTTTTACGTGCATTCCAATGTATACACGGGACCTCGGGTTTTCGTCTCATCCCGGGGACTAGACAGCTGTCCTTGTCAGACTGCACCACTGACAAGGGGAAACCACGTCGGAAAATCCAGATGAACTTTCTCGGCCAATGCAGGGATTGTACACCAGACCTCCAGGCTAGCGAGCCAGCGTCTTAACCACCTGGCCACAGTTTCTTAAGACTTCGTTTACCTCAGGGGGCCACTGTGACTCAATGAATAAGACGTGACTCACTAGCCGGCGGGGGATGGGTGTGGGCGGCGAATGGTTAACGTGCGTTTTGGGTCATAAGGTATGTCATTGAGTCAAGTGGCGTGGTTTCGATCCTCCGCGTGCACGTGGCAAGGAGTGGGGTGGTCTCTTCAGCCTTGTGGGTTTCCTCCCACTGCTAAAGACCCCTACGCGCAAGCGACTTATTGAAATAAAATTGAACCATATGTTAGCCCCGAAATGACCTAGCTTGTGTCGAGTGGACGTCAACCCACCCCACCCCACCCTATCTCTCTCTCTCTCTCTTTCTCTCTGAAATGGGGTTTAACATCCGACTGGTCTGCAGCTATTCGGATAACGAAAACGTGCGTACGCCATGCAGTGTACTGTGTGAGAAATTCGTCCAGACTGCGGCGCTCAATTTCAACTGTCGTTTACGTGCTCTCTCTCCCCCTCCCTCTCTCTCTTTCTCTCTCTCTCTCTCTCTCCCCCTCCCTCTCTCCCCCCTCCCTCTCTCTCCCCCTCCCTCTCTCTCTCTTTCTCTCTCTCTCTCTCATTTTTATTAGCCATCTTACCTCAAGTACATCAAAGGAATCTCTCCATCTTCCCCACAATGCCAGGAATATTCCAATCACAAGCACTATTATAATGACGGACAGTACAGCAGCTTGAGACGTGATGTCGAACTTACTGAATACAGTCGAGAAGTCGATAGAATTTGGAGGCACGAAGAACGAAGTCGACATGACAGATCCTGCATCTCCTTGACAAAGGCAAGTTGTTACACCAGACACAACATCTTTTTCAATCTATTGAAAAAATTTATTTGAGGGGGTTAAAATAACGATGATTATTTGAATACAATAAATAAATACATGTGTACATGATATCAAACAGAAGCTAAATTGAAGATGAAACGAAATGAAATGGGGTTTAACGTCCTACTGTTCTGCTCCTATACTGGGCTAATCAAGACGGGCATACGCCATACAGTGTGCTATGAGGGAAATTTTGCCCGGGCAGCGGCACTACGGCCTATTCTTATATCGAATTCCAACTGTCAAGGGATCTTTTACTTGCACGCCAATGTGTACACGGGACCTCGGTTTTTCGTCCCATACGAATGACTAGACAGCTGTCCTTGTCAGGCCCTCTGTCCTGCATCACTGACAAGGGAGAACCACGCCGGAAAATCTTGATGAACATTCTCGGCCAATGCAGGGATCGAACAACCGACCTCCAGGCTAGGAGCCAGCGTCCTACCCACTTAGCCACCGTGATCCCCCTAAAACAAAGATATATATTTTAATATAAAATAATTACTTTAAATCGAAGCTAAAATAAAAGTTAGGTTATCCATACAATGTGTAAATCCTGCTTCCATCCCGGGAAAGTTCATCTTGATTTTCAGCCGGCGTTTTCCGTATTGTCTGTTGTGCATTTTAGGGGACTTGGTTGGCCACAACGTCTAGTAGTTCTGTGTACACATTGGCGTGCACGTTACAGAACCCTCAATAGTTAGAATTCGATATGAGGGTAGGCCATAGGGTATAATTTCCCTAAACTAGGACCTCCTTTCATAAGCCTTTATGAACAACTCGGCACATACAAGTTTGCTGATTTAATTTCCGTTACTGAAGCCGGAATTTACGTAACTCACATTTAATGATGGGGGGGGGGCGATGGTTTAAACGGATATGCTTTAGATGGTAAGGTTTGACATTGAGTAGGATCGGGTCTTACGGGGGGTTGGATGGCCGAATGGGTATCATTAAGCCTGTCATTGAGTCAACTGGCGTGGTTTCGAATCCCCGGTTTTACGTGACAAGGAGTAGGGTCGCCTGTCCAAGCTCGTGGGTTTTCTCCGGGTCCTCCGGTTTCCTCCCACTGCTAAAGACCCCTACGCGCAAGCGAATTATTGAAATACAAATTGAAATCATATGTTAGTCCCGAAATGACCTAGTTTGTGTCGAGTGGACGTTACACCCCATATCTCTCTCTCTCTCTCTCTCTCTCTCTCTCTCCCCCCACTTTCCCACCCCATTGACTTACCTCACATTTATCATCGTCCCAATCTTCACTTTGACCATTCCAAGTTAAACAAGAGAACGATTGAAAACTGACATTAAGTGGTGTTGTTAATATATCTGCCGTAGCCGTAGTGTTGTCTACTGATCGACGTTTTCTAGATGATCCACCAACATTGTCTAAATATATAAATTATTATAAATACACATTTCTACCAGTCAGTTAAAATATTATTATAAATACTAATATTGTGATCGTTGCGATGTATTTAAAGGCTCAATACCACTCTTGTTGTAACCGAATAATATGTCCCAATCTTTATTCTGGTCAACAAATTGTACTATTTTACAATATTCCAATTAATTGATGATACAAATTTCATCTTAACACACCTAATTTAAAAAATTGGAAAAATTCAACTAAATGATTTGGAAAGCCTAACGTAAACCTTTTCAAATGTGATTTGGATTTAAAAATATTTTCGAACCCTCTGGATAAGTAAAATAGGATGTAATTGGTCATTTACACAACAGGTAGGACACTTAAACATCTAGTACTAATATAATAAGGCTATTATTTATTTTCTGGAGCTGTCAAGCCAGCAAGAGTGTTATTGTCCTTTTAACCCAGGAAAGACAATAAATGCGCCATGTTGTATACCGTCTTAGTCACTGGGCTAAGGTGTCTTATCAAAAAAAAAACAAGAGAGAGTAAGAAATGGGGTTTAACGTCCACTCGACACAACCTAGGTCATTTCAGGAGTAACACATGGTTCAATTTTATTTCAATAATTCGCTTGCGTGTAGGGGGCCTTAGCAGTGGGAGGAAACAGGAGGACGCGGACAAAACCCACGAGGTTGGACAGGCGACCCTACTCCTTGTCACGCACAACCCGGGAATCGAAACCACGCACTAACCAGGTGATGTGGAACAAACACGATTTTTTAGAAAATCCAATTCGTAGTAGTAAACACACTAATGTGGCTCTTCCCCGAGAGCCTCAAATTTATTCTTTTTTCTTCAGAAACAAAAATACCTAAATGCCAGAAGCACCATCCAGGGAAGACCATCAGCGCAACCAACATAAAAAAAAAACCAGTGAAATCACCTTTGTATATAAATCTAATGTATTGTATGTATTTTTAATAAAACTAGGAAATATAACGAACTAATGTTTCATCATCCTAGGTCAGTGCTTATGTGGAGACTTAACCTCTCCCCCAATTTCTTAAACCTAACCTACAATCTTGCCAACAATCGTGTCATAACCTTAATTACATCTCAACGACCTTGACAAAAATTGAGCTGGCCTTAAAAAATAGATTTAATCGACACAGGGATTAGTGACGCAGATGTACACTGCGGTAAATAAATACATTTCGTACTTTTTACATAATGTCACAGAGGGGGGTGGATGGCCGAATGGTTAGCACCTGCGCCTGTCATTGAGTCAACTGGCGTGGTTTCGAATCCCCGGTTGTACGTGACAAGGAGTGGGGTCGCCTTAAACCCCATTTCTCTCTCTCTCTCTCTCTATCTGATAATGTCACAAACCTAAAAATAAGAAAATGACAAATGTTACCCCTATTCCATACCTTTAACGTAAGGTCTTAGACCTACAAATATGACTCCCTTTCTTTTGATGCCTCCGGGTTTTATACAAGTGACAAATGTTTGTCCATCCGATCCTCTAGGGACCTCTGTAGTTTTAAAATCATACTCAGAATCCGTGGGTGGTAGCAGACTCCTCCAGAACAAATCATAATATATAGCCGGACTTTCAGGCTGAATTAACAAACACATAAATTCATTCTTATTCCTATATAAAGTCTTTTGATAGAATAGTTTCGACGCATCGCCTTCTATAAACTCGGGGATAACTCTCACATATTTCGTTGGCTCTGGATCTTTGAATGCAGTTTTAATTTTATTTGGCTTGATGATACTATCGTTTGTTCCGTGCATAGCGGTTTTTACAACTGGACCTGTAACTCGAAAAGAGTTCGCCCCTTGGATGTAGATGTTCTTTTTTAATATAATTGTCTGAAATTATAAACAGCAATGTTCGATATAGTTAGCCCCCTCAAAGATGCATAAGTTAAGAGTTAAACCTGGCTTCAAATTATTATTTGAACGTTTATTCAAATGACAATCCATAATCAACTCTCTAGACCATCGAATGGCAGAGATATTAAATCGATTCTCTAGAACATCTAATGGCCGAGATATTGAATAAATTTGATTATCAACTTTCTAGACCATCCAATAGCAGAGATATTGAATGAATTTGATTTTCATCTCTCTTGACCATCGAATGGCAGGGATATTGAAGGAATTTGATTCTCAACTCTCTAAACCATCGAATGGCCGAGATATTGAATAAATTAGATTACCAACTCTCTAAACCAGCCAATTGCCGGGATATTGAAGAAATTAGATTATTAACTCTCTAGGGCACCGAATGGATGAGATATTGAATGAATTAGAGGATCAACTCTCTAGATCATCGAATGACCGAGATATTGAATAGAGTAGGCCATCCACACTATATAATCAACTTTCTAGGTCATCGAATGGCCGAGATATTGAATGGAATAGGCCATCCACACTATATAATCAACTTTCTAGGTCATCGAATGGCCGAGATATTGAATGGAATAGGCCATCCACACTATATTATCAACTCTCTGGGACATCGAATGGCCGAGATATTGAATGGAATAGGCCATCCACACTATATTATCAACTCTCTGGGACATCGAATGGCCGAGATATTGAATGGAATGGGCCATCCATACTATATTATCAACTCTCTGGGACATCGAATGGCCGAGATATTGAATGGAATAGGCCATCCACACTATATTATCAACTCTCTGGGACATCGAATGGCCGAGATATTGAATGGAATAGGCCATCCACACTATATAATCAACCTTCTAGGTCATCGAATGGCCGAGATATTGAATGGAATGGGCCATCCACACTATATTATCAACTCTCTGGGACATCGAATGGCCGAGATATTGAATGGAATGGGCCATCCACACTATATTATCAACTCTCTAGGACATCGAATGGCCGAGATATTGAATAAATTAGATTATCCACGTCAAATAATCTGTTAACGTTACAATTGAGACGTTGTTTATTAAACATGCATTATGCAAGAGCAAAATCTGGCTATTACAAGTCTTTCTTTAGGCCTGAAATGTTATCTAAATTATCAATTAGACATTAATTAACTTATCCAGACCATAATAAACTCTCGATGTCAAGGCTAGCCTTCGATGTAGGCTGGATTAGATTCCTATATGCCGCTAACGGCCAAAGATAATTAAATCAGAAAAAGTGGATAATCGAGACTATGCTGTTTATATTAATGATTTTAGTAATGATAACCGAGACTATGCAAAAATTTCACCGGCTTCTTTCTCGGCTCATAGTGGATCAATTTGACTGAAATTTTCAGCAAATTACCTTTACACTATCTAGTTTTTAACTATTATAGCGAGAACTGCCATCTCTTTATCTTATCTCCCATAATGTATCTTTAACATAGCAATGGTGCTTGACAATCTACTTCAAACACTCACAATTTCGCTCAGCATAAACTAATTTAAAGATACATTATGTAAGATTTAGATAGAGAACTAACCATTCTTGCTATAACAGTTCAAAAATAGATGATGTAACATGAATAATTTGAAAAATTCATTCAAATTACTCCATTGCGAGCGAAGATATTAGCCTTTGGAGGTTTGACTAGACGTGTGCATTAATTGCAACCACCGTACTGGTTGTTCGAAGCTAAGTCTCGCCCCTCCATTTTTAAGTTAAATCAAAATATGGTTGACCCGTTCTAATTTACTTAATATCGGAGATATCCGTTGGCATCGAAAGTTGATTATAGTCTGGATAAGTTAATTAATCTTCAGTCAAGTTATTTCACGCTGAGCCTCACTTTCCACACAAGTCTCGAGAAGACAACTCTCTCTTGGAGATGATTTGAGTCTAGATAACGGCGATACAATTAAAGCCTAGCCTCGATTGTCATTACTACCGTTGTTACGATAATAAACAAAGTCTTGAATTTTCATTTAAATCTATCTATATCGCAGCCATCCGATGCCCCAAAGAAAGACCTGCAATAGTTAGATTAAACTCTTGCATAATGTATGTTTAAAGCGGAAATTGCAAATTTTCTAAGAAAGTCAAAACGTAATTATTTCTATGTCTTTTGCTCAATAGGTTGTCAACTCACAATTATACGATCATAGGTGTCATTCTAACACTTAAAACTCTTTTACGCCGGAAATAATAACACAATTACCTCCCAATTACCTCCCTTGTTTTCTATTCTCCACCATGTTTTCTATTCTCCACCATGGAGTAGCGATATTCAAACGTTTGAAAATGAAGAGGAAAATGATATTTTTCCCAATTTCTCAGCTGGCAATAATGAATTATAGGATTAATAGGATTATTCTTTAACAAGGTAGGAATGTTTTTGGATACCATCTATTTTCAGGCTTTATTTTAATAAATTTTAAAAATATAACTTAAAAATTTGCAATTTCCGCTTTAACGGACATGATAAATATGTTCTATTTTTTTAAACTATTGAAAGAACGACCGCCTCTTTATCTTATTCTTAAATAATGCAGCGTTAAACAAAATATACTTCTAACAGGTGAAATGGAATGAAATGGGGTTTAACGTCCTACTGTTCTGCTCCAGTTGGGCTAATTAAGACAGGGGCCCTACGTCCTACTCTTATATCGAATTCCAACTGCCAAGGGATCTTTAATGTGCATGCCTATGTGTACACGGGACCTCGGCTTTTCGTCCCATCCAACGACTAGACAGCTGTTCTTGTCAGGCCCTCCGTCCTGCATCACTAAACTTTCTAGGCCAACACCGGGGGCGAAACTGCTAGTAGGAAAACCGACAAGTAGTTGGGGTTATAGGTTAGGTTTAAGAATTTGGGGGAGAGGTTAGGTTAACTCATGAACAAGCGAAACCAAGACAGGCGAGATTTCTTGTCTTTGCATTTTTAAACTTATGGAGAAGCGAACCCAGGATGGAGCAAGATTTCTTGCCTTTCTACCTTCGTTCTTTCCTGGAGTTTTACTTCCACTTCCACCAAGGGGATATCGTAGACATATGTTTTATAAGAAACTTGCCAGAGGAAGCCACAAATAGGCTTGATCCAGCTTATTTGGATAAGACACAATGTCTTTACAGGGAAACACCCAAGGTGAATTTCATCCAAAGGAGAGGCTTCGGGTATAAGAAAAGAACAAAATGACGAACGTGCGCAGTCTGGCCCGCTTTGCCATAAATGCTACGATCTTAGGTATGGTAGTTAAATTTAGATTTGACTGTCAGTCGGGCCCTAGGTCCGCCCCCTGTCCGACCTACAGGGATGTGGGTAGGTAAGTTTAGGTTTGTGCCTTCGCTACCTTATAGATATGAATTTAAAACTAGACAATCGGTACCTGCATTTGCATTTCTGCGTCGTCTGATACTTCTATTCCCTCGACATTTGAAATGATGTTATCTTTAAATTCAGTCGTATTTTTCAAAATTTTTAATAATTCTCCAACCGTTGCTTTCTGGAACTTGAGCTTGAACGTTTTACTGTCTAACGTCACCTCTTTATCACTCGTCGTATATTTTCGTAATATTTTGAACGAATTGTCCCACATTTTATCATTCTTCTTAATATTTTCTTTCGCCTGTTGGAAGAAATAATGTTAGGAATACAGTTAGGAATGTCAACTCATCAAATGAGAAGTGGCATCGTGTGTTCTAGAAATGAGAAGTGGGATAAGGGGTTCTTTAAATGAGAAGTGGCATTGGGTGTTCTAGAGACGAGAAGTGACATTGGGTGTTTAGAGATGAGAAATGGCATTGGGTGTTCTAGAGATGAGAAGTGGCATTGGGTGTTCTAGAGATGAGAAGTGGCATTGGGTGTTCTAGAAATAAGAAGTGGTACCAGATGGTCTAGAATTGAGAAGTGACCTCGAGTGTTCTAGAAACGAGAAGTTGTGTAACGCACTCTAGAAATGATAAGTGGCATCAGATGTTCTATAAACTAGAAGTGGCATCTATAAATGAGAAGTGACACCGGGTCTTCTAGAAATGAGAAGTGGTATCACATGTTCTAGAAATGAGAAGTGACACCGGGTGTTCTAGAAATAAGAAATGGTGTCAGATGGTCTAGAAATGAAAAGTGGAATCAGTTGTTCTATAAATAATAAATGGTGTTGGGTGTTCTAGAGATGAGAAGTGGTATAGGATGGTCTAGAAATGATATGTTAATGCCGTACTGTAGAAGTAAGAGTACCACATTAGGTGGGGTGTTAGGTCGTTGGAGAAACACAATTTTGAAAATATCTTTCATGCGACTTTAGCGTTACCCGATTCTAGATTCTAACATGATTTAGACAGTACATTGTAGTTTGGGGGCTGTGGTAGCCGAATATTGTAACGCGTACATTTTAAATCATAAGGTCTGCCATTTAGTCAATTAGTGTGGGAATGTCTGTCCAACGTCAGGGTTTTTCTCCGTCCAGGGGCAAGCAAATAATCACTGAAATAAAATTAAACTAAACGGTTAGTCTCCAAAATGACCTAGCTATCGTACATTAAAATTCTTGAAAGAAAACATTTACAAACCAATAACTGGCCATTAGTTTAAAAATCGCCACTAATATTTCAAGTCTTTTTCCGGTCTTAATAAAATTTAATACATAATTCAATGAAATATTGGCATCAACAAATATAAATATAAATATATAAATGAAATGGAATGGGGTTTAACGTCCTACTGTTCTGCTCCTACTGGGCTAATGAAGACGGGCCTACGCCATACAGTGGGCTATGGGGGAAATTTTGCCCGGACAGCGGCATTACGGCCTACTCTTATATCGAATTACAACTGTCAAGGCCAATGTGTACACGGGACCTCGGTTTTCCGTACCATCCGAACGACTAAGACAGCTGTCATTGTCAGATCCTCCGTCCTGTATCACTGGCAAGGGTGAACCACACCAGAAAATCTAGATGAACTATCTCAGTCAATGCAGGGATCGAACACCCAACCCCCAGACTAGCAAGCCAGCGTCTTACTCACTTAGCCACCGTGCCCCCCCCCCCCCCATATATAAAAGAGATTACTAAAATTGTTAAGCCGTGCCCACACTTTAATGGGATTTAACGGTAAAGCCAATTGAATTGTTAAGCCGTGTCTACACTAATGGGGTTCAACGATACAACCAAATGAATGGAATGGTGTCTTAAGACCTGTCCACACTTTACTACTTACATCATAATGAAAGGAACAGGGATATTTGACGCACACGACCAATTTGTGCACATGATCTCGGTTTACGTCCCATTTGAAGGACTAGACACACTATACAAGATAACAACTTACAGCTCTTTTTCTTTTTCTTGCTGCGATATTTTTCTTCTTATCTTTAAAAGACTTGAAGTAGGCTGATTCCAATGGATTAAAGCCGGATTCATTTTCAACTTCTTCGATCGGAAGATCTTGGTCGGCACCAACTATATTTGGTGAACCTATGTTCACCACGTTGTCTTGTAGAGCACTTAATCCTAAAAATGATAAAAATGAGAGCATCTTTCTTGCATAACGAGAGAGAGAGAGAGAGAGAGAGAGAGAGAGAGAGAGAGAGATGGGGTTTAACGCCCACTCGACACAAACTAGGTCATTTCGGGACTAACATATGGTTTAATTTTATTTCAACAATTCGCTTGCGCGTAGGGTTCTTTAACAGTGGGAGGAAACCGGTTGACCCGGAGAAAACCCACGAGGTTGGACAGGCGACCCTATTCCTTGTCACGTACAACCGCGGATACGAAACCACGCCAGTAGACTCAATGACAGGCTTTATGATACAGCACGCATGTGCTAACCATTCGGCCATCCAACCCCCCTTCTTGCATAACGTTTCCAACAGTAAAGCAATCTAATTATAACCCAGAAGCTGTTTCGTTTCGTTTTTTATAGTTCAAAATTTCGTTTTACTTGTCTTTACTACACTAGGATCTGGAAGAGTTGTTATATAACCGCGTTCTGCATAATATGAAGGATTAGCCAATGAAACGGTGTGTTACACTGACTTCTTGGCAGGAAATACACGGAACTGTGGGTAAACCACTAGAAACGTCAACTCTGATTGATTAATCAATCTCTGACGTCATAGGTTTAAAAGCCTCTCGTACGTCCCCTGACGCGACATTCCAGTACAACTTGTCAGATCTTCATGTAGTAGAGGCCATCGAATGTATAAAAAAAAGAAACGAAATATAGATCTGTATTTTAATCCGATTGACGGTAATGTTGGGTTGCCAGTATTTAAGATTCGTGCTGCGATTGAAATCGTGGTTTTAATCGTGGAGTAATCGTGGCAAAAGTTATTTGTTCAATTAACTTATTTAATCCTGGCTGTTATAATTTTTATGTCGTCATATATTTCATTACATTAACCATATTACTTATTAATTTTGTTTCCAGCGGTTAGCCGGTCTGGTAAGAGTAAGCCGAGCGGCTTGACGGAGACCGGAAGATGTTTCATTTGTGCTATTGACTTATTTAAAGCTGAACTCCGATTATAAAACTACAGAAATAATTAAATAAATAAAGGTTACGCCCAAAACAACCGCCATGTTAGGTCAAGAAATTGAAAACAAGTATGGCGGTTGTTTTGGGCGTAACCTTTTTATATTTAATTATTTCTGTAGTCTTGTAATCGGAGTTCAGCTTTAATCCCAGCTGTTTTCAGTATGTGATACAATCACCATATTTGGCATGAGTACCCCGCTTTAGATACTTGCTTGAAAAAAGTCGTTAGCCACTTATTTCTTTATTTTGACTCTAAATGAGAGAGAGAGAGAGAGAGAGAGAGAGAGAGAGAGAGAGAGAGAGAGAGAGATGGGGTTTAACGCCCACTCGACACAAACTAGGTCATTTCGGGACTAACATATGATTCAATTTTATTACAATAATTCGCTTGCGCGTGGGGGTCTTTAGCAGTGGGAGGATACCGGAGGCCCAGGAGAAAACCCACGAGGTTGGACAGGCGACCCTACTCCTTGTCACGTACAACCGGGGAATCGAAACCACGCCAGTTGCCTCAATGACATACTTTATGATACAGCGCGCACACGCTAAACATTCAGCCATCCAAACCCCCAAACTTCAAATTAGAAAGACTGGATCATGCCCGGCATATCTACGTGAAACGTTAATATGGCGGCACCCACGGTGATCGTCGAATAAAGAACTGAAGATCGAGAACATCGTTTATCACCGTGACAATGGTACGTGACAACCGCAACTGAGAGGTAGCTCGCTAGCCTGGAGGTCGTGTGTTCGACCCCTGCATTGGCCGAGAAAGTTCATCCAGATGCAGGGCGGAGGGGCTGACAAGGAAAGCTGTCTAGTCGTTCGGATGGGACGAAAAACCGAGGTCGCGTGTACACATTGGTGTGCACGTAAAAGATCCCTTGGCAGTTGGAATTCGATATAAGAGTAGGCCGTAGTGCCGCTGTCCGGGCAAAATGTCCTTCATAGCACACTGTATGGCGTATGCCCGTCTTCATTAGCCCAGGTTAGGAGAAAAACAGTAGAACGTTAAACCCCATTTCATTTCATTTCATTTTGCAACTGTGAGGATATGAAAAACCTCCTGAGCGTAAAAACGGAAAATCTCAAACGCGTCATTCCGTCTATTCCAGACAAATTGTGACGAACTGAAAAGAGAGACATTGTTTATTATCGTAATTTGACAGGGGATGCAAAAAGTCAAGGGGGAAAGGGCGCAAAAGCTCAAAACCCAAACTGCGCCATTACCCCCCCCCCCCACAACCACCACCACCACCACCACCTCCACCCGTCCCAGACAATTAAATACAATAAATAAATTACCTTTCAGAGCATCCATTATGTCGTTTTCTTTCCTAGATGTTCCTGTATTCTCCAGTAAAATTGAGCTGAGTTTTAAAGCTACATTCGTTACGTCGGCCTACAAGATAATCATAGTATTACATTAGTAATGGATGGCCTGTGATGTTTGGGAAATATCTCACGTTTTGTAAATTTATATCCAATGAAATGAAAGGAAATATAATGAAATGAGTTTTAGCGTCCAACTGTTCATCTCCGACTGGGCTAATGAAGACGGACATACGTCATTCAGAGTGCTAGAAGAGAAATTCTGCCCGATCAGCGGCACTATGGCCTATTCTTATATCGAATTCCAACTGTCAATGGATCTTTTACGTGCACGCCAATGAATACAGTTTTCATCCATCCGAACGGCTAAATAGCTGTCCTGGTCAGGCCCTTCGTTCTGCACCACTAACAAGGGAAACCACGCTGGAAAATCCCGATGAACTCTCTCGACCAATGCAGAGATCGAACACGCGACCTCCAGACCCCAGCGTCTTACCCACTCAGCCACCGTCTCTCCCAATATATATCCAATGAAATGAAATGAGGTTTAACGTCCTACTGTAACTGGGCTAATGACGACGAGAATAAGCCATGCAGTGTATCAAGGGATCTTTTACGTGCATGCCAATGTGTATACGCGACCTCAGTTTTTCGTTCCATCCGAACGACTCAAGGCGTCTTACTCACTTAGCCATCATCGCTCCCAGATTATTATGCAAAGTTCGGGACTGTACACAGCGCACATATATATATGTTTATTTCATGTATTAGCCTGGGCCCTTATTCACGAAAATTTAAACTAAGATACAGTCGAAATTTTAAGAAATACTGCAATTCGATTGGCTGACCAGTAAAATCAATTTGCATATATCCAATGAAGTTGCAGTATTTCGTAAAATTTCGGTTGTAACTTAGTTTAAGTTTTCGTGAATAAGGGCCCAGGTTGCAGAATGATGGTGTTTAACGTCCACTCGACACAAACTAGGTGATTTCGGGACTATAACCCGGTTGGTGCGGACGTTAAACCCCATCCATCTTTCCGCACCTATTCTTACCTGGGCCTGTTCTGAGACAATGTCGGGGTTAGGAACAGAGGTTGCAAAACTAGTGGCGAATTTCAAAACCGAACTAGTTGATACAGGGCCATCCTTGATTGCATTATCCACCGACTCGGTGGATTTCTTCATAACACCTTCCAATGCCTGTAAAATTAACAATTGGTAGTTTCCTTATGCTAGGTTCATACTATCGCGATTCCCGCTGCGATTGAAATCGTGGTTTTAATCGTGGAGTAATCGTGGTGATCCTATCAGGTCTTATCATATATTGAGACTAGTCGTAGCAATCGTGTTGATCGTATCGAAACATATCGAAACGTATCTAAACGTATCTGCACGTACCAGAACGTGGACTCATTAGCGACTTTTGGCAAGCGTAAATTCCTGGTCCGTATCGCGTATCCGTAACGATTTTGCGTGTGACGTCATCAATGCATGTGTATTTCTCATACGTGATACGGCACACGGACACGGCAGCACGTATCGAACAGCTTTCATACGGAAAAGGTCCGTATAACATCGTCGTCTTTTTATCGTATTTTTTGCTACTTTTAGACGCTGAAATGTTGTGCCGTAGCATTTTTATGAATCTATGTGTATCCTAGAACACAAAGGTGTATATATGATGTGATTTTAACCACGGCAAAGACTAGAATTTAATAATTACTTTTGATGAGCTTTTCGCGGAATTTTCATATTTTTCCTGTCTGTCTGCACGCTTGTTGATCTACGTGCTAAATGTAGAGAGGTGGGACCTTGCAAATCTGTGAAAGGGGTATATTTTTAATAAGATTTTTAATATTTTTTTTAAATAACTCAGCGATTGTCGAACGACTTCACTCCCTTCGGGAATTTGTAGGCTAGGTACTTGACTAGTACTGATGTTGATCTTGGTAGATAACTACCATCATGCTGTAATAGAACTACGCTCAGCTCAGCTACCCATACGTAGACGGCGCGAAAATCTGCCAAAACTCTAAAACTAAATTAACGCAACGTATTACGTGACGATACGGATACGTTATACGGTTGGGGAAAATTCCACTTGCCAAAAGACTCAATAGGGACAATTCTACCGTAACGCATCGCACGACAGTGGAAACATAGCAATAACAGTAATATAATGACAACAATAATAACTTTATTAAATGGAATCATTCACATCAACATATGAACATTTGTCGTTTATAATACCAATCAAATTTAAACTTTTTTAGGGTGTTATGATTATTAAAATCTGATCAAATCATTGTAAATACTCCACAACAAGCTATCCATTAATAATTTCAGGTAAAGTGGTCGCGGGTATCAGTAATCAAATTCATTTTCTTTCAGGGTTTCTGATTATTAAAACCTGATCAAATCATTGTAAATACTCCACAACAAGCTATCCATTAATCAATTTGTTTTAATTAGTGGTCTACATGCCGTATTGAATGTTGTTATTAGCATTAAACTTTTATCATCTCTAACTATATTAGGTTTCCTTCAAGGAAATTAGGAGGGTGTCTGTGGTTGGTCAGCATGAACCAAGAATTGTTGTGTACATGTATATAATTGTCTTGTTATATTTTCATATTTTATCATTGCTTGATAATGACTAGAGAAGCCCCTAGTCGAAACGTCGCTCAGTAATAAGCAGTCCATAAAATTGTGACCTGTATATTCCAGTTCAATTACTAAATGCCTTGAAACAATTTATTAAATGAGGCTTCGTATTTTGCTTGCAACAAACTAATCAACCATAAGTCTGTTCTAAACTACAAAACATATTATTCACATACTATCATGGAGGAATAATTAATTTCGTTCGTTCTTAAGCCTTAACGTTCGCTTTCATCTTGGGCGATATCGCAGACCAGTGTTTCCTGTGACATTTGGCAGGGGAGCCAAATAATAGGTAAAATTTCGCATGGAGACACAAGATCGTTCAGAGGGCCTATTCGATTCCGTTTCCTTTAGTAAGGACACGTTGCCTTTTATAGGGTATCATCCAAGGTTTCATCCAAAGAACACAATAACCCTGCATGATAATCCGTTAAATACAGTTCTCCATATTTTATAATTCATCAGAATAACATACAGAAAGGTGGGCTCCACTCAACACAAACTAGGTCACTTCTGGACTAACATATGGTTTTAATTTTATTTCAATAATTTGCTTGCGCGTAAGGGGTCTTTAGCAGTGGGAGGAAACCGGAGGACCCGGAGAAAACCCATGAGGCAGGACAGGATACCTTACTCTTTTTCATGTACAACCGGGGAATCGAAACCACACCATTTAACTCAATGACAGCGCGCACGTGCTAACCATTCGCTCATCCACCTCCCCCCCCCCTGCTTCCAAAAGAAGGGTTGTGTTATGAATGAATTCTTCTCCACATCATATATATCTTTGAAACTCACCTCACTAAGCTTTTCTGTAACGGGATCGTCTGACTTAAGGCTGTTGATCAGGGTGGCTGCAGCAGCTTCTGTATCATTCACGGCTTCTACATCTAAACTCTCTACCAAGGGTACGACAACAGGCTGGAAATGAATTATACCACATTATGACAACTTTAAAGAATCATCCATCCATTTTCAGCGAGAGAGAGAGAGAGAGAGAGAGATGTTGTTTAACGTCCACTCGACACAAACTAGGTCATTTCGCGACTAACATATGGTTTAATTTTATTTTAATAATTCGCTTGCGCGTAGGGGTCTTTAGCAGTGGGAGGAAACCGGAGGACCCGGAGAAAACCCAGGAGGTTAGACAGGCCACTCTACTCCTTGTCATGTACAACCGGGGATTCGAAACCACGCCAGTTGACTCAATGACAGGCCTTATGATATAGCACAGGTGCTAACCCCATTCGGCCATCCAACCCCCCTCTATCCATTTTTAAGATTGGACAAAGTTAACCAGGGTTACTGGCACAGAAGGCTCGTGTGTCTGTTAGTCGATGGGATAGACTCCAGTTTCCGAGTGTACATACCTTATATCAATCCATGAAGGTCACATCGGTGTCGAAGGAAATGTAAAGAGATATGACAGGCGAATGGGTGTTTTCATTGTCATCCCAGAACAGAGGAACGCGACCATGCCACTGAAGATCGGACGTGGATATATCAACCCTGTCCTTTAATATGATCACTCCCCACATAATACGGAGAAGCCCTTATAAATAGCTCATCAATGGGAAAACATAAACAAAACATAAATCAAACAAAACATAAATAAAATATAAACAAAATATGAACAAAATATAAACAAAATATAAACAAAATATGAACAAAGTATAAACATAAACCAAATATAAGCAAAACATGTAAAAAATGATAAACAAAACATAAACGGGAGATAAACAAAATATAAACAAACATAAAACAAAACATAGACAGAAAAAACAACATAAACAACGCATAAACAAAAACATAATCAACGCATAAACAAAACAAAACAAAATATAAACAAAACATAGACAAAATAAAAACAACATAAACACAAATCAAACAAAAACATAAACAACGCATAAACAAAACAAAACAAATATAAACAAACATAAAACAAAACATAGACAAAAAAAACAACAAACAAAACATATACATAAATCAAACAAAAACATAAATAACGCATAAACAAAAAAAAACAAAATGATAAACAAAACATAAACAAAGCATAAACAAAACAAAACAAAATATAAACAAAACACCGCATGCGCGAGTCTCGTAATTGTGGACAAAATGAAACGTATTTTGTGCATGTTCAATATATTGTTTGATTATTCGGTTAAAGGCCGAAGTGTTTCACTCTAGACCACTAGGCTATCCCCCCCCCCCCCCAGAAACTCCGTCAACTTACCACGTCATTAATAACACTGGCGATCGTTGATGCCACTAAGGACTGTTCGGTGGGAGTCTTCCCTTCAAAATCACCTTCCGAGGATTTCGTTAGTTGTTCAATGGCGTTAACTTTAGCAGCAGCTACCGTATCAGCACTTACTGTGTCGTTACCACTAGTAGGCGCGGCGGTTACAGCTAATGGAGATACTACCTTTGAAATAAGTAAAGCACAATAATCAAATAAAATGAAGCTGCTTTGAAAACATTGAAGTATTGTCATAACTTTTATGAACTAAAATTTGAAATGAAAGGAAATGGGGTTCTGCTCCGACTCGGCTGGGCATACGCCATACAGTGTGCTAAGACCTACTCTTAAATCGAATTCCGACTGCCAAGGGATCTTTTGCGTGCACGCTAATGTGTACATGGGGCCCGGATATTTCGTCCCATCCGACCAACTATACTTTCTAGCCCCGAGTTCACATAACATTCTTAGGTTCCCGCGGCTTAGTCAAACATTTTTTCAAGGATATTCAAGGATAAATATACGTCAAATTCAAGGATTTTCAAGGACATTTTTTAGCCTAAAGTTACAATTTTTCATCTTATAAAAATAACCAAAACATTACCAACTATCGTTATAATCTCATATTTAAAAGGAATTGAAGACATTTGAAACAAACTTAAGGATCTCAACTGAAATTCAAGGATATTTTCCTATTTCCGCGAAATTCAAGGATATTCAAGACCTTGAAAATGAAATTTTAAATTTAAGGATATTCAAGGATTTTCAAGGACCGCGGGAACCCTGATTTACTCAAGATTGTTCTCCTTATTTTAAAGTAGCTAAGTCTCTTACTCAATATCATCCAAAATCTTCAACATTTAAAACACGATTTATTTGTCGATTTAAATCAACATTGATGTTGTGATATTACCGGGAACAGGTTGGCTTCTGATACCCAATATTTAAGACCAAATAAACATTTTACAATTGGTACACGAATCGTGTACCATAATGCGTTTCAGCGCTTTTTGTAATAAGGGACTCGAAAAACGAGGCTATGCATATTCCATAAGTCACGTCAAACGGTGACGCTATATACTTATCTGGAGAGCATGCCCAATAAATACTATCGGCGTAGACTGGAATAACCAGACGCTAGAGATTGCCATTCGATTGAGACTTCTGGCGTATTTCGCCGAACCTAACTGATTAGAAATTACAGTAAAAACAGAAACGATTGAATGTAAATCAGTTTATATACATTTATATTACATTATTATATGTGTTGCTACCCATTTATGTTAATTTCTAGGTCCCAAATATTAGCAACTTAGCTCCTTTAACTAAAATATAGCCCTTTACAAAACTTTTGTTGTTTTAATGTATCAAATACATTAATAAGAAACTAAGTGTAAAGTTATGTATTTCTGGATCAAAGATATTTCTCATACATAGTGATTGAAAGTTGAGTAAATTCTTAACTCAAGTCTGAGAATGCTTTGTGAACTCGGGTTCAGTACTGCCGTAATGATAAGTGGGAACCACGCTGCAAATATGATGAATTTTTTCGACCAACGTAGGGATCGGACACGAGACCTTCAGGTTAGCGAGCCAACGCCCCACACACTGAAGACAGGTGATAGAGTACAATGTCAACATCATACCTACCTTGACGGTTAAATTATAGGTATCACCAAAAGACAAGGCATCGGATATTATAACACTGATATTACAAACAAAGTCGTTTGTAATCGGACACAGTTGTAGTTTAAATGGCGGGGTTATATTCTCCACTGAAAAAAAAATAAAACTTTCATGACGTGCTTCGTTAAAATTGCAAATACGAAGCTAGTTCTAAACTAAATGGTGGGGTAGTATTCTCCACTGGGCTAATGAAGACGGGCATACGCCATACAGTGTGCTATAAGGGAAATTTTGCCCGAGCAGCCGCACTTCGGCCTACTCTTATATCGAATTCCAACTGCCAAGGGATCTTTTACGTGCACGCCAATGTGTACACGGGGCCTCGGTTTTTCGTGCCATCCGAACGACTAGACAGCTGTCCTTGTCAGGCCCTCCGTCCTGCATTACTGACAAGGGGAAACCACGCTGGAAAATCTGGATCAACTTTCTCGGCCAATGCAGGGATCGAACACAAGACCTCCAGGCCAGCGAGCAAGTTCTTCGTTTAAATGTCAAATACGAAGCTTATTCTAATCTAAAGTCATGGTCGTATGTACAAGATTTACTCATGTATACAAATGCAGGGGCGGATCCAGAGGGGGAGGGGGGCAAACCCCACCCTGCTCAGCTACATAAAATAAAAAGAATGTCTTGCATCAATGAAACTAAATCACAATGTGTTCCTACATCATTACAAAAATGATTTCTCTCTTTAAAAAGCTCAATTTGTATGCCTATGCCTTTGTAATTTAGAGACGATGATGACAGATTTCCTTAACAGGAACCTGGCAAACCCCCCTCCTGCAAAGACTCCTGGATTCGCCCCTGAAATGTTCTAATCTGCAGTTTTGCACATGTGTGTTACAGTAAATTTGTTTAGTCTCGGTCACCCAGAACCTCCTAGTCTTGATGATAGAGACTAACATTTACTATGAGTTCGCACGAATATTGAAATGTTATCCCAGATGTGCCCGTATGGTTTTGTTATTTTATAATAAGCAGTCTAATACCATAGCGTCGAAGGATCCATCAACTAAGTCTTTTGGGTGTCATGTATTCTCAACTGCCTGTTGGTTTAAATCATGTAGTACGTCTACATATGATTACATCCTACTGTGCTGCATCAACCAACTAACAAGCTAATGTGATTACATCCTACTGTGCTACATCAACCAACTAACGGACTAATGTGACTACACCCTACTGTGCTGCATCAACCAGCTAACAGACTAATACCAACTAACAGTGTGCTATAAGGTGAATTTAGTGTCTCCACCTACTCTCTGTCACCCTTTCGTTTACGAGCACGATAACGTGTTCACGAACCTCGCGTGTCGCCATCCGAACGACTAAATGTTGCTCTCCCCTCCCTGGTAGGGGCAGCGAGGCTGTAAAATCACCAGATATCTATGGACCCGAGTTAACCACCGATTATTTTTGTTATAAAATAATATTTGGGGTAATAAAAGAATAATAACGATAACAATAATTCGCCCACATAGAAATGGGTTTTAATACCCCTCTGTTCTGCTGCGACTGGGCTAATGGAGACGACGCCCGCATTGACGTATTGTCCGATGCTGTCGCCCCGTTTGTCCTTCCGTTCTACTTACTCTAAGGAGTTAAGATTCAATCAATCAATCAATCAATCAATGATAATAATAGACAAATAATTAAATAAATAATAATAATAAATAATAACAGTAATAATTACCGCCATCACTGACAACCACCCCCGTTTCACCAACGAACTGGGTTACCCGATAGGTTAGAGGTTCACTTGCATCAGCTACATCACCACGCTCTGGTCGAAGTCCTTCATCTTTCCATCCAGTACACGAAACATGAAAATTGTCAAAAACGGACTTTCCTGGTAATAAATAAATATTTTTATTAACACAAACGTAGCATTCGTTCTTTCGTGGAGTTAGATGTCCGCTTTTTCCGTAGGGTCATACTGCTTTCTCTGTAGATCAACTACCAAATAATATGTTTTTATTAAATAAAGGGAAGAACTTCCCAATAAACCCACTCCGTGGTCTAAGGCCGTAAATGGAAAAATTGCAAAATCATATTCTAAATAAACAGGATGAAGCTTCGGCTCTCTTACATCTTGTCTGTGATATCACTTTTTGTGGAGGCAGACGTTAAGGAACCAACTGCACCACCAACCTACAAAAGACTTGCCCGAAGAGTCAGGTATATGTACATTTCCTTCTTGGCAATACTGCGTCAACGAGAAGTAATGCAATCCATCAAACCAAAAATTGTGCAGGCAGGGCCCTCACAAGCGCCCCAGGGCAAAATTTTCAGTGACCCCCCCCCCCCCCGCCCTCCCCCTCGACATACTGTAACTGCTTTCTTTAGTGTCCCCGTTTAGTTGACTATTTGAAATACATTTGATCGAAACACCCTGTGATATATCTTGGAAATATCATACTTCCACCTTCTCTAAGGTTAGTCAGTAAATATTGAAAGGGGATTTCTGGTATGCATTTAGATAATTGGCCGCCCACCAAGAAGTGTCGCCACGGGCATAAACCTTTATTCCGGAGTCACGTAACGTTTGTAATAAACCATTAGTCCGGAGTCACGTAACGTTTGTAATAAACCTTTAGTCCGGAGTCACGTAACGTTTGTAACAAACCTGTAGCTGGACTGATCTGACAAGTTCCACCATACGGTCGGTAGTTTGTAGTGAATCGTAATGTCGACAGACCATTTGGTTTCCCAGGATACAGGATATCCACTTTAAGCCTGTAACTCGAGCCGTCATCAAAAGCTTTTGCGACAGCAGAGAAGCTTTTAGCATGTCGAACTTAAAGTAAAAAAAAGAAAGAGTGAGATTTAACTATTGTAATAGACAGTGGAGTTGTCGAACATTGTTATAACGGCGTTTCATTTTTTTTTTTTTTTTTTTGCCTAAATGAAATGAAATGTAGTTTAACGCCTTACTGTTCTGTTTGGGAGCCACGGTGGCGAGGTGGTTAAGACGCTGGCTCGCTAGCCTGGAGGTCGGATGTTCGATCCCTGCATTGGCCGAGAAAGTTCATCTGGATTTTCCGACGCGGTTTCTCCTTGTTAATGGTGCCGAACGGAGGGCCTGACAACGACAGCTGTCTGGTCCTTCGGAAAACCGAGGTCCCGTGTATACATTGGAATGCACGTAAAAGATCCCTTGGCAGTTGGAGTTCGATATAAGAGTAGGCGATTTACTGTTCTGTTCTGTTCCGACTGGGCTAATGAAGACGAATTTATTTCAATTTATTTATTTTATCGACCTACCTAATGTAGACTTCACTTATTTAACTGAGTGTGTTCTTGTGAGTGTGTGTGTGTGGGGGGGGGGGGCGAATGGTTATCGCGTGCGCGCAATACCGTAAGGTTTGTCATTGAGTCAGCTGGTGTGGAACCGAATCTGCGGTTGTACGTGACAAGGAGTAGGATCGCCTGTCCAACCTCATAGGTTGTCACCGTGTCCTCCGGTTTCCTCCCACCGCTAAAGACACCTACGCGCAAACGAATTATTGACATAAAATTTAACCATATGTTAGTCCGGGAATAACCTAGTTTGTCCGTGTCAAGATGACGTACAAGTAAAAGTGAAATACCGACAAGGAACAAAGTATGACCTCAACGCAGCAATATTGGACAAAAATGAAACAGGGTTTAATGCCCTATCGTTCTGTCCCTGCTGGGCTAATGAAGACAGGCATGCAGTGTGCAATGAGAGCATTTTGTCCGGACAGCGGCGCTACGACTTACTCTTATTCCATGTGCATCCAATGTATACACGTGACCTCGGCTTTTTCGTCCCATCTGTCCTACATCACTAACAATGGGGGGGGGGGGGTCATGCCAGCAACAGCAAATCCCAATGAACTTTCGCGGCCAACGCAGGGATCGAAAACGGGACCTCTAGGTTAGGGAGCCAAGGTCCTACTCACTTAGTCACCGTGGCTCCCCAGCCATATTGGAAACCACAAGATGATTAGCACTTGGTGATAATCTAGTGAATGTTGTTTTTAATTTCCAACCCAAGAAGAAATGTCCGTCGCTGCCTATATATTTTCCGACATATGTCATAACATCCTTAATTAAAGATCCAAGATTTAGATAAAGGGCTGGTCGCTTTTGTTTGAATAGTTTTTAAAAAAAGATAATGCAAACAGAATATATTGAAATCGTCCCTCAAATAACTTTATTCTGAGAGAAGTTATGAAATGAAATGGGGTTTAACGTCCTACTGTTCTGCTCCTATACTGGGCTAATGAAGACGGAGTTTAACGTCCTACTGTTCTGCTCCTAACCTGGGCTAATGATGACGGGCATACGCCATACAGTGTGCTATGAGGGAAATTTAGCCCGGGCAGCGGCACTATCGCCTACTCTTATATCGAATTCCAACTGCCAAGGGATCTTTTACGTGCATTCTAATGTATACACGGGACCTGGGTTTTTCGTCTCATCCGAAGGACTAGACAGCTGTCCTTGCCAGACCCTCCGTTCTGCACCACTGGCAAGGGGAAACCACGTCGGAAAATGCCGATATACTTTCTCGGTCAATGCAGGGATCGAACACCCGACCTCCAGGCTAGCGAGCCAGCGTCTTAACCACCCAGCCACTGTGGCTCCCAGAGAAGTTATGGGTGAAGTTTTGACATGAAATAATATATATCAAGTATATGACTACGAAAATAAATACAAGATATTGACTATACCACTCAATCAATATCCCAGCCGGGGGGTTGGATGGCTGAATGGTTAGCGTGCGCGCGCTGTATCATAAAGTCTGTTATTGAGTCGACTGGCGTGGTTTCGAATCCCCGGTTGTACGTGACAAGGAGTAGGGTCGCCTGTCCTACCTCGTGGGTTTTCTCCAGGTCCTCCGGTTTCCTCCCACTGCTAAAGACCCCTACGCGCAAGCGAATTATTGAAATAAAATTAAACCATATGTTAGTCCCGAAATGACCTAGTTTGTGTCGAGTGGACGTTAAACCCCATTTCTCTCTTTCTCTCTCAATATCCCAGCCATCCGGTGGTGTAGAGAGTTGATTATGGTTATGAGGAACATGAAGACGAGAGAAATGGGGGGGGGGGGATGAGGAAGGGGTCAAGAGATATGGGGGAAGGGGATGAAGAACACGGGGGCAAGATAAATAGGTTGGGGAGCATAGGAGAAAGAGATATGTGAGGGGGAATGAGGGAGGGGTCAAGAGATATGGGGAGGGGTGGGGAACATGGGGGCAAGAGAAATGTTACGGGGATGAGGGAAGGGTCAAGAGATATGGGGGATAGGGATGAGGAACACGGGGGGCAAGAAGAATGCGTTGGGGAACACGGAGACAAGAGAAATGGGGGAGAGGGAAGGGGGGGGGGGACGGGGACAAGAGATATGGGGGATGGGTATGAGGAACACGGGGGAATGCAGGGATCGAACACCCGACCTCCAGGCTAGCGAGCCAGCGTCTAACCCGCCTAGCCACCGTGGCTCCCGATAGATAGATACATTGAGTAATATAAGTACATACCGGAACTAAACTCTGGCTTCCATGGCACCTCTTCATCTTGACTTGTTGATGGGTTGTATTTAAATACTGTCCATGTATAATTCAGTTTACTGTCTTCACATGTTGGACAATTAACATCCACAACCATCTTCGTCGAATCATCAGGAACTAGTTTGGATTGACAATTCAACTCACATCTTAAATTTAAACGTCATTGGGATTACGTCACATGCTGAGATTACATAACACACTGAGATTACGTCGCATGCTGAGATTACATAACATGCTGAGATTACATTACATGCTGAGATTACATTACATACCGAGATTACGTCACACGGTGAGATTAAATAACATGCTGCGATTACGTCAGATGCTGAGATTGCGTTACATGCTGAGATTACGTCACACGGTGAGATTACATAACATGCTGATATTACGTGACATGCTGAGATTACGTCAATTGTTGAGATTACTTTACATGCAGAGATTACGTCACACGGTGAGATTAAATAACATGCTGCGATTACGTCACATGCTGAGATTACGTTACACGCAGAGATTACATAACATGCTGATATTACGTCACACTCTGGGGGGGGGGGGGGACTCTACTGCTTGGCATGTACTAGTGCGGGATCGAAACCACTCCACTAGACTTAATGACAGCAGACCTCATGACCTACGGCGAACGCTTTAAACCCTCGCCCCCCCCCCCCCCCTCACCTCAACACACACCTTTTCAAACGAAGAAAACCGTCACTTACCGTATATTACCCTCGGGTGGTGGAATTTTGAGAATTTTAACTGTTTGAATATTGGACGATTTTCGGTCATCTTTCTTGACAGTCAGTTCAATTAGTGCCCACGTATTTGTCGCCAATGATGACGTATCCATGGTTGTCTTTCCGATGCTCGGTATAGTTGCTGAACAAGGTGGTTGGTTTCTATGCTCGGTCCCATTATAGCTTGGACTTAAGAAGCTATTTAGTACCGTCTCGTTCGTGATGGCATAACATTTCCATTCAAACATTAATTCCGTATCTGTTACACCGAATCCCACATTGGGATCGTAAGACTGACTCGCTCCATCCAAACCTAAGGGTTCGCTTTGACCCACTTTTTTTTCTGTTCCACCAGCGATTTTAGCAACCAATGGTGAAAAAACAAAATCTACCCATAAAAAGTCATCTATAAATTCATCCGATATACCCGGCATAGTGATGTTCAAGGTCAGCTTAAACAAGCCAGGGGACTTGACATGATCCGTCAGGGTTATTCTATATATTTTAGGCTGTTGTATTGTTATGCTGCTTCCTGTCTCGTCTTCAACTGTCCAGTGATACCCGAACTGTGACACGTTTAGACAGTTCTCGGTCTGGCGACCAGTCAGTAACTGTGGACTATCAGAAACCATTTTCTTGGCGTCCTCTTTTGTTCTGTGTAGGTTTTCAAACAAATAGGGTGATTTGAAACAGACTATCTTGTAATCTTCAGATCTGGTAACCTCCGGGGTGACATCGTTCTTACACGAAACAGTTAATCGTTTATAGCCTGGGATCGAAGGTGATATTGTGAGAGTAAAATTCGTGGACGCTGATAAATAGTCTCTAATTATATATTGGCCGTCATGGGAAGGGTATGTGTATTTACATGAAACATTATACAGCGGAAAGAAATTACCTTCCAGAGTGAAAGATGGACTGAAACTGTCTTTATAAGAATATTGGATGTCTATGGATATTTTAATATCTGTTATTACATTCTGGATCCATAGGTCATCATCCGAATCCAACAGCTCGGTACCCACAGGACTTACGGCCACCAGGCGCGGTTTCAGCAACTTCTGATCTTGGAAGATATGGTCCACTGATTGCTTGTTGGGTACAACTGGTAAGGTCGTTGGAGCAGCACCTGCTGTAAAAGTTAACGTGGAGTCCGCTGAACCATCATCCCATATAATGGTAACCTCAACGGTCTGATCCACTAGAAAGCATTCAATTTCAAAATTAAAGTTGGTCACCCCTCTTTGTCCCTGTATTGCTGCTGTAGTTTTTGTTATCTCTATTATCCCAGTTTTCACATACTTTTGAAATAAGTTTTCTGAAGAATAATAATTTAATTTGATTTGGAAATTGTTTTGGTCGCGGGTTGTGAATTCTGCAGTGTCTGTGACGATCGTCATCTGTGCTGACGTCAAGGGCATGCCCGCAGTAGGAGACATGGCGTACATCAAATTCGGAGGTGGCGCAGAAAGATAGGAGAAATCAAAAGTAAGCGGCAAAGCAGTTGGAATGCTGTTGTTCATAACAATTGCGTATGGAACATCAAAGGTTACGTCCGAGGCGGCGAAGGTTCGAGCAAGGAAAGATGTTGACAGGTTGAGGTTGCTTACGATATTACTACACTCCAGATAAACCGTATACATCCCAGCAACAGTTACGGTTTGAGAGAATGTGGCCCAGATAGTGGTGCTCTCTGACGTAGGACTGCTCTCCACCGGAGCGAACCTTTCAAGTGGGTCGTAAAATCTGCACGTAACGTTTGTAGGGAGATATCCAGGGGTGGTTAAACCGGTGTCAATCGTACATTTAAACTCAACAACACCGGGTGGGACGAGAACTTGATCAATAACATTAGTCGTAAGTTGTGATTGAAGTAAAGGCTGTTCGTAGGTTACGATGAGATTTTGTGAAACATTAATTCCAAAAACATCACGAATCGTCACGGTAACTTCATAGAATCCAGGTACGGTAAAACTACAGTTGACGTTCGCGGTTCCAGACGTAGCTAATGCAAAATTTGTAGATTCCACAGATCCGTCGCACGTTTTCGTCATTACTAAGGGGGACATTGGTGTCTGTGCTCCAGCGGAAAGAGACACAGTTAAGACTACTGGCGCTCCCAACTCCAGGCCCTGATTTGAACCAACGATGCTGTAGCCGTTTAAAGCATACACAACGTGGATGGTCAGGTCAGATGATTGTCCATTTGGAAAGTTTGTTCCATCGATATTTAATTCGTAAACACCATCCGTGTTGAACTGGTGGATCAAGGTAAAGGACAGGGACGTGGTGCATTCGTACCTCACGGCAATTGTATTTACATAATCAATTAACATAAAGATTTGTGTTGCCGATGTTAGAATTCCTGTTATATTGACTGTTTCACCTATTTGTATATAAACATCCCGTCCTGTCACTCCACCAGCAATATTCACTGTTTCGTGGACCGTTGTCAATTCAAAACTATCCATTCCTGGCCATGTACTGCCTCGTCTCGGCGCAATTACAATAGCGTTGGTTGAGTTCAAATCTCCAGTCATGGAAGTAGTTCCATTGGGCAGCATGAACGATAGGCTCCCCATGGGGTCATCTAACGATAGGTTTAACTTGGCGCAGTGTGGGGTGGTGCTACTGCTTCCGAAATTGATGAAGCCATTTACTGTTGCTTGGATATACACGGGCATAAACAGACCTGAAACAGTAGAAAATAGGGTGCGAATTTACAGACGATTCTATTTAGGACACGGAAAATAAAATGGGGTTTAACATCCTGCAGCTATTCGAGTAACGAAGACGTGCGTACGCCATGCAGTGTATTGTGTGAGAAATTTGCCCAGACTACAGCGCTACAACCTACTTTTATTTCAAATTTCAAAGGTTCCTTTACGTGCACGTCAACATGTACACCGGAACTCAGGTTTTCGTCCCATCCGAACGACTAGACAAGTACAACGGATATTGCCCACAGTCTTTAATCTGCCGAAATGAGCGATAGAGAGAAATGGGGTTTAACGTCCACTCGACACAAACTAGGTCATTTCGCTTGCGCGTAGTGGTCTTTAGCAGTGGGAGGAAACCGGAGGACCCGGAGAAAACCCTCGAGGTTGGACAGGCGACCCATCTCCTTGTCACGTACAACCGGGGATTAGAGACCACGCCAGTCGACTCAATGACAGACTTTATGATACAGCGCGCGCACGCTAACCATTCAGCCATCCAACCCCCCCTGCCGAAAGAGCGATAGTGAAATGGTGAATGATAAACAATAGAGGAACTGGGGTTGGATGGCCGAATGGCTAGCACGTGCACGCTGTATCACAAGGCCTGTCATTGAGTCAACTGGCGTAGTTTCGAATCTCCGGTTGTACGTGACTAGGAGTAGGGTTGCCTGTCCAACCTCGTGGGTTTTTTCCGGGTCCTCCGGTTTTCCCCCACTGCTAAAGACCCCTACGAGCAAGCAAATTATTGAAATAAAATTAAACCATAATGTTAGTCCTGAAATGACCTAGTCTGTGTCAAGTGGACGTTAAACCATCTCTCTCTCTCTCTCTCTCTCTCTCTCTGTAGGAAAGACTAGCAGACGGTCTGCAGATAAAATCTGTGATCGCTGTTACAACAGTAAATAGTAGAACCCTCATTAATTATTTTGGCAATATGCCAAGACCGGACAAATGACGACTTGGTGAAGCTGGTGTCCCTAATTAGATGTCCCTAATTAATCATTTGCACATCTAACATTTTTATAAAGCATCTAGCGATGTAATTGTTCGTCGCTCTGTGTAACTATATAGATTAAGTTTTATTCTGCCCTAAATTCTCTGCCATTGAATTTCTTATCTCCGCTCATTATTGAATGACAATGGGCAGTTCATTATCACCGAGGTCCCGTGTACACATTGGTGTGCACGAAAAAGCTCCCTTGACAGTTCGAATTCGATATAAGAGTAGGCCGTAGTGCCGCTGTCCGGGCAAAATATCCCTCATAGCACAGTGTATGGAGTATGTCCGCCTTCATTAGCCCAGTTCGGAGCAGAACGGTAGGACGTTAAACCCCATTTCATTTCATTTTGCTGTTGACTAATGTCCGAAGAACGGGGGAGGGGGGGTGGCCGAATGGTTAGCACTTGCGCGCTGTATCAAAAGGGTTGTCATTGAGTCAACTGGCGTGGTTTCGAATCCCCGGTGGTACGTGACAAAGAGTAGGGTCGCCTGCCCAACCTCGTGGGTTTTCTCCGGGTCCTCCGGTTCCCTCCCACTACTAATTAAAGACCCCTACGCGCAAGCGAATTATTGAAATAAAATTAAACCATATGTTGGTCCCGAAATGACCTAGTTTGTGTCAGGTGGACGTTAAACCCCAGCTCTCTCTCTCTCTCTCTCTCTCTCTCCCTCCCGAAGAACAGGAATGTAGACTAGTTGCCCGATTAGTTGTCTGACATTCTCTTTTCCTGACGAATAAGTTTGCATAATAACGCTAAAAACAATGCAAAATGTTGAGGATAAATTATTTACAGGACCACACTAAACAATAAGACTGACAAGAATACAGATGATAATACAAGATGTATAATTTATACAGCTATTGTGTGCATTGTTTGTGTTTATCACCCCTTGCATGACTGCTTGATAATGCTGGGTTTCCATTATCAGTAGCGGATTATCAGTGAGGCTGATGAGGCTGCAGCCTCAGGCCCAAAGATTTTGTAAAAAAAAATTTTTTCAGACTTGTCTGATACGATTAAAAACGCATAGGCAATGAATGTTAGGGGGGGTGGGGTTTAGGCCCAACGGGAATCAACATAGGCCCTGACCCGAAATTAATTAGGCCCACGCCATTTTGAATAGGCCCCATTGTTTGGAGAACTGATCTTATTTTTTAAACGTAGGCCTACAATGTACTGTAAATCCTTGTAAGTTTTCGGTTATGTCTTGCTTAATATATTGTATCCACGTGACGTCATTTATGGGTATATAAAGTTACATTACGTTTTTAATGTTAGCAACTACCTTGGCTCTAACTTTAAAAACTAAATAGGCCCTCCAGCAACTGTCGCTTAAGGCCTTGGTGGAGCTTAATCCTCCACTGCATTGTCACGATTCGTGCTGCTATTAATGGTGGAGTAGTAATCGTTGTGATCCTATCTGGGCCCCGTTTCACGAAGTTTTATCTAAGATAAAAATCCAATTTTTTAGTAATTTGATTGGATAATATTTGATTGATTTTAGTGCTTACCCAATCAAAATTGGAGTATCTACTAATATTTGGATTTTATCTTTAGTTAAGATTTCGAGAAACAGGGCCCAGGTCTTCAGGGCCTAAACTAACGTGCCTTGCAGAATGAACGTGCTTCGAAATGAAAAGTCTGTACTTCGAAAATAAGAAGACCGTGCGTAGCGCTCTGATAAAGTGTACTCCCGACCCCTAATGAGTGTTTCTTCTTGTGGTGGTCAGTTGCACTGTTTCCGAGACCAAATAGGAATACTTCGTCCATGTTTCTAGTCTCGATCTCCAGGTTCACTTCCTAAAGAGACTTTAAAAGACAATAATCAGATTTATCTTTTTGTTTTGGACCCTTGTTACTGATTGAATTTGAGTTTTGATATTGATGTGATAATAGAATTTAAATTATAATTCAAATATTATATCCTGGTGTTGAGTTTCCATGCGCATAGCCAAATAAACTTCAGTGTTAACTGCGTCAGAATAGTCAACAGATGCCGTTTTTAAGCTCTGATTTTTAAACACCACGAGTAATTACCCTTATTCTAGGCCTGGCGGGTCTTATTCTAGGCCCTGCCGGTCTTATTCTAGGCCTTGTGGGTGGCCTTATGGGTCTTATTCTAGGCCTTGCAGGTCTTACTCTAGGCCTCGCGGGTCTTATTCTGGGCCTTGCAGGTCTTATTCTAGGCCCTGTGAGTCTTATTCTAGGCCTTGCTCGTCTTATTCTAGGCCTTTTGGGTCTTGTATATTGAGGTCCGTCGTAGCAATCGTGTTGATCGTATCCAAACGTATCAGAACGTATCTGCATGTACCAGATCGTGGATTCAACAGCAGGGACATTACTATTGTAACGCATCGCACGACAGTGGGACCCTAGCGTTATCGACCAATGAAAGCGGATGAACCGTAAATAGCTCCCATAATATTCGAAATAATTAAACATTCGAATTAAAATTGAATACTGGATATTTCGATCAGTATTAATGTTGTTTTACCGCGAAAATATAAGATCCTAATATCCAATATAAAAAAGATACTTTATGTAAGATTTAGATAAAGAGCTAGGCATTGTTGCTATAATAGTTCGAAAATAGATAATGTAACATTAATAATTCAAACATTTCATTCTCACTACTCTATTGCGAGAGAAGATATTAGGCTATTAAGGTTTGACAAGACGTGTGCAGTAATTTCAACCACCGTACTGGTTGTTCGAAGCTAAAGTCTCGCTCCTCCATTTTTAAATTAAATCGAAATATGGCTGAACCGTTCTGATCTATTTAATATCGGAGAAATCCGATGCCGCCGAGAGTTGATTATGGTCTGGATAAGTTAATCAATGTCTAATTAATAATATAGAAAACATTTCAGGCCTAAAGAAAGACCTGCAATAGTCAGATTTAGCTCTCGCGTAATGTATGTTTAAGACCCATGAACATTTTAAAACACAGATCCTATTTCGTTTCGGGTTTTTTTTATAGTTTAAAATTTAGTTTTACTTGTCTTTACTACACTAGGATCTGGATGAGTTGTTATATTACCGGTGTTCTGATTAGTGAGGGATTAGCCAATGAAACGGTCTGTTACAGCGAGTTCTTGGCGTTTGGTGCACGGAACTGTGGGTAAACCACTAGAAACGTGAACGCTGGTGATTAATCAAATTCTAACGTCATATGGTCAAAAGCCGCTCGTGCGACCTCTGACGCAACCTTCCACAACAACCGGTCAGATCTTCATGCAGTAGAGGCCATCGAAAGTATAAAAAACGAAACGAAATATTAGGCGTTTTTGTGAACCGATTAGATTAGACCGATTAGCTATTATACGCATTTGTGAACCAAGTTGATTATGCTAATCGTTACATTTGTGAGACGATTTAACTCAACTGATTAGGCAAATCGACCTAATCGTCCCTGGAGGTGTTTAGGCGATTAGATTTGACTTTTTCAAAATGGCGGAATGTTCGACGTCGTAAGTAATTTTTAATGCTTATTGTTGTTTTTCTCCATAAAAAATGGGTTTTTTTTAAAACGCATTTGACGTGTTTAATGTTAACTTTATAGTCCATAAGAATGTTAGATCACCTCTAAGCAATTTTATTCATTTACAGTTTTTTCAATATATTCCTAGATCATAGGTTTTCTCAGTAAACTTTTTACATGTTTTGTCACTTCAGTTTTCAAAAAAATACTCGAACTTGTTGGACATAGGAGATTGTTTCTAACGGCAACCATTTTTCCTTTTTTGCGTAGATAACCTTCATTTGTTTTAACAAGTCATCAATAATTAGCAGAGACAATTTTTTTTTCTGATCGGTGTCCGTGATGGCAGCCATCTTACCAAATCGTAATTATCAAATTTCACATTTGTGGACCATAGCTAATCAAATCGAAATCATACCAAATCGTACTAGCAAATCAAAACCTAATCTAATCGACTCACAAAAACGCCAATAGATTTGTATTTTAATCAGATTGAGTGTGGGGTATAATTTGTTTTATGAACAAAGTAAAACATATTCTAGAAATAAATAAAAATAGCTGATTCACAAAATACCAAATAATATTTTAAAGTAGCTAAGTCCGTAACTCAATGTCATCCAAAATCTTCGACATTGAAAACACGAATTGTTTTGCAATTTAAATTAGCATTGGTGTTGTGATCTTACCTGGAAAAGATGGGCTTCTGATATCCAATATTTAAGACAAAATATACATGTTACCATTGGTACACGAATCGTGTACCATAATGCGTTTCAGCGCCATTTGTAACAAGGTGCTCAAAGAATGGGGCAAGACAAACGGTGATATCATATTCTTATTTGGAGAGCATGCCCAATAAATAATATCGGTGTTGACTGGAATAACCAGACTCTAGAAACTGACTTGCGGTTGAGACTTCTGGCGTATTTCGCCGAACATACTGATGACAATTCACAGTAAAACGGACACGATTGAATGTAAACAGTTTATATAATATCATATTACATTATTGTATGCGTTGCGACTCATTTGTGCCAATTTCTAGGTCCAAAATATTAGCGATTTAGCTCCTTTAAACAATTGTGTGGCACGGACTAAGCGTTTATTTTGTGGTTAAAAGAATAGAGTTATACGCCCCTTAAAAAAAAACTAAAGAAATATCGATTCATCAAAGACACTATAATTATTCATGCACATGGTTGTTTACAAAGCGATCTCGCTTGGCTGCAACTATTACTGATCAACTAGACAAGGTAATGAACCGGCAATTTTACCCTTTCGAGTCGATTTAAAGTATCTATTTATTGTAGTTACGGTAAATAGTAAAAAATAAAACGATTCAGCACGGATCAGTTACTTTTATTGATATGCTTCCTCTCTATAAACGTGCATGTCAATGAATTTACACGGGGCCTTGGTTGTTTTCGTCCCATCCGAACGACTAGACAGCTGGCCTTGTCAGGCACACCGTACTGCACCACTGACAAAGGCAGACAAAAACACATTCTTTTATGTGTAAACAAATGTATTTGAACAACACAATCTCTCTGTCGTAAAGTATACTGCATTTAACTTTACAAACAATTCTTAATTGCGATAATATAAAATATTATTTTGTGAAGGATTGAGATATATTTTACTATTCAATTACACCATTACATTGTTCAATTACACCACTGTATTGTTCAATTACGCCATTGCATTTTTCAATTACATCATTTGCATTGTTCAATTACACCATTGCATTACCATTGCATTGGGATGGATGGTCGAATGGTTAGCACGTGCGCGCTGTATCATAAGACCTGTCATTGAGTCAACTGGCGTGGTTTCGAATCCCTAGTTGTACGTGACAAGGAGTAGGGTTGCCTACCCAACCTCGTGGGTTTTCTCCGGGTCCTCGGATTCCCTCCAACTGCTAAAGACCCCTACGCGCTAGCGAATTATTGAAATAAAATTGAACCATATGTTAGTCCCGAAATGACCTAGTCTGTGTCAAGTGGACGTTAAACCCCGTCTCGCTCTCCCCCTCTCTCTCCCACTCCCTCTCTCTCTCTCTCTCTCTCTCTCTCTCTCCATTTTATTGTTCAATTACACCATTTGTATTGTTCAATTACACCATTTGTATATGTAAATTAGATTTAAAGTATTTCACTTACCGGTAATGTATAAAGCGAGTCTTATCTTCGTTGCCATGTTGTTCATCGAGACATTCTTCACATTGTCTTAAAAAATAAAAACATGTCAATCGATGAGAGACTGAAATACTGAGTGAATAATTCAAGTTGTAGTAGCCCCATGGTGGTGGATATGAAAAGCTATACGTCGTTCAACCAGTAACTTGCGGTACAAAACAATATCAAATCTAAATGAACAATTTGTTTGAACGGGGGTTTCTTTTCTTGCCTAGAGTGGTCTAATTCACAGAAGCATAAAAACATTTAATCAGAAAGAAGATACGATATGAAATGACTTTAAAGTTAGATGGAAAGTTTGTTTGAAAACATGCTTTATTTATTGTTTTTTTGTATTGTCTAAATTGTTCTAACTTATTAATTAGTAGTTAAGTAGTTTATATAGGAATAAAAACATTTTATTCAAAAAGGATATACTTGAATCCCCGGTTGTACGTGACAAGGAGTAGGGTCGCCTGTCCAACCTCGTGGGTTTTCTCCGGGTCCTCTGGTTTCCTCCCACTGCTAAAGACCCCTACGCGCAAGCGAATTATTGAAATAAAATTAAACCATATGTTAGTCAAGAAATAACCTAGTTTGTGTCGAGTGGACGTTAAACCCCATTTCTCTCTCTCTGTTATGATGGACTGCGTGAGTTCTCCCGAATTCTACCCCCGCTTTCTCTTTTATAGGTACTTATTCTTTTTACTGTGATATTTACGTAAAAGACCGATGACAGCTAAATTCCAAATATGGAATGGACATGCACCATACCCTGGATATCGACTGGAATTGTTACTTAATTTGGTCAACAAATATGATATATATATATATATATATATATATATATATATATATGTTTTATAACAAAGAAACTTGTTAATGACCACCACGTGGGTAAGACGCTGGCTCGCTAGCCTGGAGAGAGTTCGTACAGATTTTCCGGCGTGGTTCCCCCTTGTCAGTGAATCAGGACGGAGGACCTGACAAGGATGGGACGAAAAATCGAGGCCATATTGGCGTGCACGTAAAAGATCCCTTGACAGTTGGAATTCGATATAAGAGTAGGCTGTAGTGCCACTGTCCGGGCAAAATTTCCCCCACAGTACACTGTATGGTGTATGTCCGTCTTCATTAGCCCAATTCGGGGCATAACAGTAGAACGTTAAACCCCATTTCATTTCATTTCATTTTCTGTATTAATCTTTAGCTCAGTTAACGTATCAAAACAACTAGCATGACTTGCTATAATATCCTAATTATCAATTTTAGAATCAATAATTGGTTAAAGATCACAATATGGCTATTGTCACCGCCATCATATATTATTTAATGTCTTTTTCTTTAGGGTTTTTTTTTATTATTATTATTTTGTTTTTTTGTTGTTATTTTTTGTCTAAATTGTCCTTGGTAGTTTATATAGGAATAAAAACATTTTCAAAACAAGTAACAAATGGCATCAAAGCAAGTAACGAATGGCATCAAACAAGTAACAAAAGACATCAAACAAGTAACAAATGGCATCAAACAAGTAGAAAATGGCATCAAACAAGTAACAAATGGCATCAAAGCAAGTAACAAATGGCATCAAACAAGTAACGAATGACATCAAACAAGTAACAAATGGCATCAAACAAGTAACAAATGACATCAAACAAGTAACAAATGGCATCAAACAAGTAACGAATGACATCAAACAAGTAACGAATGACATCAAACAAGTAGCAAATGGCATCAAATTTAGATGAGTAGTTTGATTGACGACATATTTTATTTATTTCTGTCTTTTGTCTAAAGTGTCCTAATTCAGGGACAACGTAAAAAAAAACAAACAAAAAAACCTTTTATTAAAAACTAATGGTGTTTTTCTTGTCTTTATTCCTTCTAGGTAGTAAGGTCGATTATATAAAAACATTTTTAGTCAAAATGAAAATAGAAGAAGTAATAAATGTCAAGAAATTTAGATGAAGAGTTTGTTAGAAGATTCTATTTATTT